>NW_024412411.1:13353745-13457384 GCF_014898765.1 Herpailurus yagouaroundi | reverse complement strand
CTTCCTTCCTTCCTTCCTTCCTTCCTTCCTTCCTTCCTTCCTTCCTTTTTTCTTTCTCACATTCAACATTCATTGGACACCAAACATGATAGACCCAGAAGATACAGAGATGAATTGGGCCTAATTCCTCACCTCAGTGAACTCATAATTAATTTGAGTATCATAATCAGATAATTAAAGTACAATGAGATCTGGTAGAAGGTCAGTTGCATCTAGGTAGAAATAATAATCCAATACCACTTTCTCTTCCCACCATCCTTGCCCCAAGTGGTGCTGAGCCCAGGCACTGTCTGCTGATTTGTGGCTTCCAGATAATAAGGGTGTCAGGAATGGAACCCTCAGCACAGAGGACTGAAACATGATCAGCCTATAAGAGGCCTCTTCTTGAGTTATCCACTTCTTTCTCCTTCCTCTTCCTCTTCAAACTTCTCTGATATTTCTGAGAAGAATGAATCATACCCTGAACACTTGTTCCTGAGCTATCTTTATTTAGAATAGATACATTCTCAGAGTATGTGTCCAATCAGGAATACTCTAATAAACATACCTCTGTCTAAGGAAGAGAGATTGTTTGGTACTAGAGAAAAGAATATTGCACTGGGAAGTAGGGAAGCAAAGTCTGTGATCTGGCTCTGCTCCTGGGTGTGACCTTGGACAGGGCTGAACCTCTCCATAACATAGACGTTTTACCTATAAGGCAAGGGAGATGCCTCAGAGCATCTTTGGTCTTTTCCTCTTCCAACATTCCATCTTTTTGAATGTTCCTTTATAACCAATAGAAGTGAATTTTGGCTTTATATAACACCTACTCCCGTCAATGCATCTAACAGTTTTAAGAGTTATCCCTTTTATGCTGAAATTTGGCTCAACTCAATATTCTTTCTTCATAGCAATAAGATCAGGTATATGATTTTTATGAGTGGCCTGCTGAACTCTTTGTAGATTCTGTGACCTTGCCTGAAAAGATAGGGGCCAGTTGTTCACCAGGCCACTAACAGTTCTTCTGAACGGAAGTCTAAGTAAAGTTAGACACTTCATCAAATTTTTAAATTTCCAATCCTTAGTGGGTGATGATGTAGTCGTTTCCAGTTCAGCATCAAAGATAAGGAAAAGTAAAATACATTACATAAATTGTCCATAAATTATCTTTTTGTTTCTATGGAACCAAACCAGCATCCCTCTAAATACAAATTAAATATTTTGCCCAAATTGTGGAAAAGTGACTAATCATCACTTGTGCAAGAAGGATGACTGTACTAGCTTGTTAACATAGGGTCATTTCTCAGTTGTTACACAAGTAGTACATTGGGGCAGCTACATAATGTTTCTGGGTTCTAGACAATTAGATTTTTATAGCACAGTGGTCACTGCATTCATCAATTAATTCCAGGCCTTTTATATATTTATTTGGACTGTTAAATAGTTGTGGGGGATAAAAGTTTTTTTTAAGAAGTTACCATTTATAGTCATAAAATACAATGTCTAAGGATAACAGTGATAAGGACCTCCTGCATGCATTGTCAGGAAGCTAGTAAGTGGTTCAGATTGTAGTTAGTGCCCCTGAGTGCCTGGGAGCCATTTTGATAAATATGAACCTCTCCTCTTTGATGGGTAAGAAGACTTCATAAGAAAATGTTGAAATTATGAATTGCAGATCATAGAATTTTAGAGTTAATAAAGACCCGTGGGAAGATTTAGTTTATCTTCTTAATTTCACTGAAGAGAAAACTGAGGCATAAGAAGCTAAATATCTACTCAACATTGATGACAATTATAGTGGAATCAAGCTAGAGAACTTGATCTCCTGATTGTATTTTTGGTCTTTTTTTTATTATTTGTACAAATAATTTTCTCTAGGTTTATAGAGACTGAATAGCAATTATGTGGCATGTTGTGCCGGGTGCTGGCAACCCCAACAATAAATAAAACATGGATATTTCTCTGGCAGAACTCACTTCTCCATCTATCAGAGAAAAGGTGTATATAAATCGGTACCCTTCTCCATTCCAAAAGGAAATTTTTGTGACAGATTGATTCAATAGAGTTGTGTTAAAGCTCTTCAGCTAACTTTGAACCTTAGGTACTTCACTTCCTAAATGACTTTGAAATTCTTACCCAAAGCTTATTCTGAACTTTTTTCAAGGTCTCAATGAAGTCCTAATAATATTGAACTCATTATATTTGATCAGTTTCTTTATCATATTTGGTCTTTTGCCAATATATGACTGATTGACAGACTAATTAACTTCACCCCACTTCTGGCCATTTATTTACAATCATCTCAAGCGTAACTTAAGATTTTTAGAGGCACTTAGTCTTCACATAATGCTCTTAAAGGTAATAGTTTATTTTCGCTTTTGTTTCCCTTGCCTCAGGAGATGTATCTAGTAAGAAGTTGCTACAGCCACTGTCAGAGAGGTTACTGCCTGTGTTCTCCTCTACCATCAGGAAACCTGATTGTTTCCTGTCTCATGTCTAAGTCTTTCATCCATTTTGAATATATTTTTGTGTATGGTGTAAGAAAGTAGTCCAGTTTCATCCTTTCGCATATTGTTTTCCAGTTTTCCCAACACCATTAGTTGAAGAGACTGTCTTTTTTCCATTGGATATTCTTTCTTGCTTTGTTGAAGATTAGTTGACCATATAGTTGTGGGCCCATTTCTGGGTTTTTTTATTCTGTTCCATTGATCAACTGATGAATGGATAAATAAGATGTGGTATATACATATAATGGAATATTACTCAGCCACAAAAAGAATGAAATCTTGCCATTTCCAATGACATGGATGGAGCTAGAGAGTATTATCCTAAATGAAAAAAGAAACAAATACCAAAAGATTTCACTCATATGTGAAACTTAAGAAATAAAAGATGAACATGGTTGGGGGAAAGACAGGGGCAAACCATAAAACAGACTCTTACCTGCAGAGAACAAACTGAGGGTTGCTGGAGGGGAGGTGGGTGGGGAGATGGGCTAAATGGGTGATGAGGATTAAGTAGAGCACTTGTGATGAGCACTGGGTGTTGTATGTAAGTGTGAATCAATAAATCCTACACCTGAAACTGATATTACAATGTATGTTAACTAAGTAGAATTTAAATAAAAGCTTGGAAAAAAAACTTGCAATATACTGGGTCTTGTGGGAAAAAACCATAAATCTCTACTAAGCAACATAAAAGTATTAACAATATCATGTAAATGTCAATATTTTAAAAAAGTGCAATCAAAGTTAATACAACTTAAAAGTTGTGGGGAGAATTCTTATGATACTTGAAAATTTTAATTAGAGGTTTTATGGAAGAATAAAAAGTTGATGGAATCAGTGGAAACAATTCAGAATAATATGGGAAAATGTGACTCTCTAGAAGTAACATAAGATACACATACATCAAATAGATAAAATAGAAAATTGAGAATTATATGTGTATATAAATGTTTCATGCATAAAAGTGGTATTGAAAATTAATAGAGAAATAATTATTTTATTAATATCTGTAGGAAAACCATTTTAGAGTATAAAACTGAGATAACTTAATTCATAGTTGGTGCAAAATAAATTCAGAAGCTCTAACAATTTCATACAGAACTTTAAGAACTAGAATTGAAAAAAATCAAAGAGGGAACAGAATTATTATTCAAAAGTTGGTGTTTGGAAAATTGATTATTTATTGAAAAATCAAGATAGAACCATTCTGTGTTAGTATAAAAAGAGCAGTAAGAGAGCAGGCTCTAGAGACTGCCAGAGTTTAAACACCAGCTACATCATTTACCATGGGTAAGTAAATCAATCTCTCTGAACTTTCCTCACATATAAAATAGGGACATTAATAGTTATTCCTTAACAGTTATTAATGTAAGTAATAGTTGTAAGGTGTTTATGAGGATTAAATAAGAGATAATTCATATAATGACTGTAGTACACTGTTTGGCAAGTCTTCATTCAATACACATTATTGATTTTTTTCTACCATCAAACAGCAAGTTAATTACAGATATATTAACAGGCTAATGTAAAAAGAAACCCATGAAAAGCCCATATGTAATTGATCTTAGTTGGGATAAGGCCTTCATAATCATAAATGCAATATGAGAATTAATAAAGAAAACACCTAGGTTTGACTACCTAAGAATTTAAAAATATTATGTTTAAAATATAAAAAATTGAAAAGCCACAAGTAAGACACTTATTATGTTTAAACTATAAGGAGCTCTTAAGGGAGCCCCTGTGTGGCTCAGTTGGTTGAGTGTTGGACTTCGACTCAGGTTATGGTCTCATGGCTGGTGAGTTTGAGCCCAGTTTCAGACTCTGTGCTGACAGCTCAGAGCCTGGAGCCTGCTTCAGATTCTGTGTCTTCCTCTCTCTTTCTGCCCTTTCTGCTTGCGCGCTCTCTCTCTCTCTCTCTCTGTCTCAATAGTAAATAAATGTTAAAATTTTTTTAAAAATGAGCTCTTAAAAATCAATTTAAAAAGTCACCAGTGTTCTAAATTTTAAAAAATAAAAAATAAAATTAAAAGAAATCACCAGTGTTCTAGACAATTCACAGATATTCAAGTTCTTAAAATATTTTAAATCAATATTTAAAACAATGTAAATAAAAATATGAATGAGCATCAAATTAGGAAAAGGATATGGCAGTACTCCAGGTGACAAGAATGTGCAAAGATGATCTCTCCAGGATACTGCTGGACAGGATTTATATCATGTAACATTTTGGAAGACAATTTGGCAACACTTAATAAAATTCTCAAAAATGTTTTCACCATTTTAGTCTTATTCTAGGAATTCATCCTAGGGAAATAATTAGGAAAGCAAATAAATATTTTGTATACTTATTTTATCATAGCATTGTTTATAATAGTTGGCACATCCATGAGATGGACTATGATGCAGCCAAAAGTAATCATGTCTTGAAAGCATATCGAATGGTGGTCCAGTTTCCCGCAATATTGGCTAAAACATGATGCAGATTGTAATCAGTAACCACACGAGTATGTACAGTTATCACTACCTCTGCATCTGTATGTATACCTATTTATAAAAGGAAATACATCAATTTTCTAGCATTTAGGTAAATAACAGAATTACAGGTGAAATTTACTTTTCTTTTATGGTGTGTATTTCCAGACTTTCTACAATAATTAGTAGCATTTATACTATTTGAAAGAATAAGATAAATTATTGAAATATAGGTTGCAATCTGTTTGTCTCTATTTTTTGGAAAATAATACTTCACATGTGATGTAACTAACAACTTTCATTTATTAGATTTGTTGCATTTAATCAATTTTGTATGAATCTAATGATAAATTTAACCTTTGAAAAATTAATACTAGACTTTAAGTTTGTTTGCTAAATTTGGGAGTAAAGAACAAAACTGAGCTTATGAAATTGTTCATAGGAACAGCTGGAAACATCATTCAGGGTGTACTCTGTTTAATGTTCAGTGCCCTTTCACAGGGAACGAAGAGAAATATGAGTCTTGGCATATGTTATTTTCTGCATGAAGGCTTACCACAATCCCTGGTGTATTTCAATTGCAGGAGTGGTAGGCAATAGCATTTTATTGTCTCTGCCATATAGTTTGGCATTTGATTACATTCAGTTTAGCACTTTATAATATACGGTCTTTGTAATTTCTCCCTCTTATGAACTCTCAATGCATTTTATCTTTTTGCTCTATTTTAGCACATTTTATTCTATTTATCAAGTTTTTATCCGTTGAATGAGTCTTAGCTTATAGCATATCCTGTCTCTTTTATAAGACTATAACCTTCTTGAAGTCAGAAACTGTGCCTTACTCACTTCTATACCTCCTGCACCTAGCCTAGAACGCCTTGTACATGAAGGTTGTATTTTGTTACATGGATAAATAAGTGATAAACAACTATTTAATAAAATATAATTATTTCAGATTAAACATTTTCCTTCCCACCAGGATTGGAAGTGTCAGGAAAGCAAAGCCTACTTTCTAGTAAACTCAGAAGTATTACCATTTAATCAAATTGCTTAGCCTGTTATTTTGCAGAACAAGTTTAGGTGGAATTATGTGAACATGGCTTATTGGCACAACTACTGGTTAACCTTAAACTAAGAATGAGGATTTATTGAAAAGCATTGCTTTTGTTTTTATCCTACTAATTTATGATAACAAGTGGTGATTATGTACAGCCACTTCTAAAGGCTTCATTATAGGTAATTAATAACAAGGATAAAAATCTCTGCCCACATAGAGCTTGCATTCTAATGATAGGGTGGGAAAAGAAATACATGCAAATGATGTTAGGTGCTGATAAATGCCATGTTGAAAAATAAAAGAACAACCAAAGAAAAGTGTCACTTCAGTAGACATGAAGAGGGTGAGGGGTTGATTATATGGATATCTTGGAATGAGGATTCCAGGCAGAGGTTAGGGTAAGGCATGACACCTGAGGAGGGAATGTACCTGGTTGATTGGTTAGTGGACTGATTGATTTGTTTGATGATTGGCTTATAGTTGACGTATAATATTGAATTAGTTTTAGGTATACAACATAGTGATTCCACCATTATACACATTAAGAAATACTCACCACAATAGGGTATTACAATATTATTGACTATTCTTCCTATTCTGTACTTTTCATTCCTATGACGTATTTATTTAATAACTGAGTTTACTTCTTTTTTAAATTTTTTTTAATGTTTGTATTTATTTTTGAGACAGAGCTAGACAGATCATTGGGTGGGGAGGGGCGGAGAGAGGGAGACAAAGAATCCAAAACAGGCTCCAGGCTCTGAGCTGTCAGCACAGAGTCCGACGTGGGGCTCGAACTCTCAACCACGAGATCATGACCTGAGCTGAAGTCAGATGCTCATCCAACTGAGCCACCCAGGCACCCCAAACTGAGTTTACTTCTTAATCCCTCTCCCATTTACCCATCTCTCCACCCTCCTCTCCTTTGGCAACCACCAGTTCTCTATATTTATGAGTCTGTTTCTTTGTTATTTGTTCATTTGTTTTGTGTTTTAGTTTCTATGTGTAAGTTAAATAATATGGTATTTGTCTTTTCTCTGTCTGGCTTATTTCATTTAGCATGACTTCCTGTAGGTCCATTCATGTTGTTGGCAAGATTTCATTACTTTCCATGGCTTAGTAATATTCCATCATGTATATATATCACATCTTCTATATCTATTTACCTACCAATGGACATTTTGTGTATTTAAAGCACAAAGACCAAAGCAGTGATCCATTAGGAGATCTGCACCAAAAGGGCAGTTAGTTCCTGACTTTGCCAGGTTGTGATACGGTATGAACTGCATTAGCACAATGCCTTGCACCTATCAAATAATTGACAAAGGCTCTTAGAACATTGCTAGGAAAAAAAAAAAAAAAAAAAGCCCTGCCAATTGGTGATGCCTTTTCAGGATGAAAACTGGGAGGTTGTTCTGTCACTTGTTTGGGTCAAGCTACTTGATTCCAATGCATTATTTCCTTGCATAACTTATTTTCATATATACTTATTTCTGTTGGGTAACTTCTTACTCATGTTTGTAAATCAATTTTTTTTTTTAAATGTGGTCCATGGAGCTTCAGTGAATGAGATGAGGGAGTTTGAATTTGTCCTATCCCAATGCCTAGAGATATCAGCAGGTTTTTTGCGCGGTTGCAGTACCGAGATGAAAGCCCTGATGCTCAGAACCCAGTGTTCTATACTCCCTTGGAAAGGGTTATTGTTGTTCTCATAGACATTGGGTCTTACAGACATCCTCAATGTGAGCCAAGTTCCCTTAATGGATGTGCTGGAAAGAGCTCAGTGTTACTGAGTCAAGAATGTAATTTGAGCTTTGCCGACAGGAAACAAATTGATCATTTTGGCCCACAGTTCCTGAATCTGAAGCAGCCCTTGCCCATCGGGGAAGACTTTCCAACATGATGCAGTTAAATTCCCAAATGTTCCTGGATGTGGGGTCCCAATTTAGAGTTGCTTTTAAGCTGTTGAATATAGTTTCAAATAGTGTCACTGCCCTTTTAAATGCTGAATGGAAAATGGGATGAGATTCTAGTATGTGTTGTTGCATGCATGATCCTTAATGATATTTTCTTTTTTTTTTTTTCTTTCCAATGTGGGGGCCTCTAATTTTCTTACATTTTGGCAAAGAAAAGGAGCACAGAGTATTCCTGGGATCTCTTAGAATAGTTTGTGTGCCAAAGATTGCTGAGATGAATAGTTTAAAGTATAGACTTCGAAAACTTTTTTCCTAAGCAACAGCAGAAAGTAGAGTAAAAATCAATTTCTGAAATCAAAATTAAGTACCATGGTTAAATGTGTTTCTATACGAAAACTGAACTAAATAAAATGGAAAAGAAAAATAGAATTAATCAAGTTTTCTTAAATTCTGTATTGATCCACTGACAATGCAGCTCAGACAGAAACATATACCCAAAATACATTGTTGATACTTGCACTGTTACTAAATATAAATGGTGTCAGAAATGGACAGGTGTGAAATTTCATTAGAAAAATTGCTGTAGGTGAGAGGGAAGAAAAGAACAGCAGTCAGGGAGAGATAGAATTAAAAAAGGAAATAGAAGTATTTTTGCTAAGTTGCCCTAGTTTCTGCTTATTTTCTTTATTATTTTATATTTCTTTCTTTTTTATGAAGTCATTTTATCTTTTTAATATCCCCCCCTTAGGAAAGCAGAATATATTCAAGTTTTAAATGCTAAGCATCTTTTTTGTTTGTTTGTTTTATAAGCTTTATTGAGGTATAATTGACATAGAATAAACTACACATATTTAATGTGTTTGATTTGATAGATTTTGACATCTGTTTATGTCTACAGATCCATCACTACAATCAAGATAATGAACATATCTACCATCCCCTGAAGTTTCCTTGTATATGTTTGTCAATCTTCCCTCCTCTTACTCCAATAATCACCAGTCAAGGACTGACACACTTTTTGTCAACTACAAATTTGTTTACATATTCTAGAATTTTATATAAATGTAATCACTATGGTATGTGGTCTGGCTTATTTCACTGGGCCTGATTATTTTGAGATTCATTCATGCTTTTGCTCATATCAACAGTTCATTCCTTTTTATTGCTGAGTAGTATTTCATGGTAGGAATATAACACAATTTGTTTACTTCTTCATCTCTTCATGGACATTTTCCCTCAGCTTTTGGCTATTCCAAAATAGCAATATCTGAATGAGCATATGCTTTCATTTCTGTTGGGTAAATGCCCAAGGGGTGGTTTTACTTTTTAAAAAATTGCCAACTTTTCCAAAATGGTTCCACTATTTTACATTTCCAAAGTGATTTTTCCATTCTACATTTACATATTTTTATCCTACTGGCTAGGCATTTTCCTGTGGTCAGTGGGTAGTCCTCTAGGTGGACAACCATCCCCACCGTGAGGATAGGTCCCAGATATATGCCTCTACTTACCATCTTCCTCTAGAACTTCAACTCTGCAATTCTTACCATGAATTAGCTAATCATCTACTTTGTCAGTACTCTTAGGAGACTCTACAGATGGGACACTAGGTTCATGTACTCCAAAGTAGTAGTATCGGTCCCCCAGAATCCTCTTTCTCTTGGGAGATCCCAGGTTAGAACTGCTTCCTGACAGGATCCAGCCCAATCACGAATAAACCTTTCTTTAACTCTTCTGAGACAGAATGGAACTTTCACAAAGACTTCATCCAGTACTTCACCAAAGTCGTTAAGAGATATGGTAGAGAGAGTAGGGAGAGGGGTTTCTGAGTCCCAACACAGGTAGCAGGCTAACAAAGACTATAGTCCCTGCCCCAAGTAAAACGGACTGGTGCCAGATGACAGGCTCCCTGCCCCCACTTGTGGTTGGGAGACAGGATTCCGAGTCAGACTTTAGCTGGATTCAGATTGTGCCACAGTTAGTTGAGTGACCTCCAGGGAGCTACTTATTTTCTCTGAGTCCACTTATGTGTAGGCTGGAGCCATCTCATAGAATTCTTTGATGATTAAATAAAATAAGTGCTTAAGTATTTAACTCATATTAAAAATTGATAAATGTTTGATTTGATAACATTTTAACCACATAAAACATAGCATCTGCAATATAAGCCTCAGATATCTGTCTGTACCTTGACTCCAGCAATCTTTTGACCTTTACCTTGTCTTACAATTCATTGATCCTATCACCTTTTTTCTCATCCTCACCTCTCTTCTAGCCTACTGTCTTTTCTATCCAACTTAAATCCCATGGATTTAAGACTTCACCTTTGAGCTTTTTCACTCTCTCAACCAGTGACCATCATTTTAAATATCATTTATATACTAGTATCTCCTTCAAAATGTTAGACTTGTATATTCAGCAAGTCTTACTCAATGTATCCACTCAGATGTCTAAAGGATATCTCAAACTTAACCTATTCAGAGCCTAACTTCTTATTTTTCCTGAAAAACCTGTTCTATCTGCACCCTTCATTTCATTCAGTGGTAAACTCAGCAGGTTTGGAGTTATCCTTGCTTCTTCTCTTTCTCACATCCCACATTCGCTGTCTTCACAATATGTCCAGAACCTGAACTCTGTTTTTGTTTCCATTGGCAGTACTTTTGCCCAAGCTACCATTACTTAAAAAAATTTTTTTTAATGTTTGTTATTTTTGAGAGAGAGAGAGAGAGAGAGAGAGAGAGAGAGAGAGAGAGAGAGAGAATATGCAAGCAAGGGAGGAGCAGAGAGAGAGAGGGAGCCATAAAATCTAAAGCAGGCTCCAGGCTCTGAGCTGTCAGCACAGAGCCAGATGAGGGGCTGAAACTCAGGAACTGGCAAAATCATGACCTGAGCCAAAGTCAGATGCTCAACTGACTGAGCCACCCAGGCAACCCTAAGCTACCATTACTTTTAAACTTGATAATTGCAGTAGTTTAACTGTTATCTCTGCTTCCAGCTTTGACTCCTTACAGTCATATTTTTCATGACAGCTACACGAATAATCTTATTAATTTGTTAGTCATGTTGTTCTGCCCCTCTGAAGTTGCTTCCCACCTCATTTATAGGAAAAGCCGAAGTGCCCACGATAGCTTATGAAGCATACAAGATCTACTTTCCCCACACCCCATTCACTCACCTCTATCCCTCTGACATTATTTTGTACCATCTGTCTCCTCACTGTGCTTCCGCCACACTGACCTCCTTACTGTCATCAAACACACCAGCCACAGTCCCTTCTTAAGGACGTCACATAGAGTATTTTTCACCAGGTATCCTTTTGGCTTACTTTCATTTCCTTAGGATCTTTGCTCAAAATTTACTTTTTCAATGAAGTTTACCTTAATCAACCTATCAAAAAATGTAACTGCTTTGAACACTCTTTATTCCATTTGCCTATTTTATATTTTTCTTCAGCATGTATTTATATTTAATAGGCTACATATGTTGCTATTTATATTTCTTATTATTCTCTTCCCTATACTAAAATGTGAGCTCCCCTAATTTGTTTAGTTCATTATTATTTCCCCATTGCTTAGAAACATGGAGTAAGTGTTGAATAAAGGGATGAATGGAGGTGAGATTTTTTTTTCATAAAATTTCTTACTAGACATATATACTTCTCTATTTTCTGGGGCCATCAGAACTTGAAATATCTAAAAGTTAACATAGCATTACCCATTTCTTTTTTTAAAAGGTTTATTTATTTATTTTTAGAGAGAGAGAGTGAAAGCAAATGGGGGAGGGGCAGAGAAAGAGAAAGAGAGAGAATCCCAAGCAGGCTACCCCTACTATCAGTGTAGGAGCTGTTGCAGGGCTCGATCCTACAAACCGTGAGATCATGGCCTAAGCTGAAATCAAGATTTGGATGGATGCTCAACCAACTGAGTCACCAGGCACCCCTACCCATTTTATTTTTATATGGATATGGAAATCCCCAAGGCACAAGTTACACCCTTAGAATGCAATGAAATAGAAAACATCCAAATAATTTGCAATAACACTTCCTATTGGAAAAAAAATGCTCTGCTTTAGAAGAACTTACAAATAAAGTTTAGAACTCCCACATGGAAACTACTACCCAAGAGGAAGAATCAGAAAAATCTAAGAACTGATAGAATTAAATGCCTAAGAAATTTAACCCTGAAAATTTAAAGCAGAGACTATAAAATAAGAATACTTACGGGACACCTGGGTGTCTCAGTCAGTTGAGCTTCCGACTTCAGCTCAGGTCATGATCGCGCAGCTTGTGAGTTCAAGCCCCACATCAGGCTCGCTGCTGTCAGCACAGAGCCCACTCCAGATTCTCTGTCCCCCTCTCTCTGCCCCTTCCCCACTTGTACTCTCAAAAATAAATGAAACATTAAAAAAGAAAGAATACTTACAATTTTAATGAGGCAAGGAGAGAAATAGGAAAATGAAGAAGAGGACACTGTAAAGCAAAATCTTCTTTTGTCTTAGAGGTATCTTCAAGTCCTCCCACCCCACCTGGCCTCAAATCTTCAGCTGCTTTGGACTTCCTGTTCTTAACCTATAAAGCACCTGTTAGGTTTTGCAGATTCTGTCTCCTCAGTTATTCCTTCTTTCATTCATGCATTTATTATGCACCAGGCACTTTATTTCAGCAATGATGAAAAGACAGGCATGGTTCCTGCTTTTGTGGAATGTCCTACAAGGAAAGCAAGGAAAATACATGTACTAAATAGATAATTGCCGTTGTAATAAATTTTTTGAGAAGTAACATATTATGCCAAAGAAGTCAATTGGGATCCAAATTTAATCTAGGGTATCAAGACAAAATGTTTCTTCTATTTCTCCTGGCCTTTTTTCCTACCACTATATGCCTAATTAAGACCCTGAATATATCTGCTGCCTTCATCATTCTCCCTGATATCCAACTCTGAACATGTTTATCATGATTAAACATTTATTGACATTTGTCTAATTATAGTATAGCTATTGCCTTTTCTTCCTCACTTTCTACTTTTTCTCAAATATGCCTCATACTTTCCAACCCTTTTACTTTAACTCATGCTGTTTTTCCTGGCAAACAAATGTCTTTTTTTCTTTTTATCTGTTTTTGAAGGACCAACTCAGATTTTCTTTCTTTTAAAGCCTGTCTTCCCCACGCCAGCTCATGGGTGAGTGAATGTTATCTGAAGTTATAGCACTTGCTCCTTCTCCATTTCATTTACTTTCATTTCATCATAAGCCAATGCGTGATACTTCCTGTACTATTGTACTGTGTCTTAAAGATAGGAATATTGAAGACCAGATAAGTTTTGAAAATCAAGAAGTGAGGGACAATGCAGGATTTAAAGCCTAATTCTTCTAGGAAAATGGCCCTGAATAAGTTACTTAATTTCTGAGAAATGTAATTTCCTAATTTGTAAAAGGAAGATAATATTATTTGACTTGGAGGTATCTTGAGGTGATTACATGAGATGAGAATGTTTTCCACTGAAGATGGTACTTGGCAGGTATTTTTTTAAATTTATACTTTAATTTTGATTTAAATTAGAAAAAAATGGAACTACAATATAACCATTGATTCTCTTTTCATTTAGTCTTTAAAAATTATTCCTGGCTTTTATTTTACTTTTTAATCTTATTAATATTATATTTTATTGTAATATTTGTGTGTTACTTATTACGTATAGAAGACGAGCCTTATTTTTGTTTATTTTCGTGACAAATTGTCTTTTAAAAGTTTATTTAAGAGTGGTTGGGTGGATCAATCAGTTAAGCGTCCGACTCTTGATTTCAGCTGGGGCCATGATCTCCTGTTCGTGGGATCAAGCCCCATATGGGGTTCTGCACTGACAGCACAGAGCCTGCTTGGAATTCTCTCTCCCTCTCTCTCTCTCTCTCTCTCTCTCTCTCTCTCTCTCATGCTCCCTCTGCCATACTCTCTCTCTCTCTCTCTCTCTCTCTCTCTCACTGCCCTTCCCCCATGCTCGCTCACTCTCCCTCTCTCTCTTGCAAAATAAATAAACTTAAAAAATATTTAAATAAAAAAGTGAGTCAAATTAAATTTAAAAAGTAAACAACAACAGAGGTAGTATATGAATATGATTAAAAATGTATGAGATTTGTAAATACTGAAATAAGGAATGTTAAGTACTTTAGTGGGCGAAAGAATTTATATATCTTAAAGACAAAGTGCTTTAATTTCGTATAAACATGTTTAAGGTAAAGTAGCTGACATAGGGCAGGCACCTAGCAAGTCAGTCTCCTTCCCTTTTCTCTCTATTCAGCTGTGAAGGTACAACATGGTGATACTATTAGTTTTTGTTTTGTTTTGTTTTTTTTTTTTTACTAATATATTCTTTAAGCTGGAGAGAGGTTGCCACTAACATCAGGAATATTTCCAGTAACACTATCTGTAGTTGACATTTGCACTTAGGATTTCAGCAGCTGCTGCTTCTCTTTCAGGTAGGTGGCAGGATGGAAAAGGGATACTTTGTATGTTTTCATTAATAGGTCTCATTTTTAAGGAAATGAAAGAAGGAGTTAGTTTGCTTATTTATGTATTTGGTTTCATTTATGTATTTAGTTTTAAATATTTATTTGTTTTTGAGAGAAAGAGAGTGTGTGTGCACTGTGAAAATAGCATATGCATGAGTAGGGGGATAGGCAGAATGAGAGGAGAGAGAGAGAGAGAGAGAGAGAGAGAGAGAGAGAGAGAGAGAATCCCAAGCAGGCTCCATGCTGTCAGCATGGAGCCCAAGCCCTACACGAGGATTCATCTTACAACCATGAAATAATGATCTGAACCCAAATCAAGAGTGGGGTGCACTTAACTGACCCAACCACCCAGGCACGCCTGGTTTTTATTAAATTGTGTAAAAGATCACCTGTACCTACCTAAGGAGGGGAGGAATTACAGAGTGAATAAATTGATAGCTTGTAGGCCATGCATCAAGAAGTTTCACTGATTTACCTTTTGCAATGTTTTTCAAAGCACCTTGAGCCATTCTTATAGAAACTTTGATTTATCTCTTACAGTATGCAGATGAATATGAAGTAAAAATACAAATAGAAGGTAATAATAAATGCTTAATGTATGTCTATACAGTGCCGTCCTGTTTTCTCTCAGAGGTATGAAGCAGCTTAATTTAACTAATATGCTCACTCATTTGTTCATTCATTCAGAAAATAACTATTAAATTATTCAAATGTATTTATTGAGTGCCTGCTATATGCAAAAGACTATTCAGATCCTTGAGGATACAAAAAGAAATAGGCATGGAAAATTTTTTTGAATTGTTCATAGTCATTTAGGGGACAATATTTAAAGTAGTCACAAATGAATGTAATAAGAGCTAAACCTGAGATACGTACAAACTGCAATACCAAATGTTAGTTTTAGCGCAAGAGTACAAACTGGCTCTGTCTGGAGGGATCAGGAAGTGTTTCATAGAGAATTATTGGGGCAGTCCCAGAACATGTATAAGGATTTATGACATATAGAATAGCAGGCAGCAGGAAGTGGTGGACAGAAAGGACTATAATGGAGGAAATCGCACAAAGATAGATGCAAGTACATGTAGTATGTCAGGAAAATAGAAACTGCTTTTGTGAGGACCCAAAAGGTGACACTGCAAGACTAAACCTTCATCAAGAATGGCAATTGGACTTGAACGATCATTGACTTACAGATCAATTTTTGGGTCATAAAATTATGGACTGATAGATTAGTTGATTTTAAGAGGGATTTAGAAATTGATTATATAGTGCAATACCCAGAGGTAAGATGACTGATAAAAATAAAACTAAGAGCATTGACTCCCAAATTAGCACTTCACTTCCATGGATGGGAATATTTCTGTTGTTGAGGTAGGTACAGTACTGGACTGTGTAATGAATTGTAATTGTTAGGAATGTCCTTATTCCAATGCTCTCAGGTCACATGAGTGGTGTTGAAATGACTGTATTTGTAGCATGCTTTGGCAAGGCAGGAAGATTTGAAGAGACTGAACTGAATTCTCTGTTACAGAATCACTCAACTACTTTTTAACACTGTGTAGCTGTTTAGGGAAAACTATCTTTGGTCTTGTGTATTGCATTGTTTTTTGTTATTACAAGTCAAGGTTCTTGCATGTTCCATTAGATACTCATTTTTTTCTTAGCTGCTGGCTTGATGTTCTTCTACTTTGCTTCTCACCTATATTCACTCAGCAATGCATTCCTTTTGATAGTTATTGCCATATCAATCTACATCCTCAATTATAGCAAAATTTAATTGTGAGCATGTGGGCAAATCATAACACATGGATTCAAAACTACTCTATAATTTCAGGATTCATTTGAGTTTTTCTTTTTATGAGTGATCTGTAAAATGAAGAGAGTCTCTAAGACTCAAAAAAAGAAA
The DNA here is from genome assembly GCF_014898765.1 of Herpailurus yagouaroundi. Classification (NCBI taxonomy): domain Eukaryota; kingdom Metazoa; phylum Chordata; class Mammalia; order Carnivora; family Felidae; genus Herpailurus; species Herpailurus yagouaroundi. Next base: position 13,441,043 of record NW_024412411.1, on the reverse strand, counting down.
AAAAAAAACTTTTCAGAAAGCTTAAGAAAATATTCATCTGGCCCAGAAAAGAGATGTTTGTGAAACATTTTTATCATACCCATAGTGTGCGCCAGGCACCACTCTAAATAATTCACATATATTATTTCATTTGATCCTTATTATCAACACAGTGGTATAGTTTCCATTATTACCCCATTTTATAGTCTCAACATTACTTGTCCAAGATCACAAATGTGGTGGTGGTGGTGGTGGTGGTGGTGGTGGTGGTGGTGGTGATGGTGGTCTATCACACTGTTAATTCTAGGCCATTGATTATTATATATAGTGATTTTTGAACAGCATTTTAATTAGATGACTTCCTGGAATTTCTCACATGAAACACTTAACAATACATTTTATACATACTATTGTCAGTTATGTTTTTAAACACTAAAACCTCATGTGTAGCCCAGTTAAATTCTTCAGTTTGTTTTGGGGTTAATGTAGAGGCATGCCAGTTTGACTTGTTTAAGTTTGTATAAAATGATGGCCAGAGCAGTGATATCTTGAACTGATGATGGCATCCTAGGGGTATGTGGGGCTCAGTATGAGCCCTTGGGTCAGAGTGCAGGAGTATTGATGCCTATGCAGGACAAGACAGTTGGACTTATGATCACCAAAGGAAGAGAAATGAAACAGAGACTATTGCATAACACAGAAAACTAAGGATTGTCATTTAATAACAGAGCTCCTGAAAGCCTTTATTCATTGGGGCATCTGGGTGGCTCAGTCAGCTGAGGGACTAAGTCTTAATTTTGGCTCAGGTCATGAACCCAGGGTCATGGGCTAGAGCCCCATGTAGGGTTCTCCACTGAGCATGGAGCCTGCTTGGGATCTCTCTCTCTTCCTCTGCCCATTTCCCCTGCTGGTGCTCTCTCTCTTTCCCTCTCTGTCTGTAAAATAAAGAACAAAACAAAACAGGACAACTTTATTCATTAGCTCAGGAAAGCAATAAAGAAGTGGGTTTTTATTATTAGTAGGAAAAGAGAAAAGTAAGCTTGACCCTTTTGTGTGGGGAGAATAACACTAAACTGAATATTAAACATGAAGGTGCTCCTGGGCTAGTGAAACCTCTGGGCAACTAGCAGAAGGATATGCAAATTATTCTGTAGCAACAGTCACGTAACGAAAAGCCTCTGGGACTCCCACTTCTTTTACTAAAGAAGATTTTAGAATAAAAATATACAGATATATATAGAAACTATCCACCATGAATGGAATCAGCAGGATTAGACTTCCCAGAAAATTAGGTTATAAGAGTAACAGAAAACAACTACAAATCAAATGTGTTTTAAATTAAAAACATGACAAAGGAAGGAATAAATATCATAATTAAAAAAAACCCATAATACCATTATAAAAGATCAGGTAGATTTAAAAATGAAATGCATAAAATCTCTAGAAATTATATATATGTGTATATGTATATATACATATACATATACATATATATGTATATATATGTATAATCCATTAACAATAAGCACTCTATAATAAGGAAAATAATATATTAAAACTTAAGATGAAACCAGTAATTAGAGCTAAGGGTATAACCCTGAAAATAGCACAAAGAAAGGAGAAAGAAGAATAGTAAGAGATATATGAAGCAATAAGATGGGTCAAATTAAATGGTCCAGGAAAAATATTATAGATTTTTGAAGAAGAGAATAGAGAGAATGAGGGGGAATATTTAAAAACACTAGGAATTTTTTTAATGTTTATTTATTTATCTAAAGAGATATAGAGAACATGTGTGCATAAGAAAGAGAGGCAGAGGGAGAGGGAGAGAGAGAATCCTGTGCTGACAGAGCAGAGCCCTCTGTGGGGCTCAATCCACAAACCGTGAAATGATGACCTGAGCTGAAATCAAGAGTTGGACACTTAACTGACTGAGCCACTGAGGTGCCCCAAGAATTTTTTTTAATTATCAGATTAAAGAACCATAATGAGTTCCAAGCAGAATTCTAGGAAAAAACATTGTATTGAAATTGCAGTTCAACAAAGACTAAGAAACCAAAATCTTCAAAAAAACCATTAAAAAGAGATATAGTTCTTACAATTGAACAATTTGATTGACAGCAAACTGCTTTCATAAAAATAGATGACAGAAGATAGTACGAAATAATGTCTTCCAAGTGCTGAGGGAAAATCACTGTCAATCTAGATATCTCCCGTTTCCCTATACTATCATTGAAACTCTAAGCTGAATGTAGGCTGTTCAGGAAAAATATAAAAAGATTGAGTATGTTTAATTATCACAGATTTTTTTGCAAAAATAACTATTACAGTATGCACATTAGTAAGAAGGGAGTTTAGGAGGTCTCAGATGCTAAAAATAAAGATGAAAAAATAAATGGATAGCATGTGAGAGTTGTTTTGAGTAACCTTTAATTGTAAAAAAATAATGATGCTGATAATGACTGATTTGGTTGGAAATGGCACTACTATAAGAGAGAACCAAAATGCTGTAAATTAATAATAGGGAATATTGGGTGTAGTAATGAAATGATCAATTGTCCAACTTTATAAAAATTAATTTGAAAAATTATATCAAACTAAAAGGATGAATAGCCCCTCTGATATTAATATTTATTCTAAAACATATTAATATATGTGATATTGACCCAGGTAAATAAAAATAGAACAATCCAAAAAGAGTCCAGAAACAATTATATGCACATTCCTATGATCTAGATATATTACTTAGTAGCATTAGGAGTCAGTAAGGAAAAGGAATAACATTCTTATATACCAGCAAAAAATTTTTAAATGAAGATAGACAACTGGCCATACATATGGGGAAAAATCGGTTTCTATTTTGCAGTATAAACTTAAATGAAAATTTACTTGTGAAAAGGAAAAAAATGTTTAGAAGAAAATATAAGATAATGTACTTATGAACTTTGAATGTACACAGCGTAAAAGAAAATGTTGATAAATTTTAGTATATTTTAATTTTTAGTGAGGATTCATATGTGTATAATAAAACATAAATGAAGTTTAAAAGAGTCAGCGATTGGGAGGCAATATTTTCAGCACCTATAATAAACAAGGAATCAGTGTCCAGAATACATAAAATAATTCCACAAATCAATAAGATAAATATAACTTAACTTAAAAATGGGCAAAGGCTATGAACAGAAGACAGTTCAAATTTCCAATAAACATATAAGATGCTAAGTCTCACTAGCAATCAAGACAAGGCACATGCAAACAAGAATATAACATTACGTATGATGTTTGGGAAAAATTATGAGGTCGTATTATACCATGTCATCTATAATATAACACTTATATTAAACTACTAATTATATAAGTTGGTGAGAATTTTTTTAATGAAAGTTCAAGATGGACATATCCTATGATCTGTCAATTATATTTTGAATTACCTCCTGTAGATAAAGTTATATGTACTTAGAGAAGTACAAGAATAGTTAGTACACATTACTTTGAGATGAATTTGAGGTTAGGTGGGGTGGAGAGATTTTGATTATATTATAAAGGGTTTACTTCTTTAAAATGAATCTGAATCAAATATGGCAACATGTTAATAACATTCATTAAATCTAGGTGGTAGGCACACGGGTAGTGTCATATTACTCGCTTACATCTCAAGATGACTAAATATCATGAGTACACATTTAAAAGAAAAGGTATGTGAGATATTCAAACGCCAAAGAATTAGTTTTGATGATTTTGGAATCAGAAAAAAAGAGATAGGTTTAGCCCATTATAATGAGATTCAATGGGCTTATTATTTATAGTAGTTCCAATATTTTTTCCACACTTGTCTGTAACTGATTGTCTCTTCAAGGCAGAAATATATCCATGTGCAACTGGGTCAGTTTGTACACATTCATTCTGATATACATATAAAGTTATAGTGACCATTTTTGCTATTCATACAAATAAAACGTACAGAGAGATTGAGCTATTCCTTTGCCTTTTTATATACATTGGTACTAATTATTGTGCTTTTTCCAGCTAACATTTATTATTGTGCTTTTATCATAAAGAAACCAAAAAAACTTATATTCTTCCTGATTTCCCACATTATTTTTCACACATCTGTTAGAAAGCCATCCCACACTGACATTTCTTTATACGTTTGTTCTCCCAATCATATAGGACTCCCTGAAAGGAGGGATTATATCTTATTCATTTTGGGGCCCCTAGTGTTTGATGTGAAATAAAAATCAATACATTTTTGTGGAAAAGTATTGCTTACTTTTTTAGTCATACAAGTAACAATACTGATATATTCTCATTGTAGAAGACTCACATGTTACACAACCATACAGAGCAAAATGTAACTTTTTATCTTCCTTTCCCACTACTCTCTACAGAGGTAACTGATACCAACATCTTGGTATTCCTGTGAATTAAAGTTAAATATTCTGTTTATACTCTTTCAGTCACAAATTCTATGTGGTATGTATCTGACACCTGATTTTTAATAATAGGATAATATCAGATGTTAACCAAAGGACTATAAATATGAATGTCACATATGCAAGCAACTCAAATATCTGAACGTTTATTGGTTTCGTACATTAACTTGTTTATGTCTCAAACATGCATTTTCTTTGGTGTATGTTAAACGCCTAACCTAGATAGATTTTCAAGCTACCACATACTAGTTTCTAGGGTTTAATGTTTACTCTGTTATTATAATTATCTGTGATATATTTAGGTGTTTTTTGAAAGGAAATCATTCACGTGCTAGGCAGAAAATGTAGTTGTGTAATACTTAATTGCTTGATTTAAACATTGCATTTACCTTGAGAATTCAGGGGAGGCTCACACAGTGTGTGTGTTGAGGCATGAACCCAAAGCTGCTTAAAAGGATTAATGTTGCTTCTCATAGTCAGCTGCACTGGTAGGCTTCTGTCATATGAGAGGTATTAAAAAAGAAATTATAAAGGAAAAAGTCTGTCCAGGTACTGATGATATACAGATGGAAAGCATCTGAAAACTTGTTTCCCTGACACAGCAGAGCTGCAAAAGTTATTTATCTCGATCAGCAGAGCAAGGGTTAGAGACTATTAGAAGTTACTGCAGGCAGCTGCCGCCTTGTTTTGCAGCAGACACATCCACTCAGAGAGAACCCAGGGAAGATGGTTGTACAACTATGGCCATGACTTCATCCCATTGACAAGGCACCCATCTTCAAAAACCTTTTACAACTGAAAATCTGTGGCTATGCTTCTATCAACTCTTCTAGTCTTTCCAGTTTGAGGCTTTTCCTGTTTCGCCATAGACACTTTGAATAAATATAGTTTGGACACCTACATTGTGCTAAGCATTAACATGGGCATGGGTCTTGACTACAAATGACTTACTCCACACTGTCCTTCCTACCACCAATTGTCTGTTTAAGGAACAGTAGTTATTCTTGTTATTTTCAAAGTAAAATCTTAGCTGGTAGGCCCAATTTATTTTCTTGAGAACTCCATCCTGTAAAAGTTAATAAAGCCTCTGGGTCAGGTGTGTGAAGAAGGTCATTAAAGGTTGAATATAAAAGCAAAACCAACCAACAAAATGATCAAACATCAAAGATCTCTCCAAGCTCCAGTTTTAGTGACTTAGGAAATCTTATCTTATGAAGAAAGTGCAAACATTATTTTCTGATCTGGCAGTCCCATCAGAGTAAATTAACATTCTTTGATTCCCTCTATGATATCAGTGGTTTGAAAGCTCAACATTTTTTTTCTCACCTCTTTATGGACTAATTCCATCTTAAAATATTAAAAACAGAAATTTCTACTCATTAATTTTGGGAGGGTTGCCCCCCACCTTTCCCCTTTCTATCTACTTTATTCTGTTCACTGAATAGTCTTTCAACTAAAACATGGTTTGGACAACCTTGTATGCAGGAGTAATGAATACCTTTAGCATCATATTAGGGTAAGCTGTGATCCTGCTGAGTAGCTCTTTGAAAACTAAGCAGGAGTTATCATTTACTTATTTGCTGGATTTTTATGGCACTTTTCCCCCAAAGACTACAGGGTGCGATGTGGAAAATTTTGCACAGGGGCTGTTGAAGAGTGACAAAAGGAAATTCAAAAAAAGTCACATTCATAGGAAGTCAGAACATGGGGCAAAAGAAACAGCTGATGGCAAAACCAAACTGTGGGTGGCAGGTATGCACATTGAAGAAGGTAGAAGGATCTGGGTTGCCCCAAGGGTTCTGCTGTTAGCTTTTCAGATCACTGAGTCATTTTGCCAGAGCCTTAGCCCCTGGTGAATATCACACATTTCTGTTCAGTACTCACATGAAGACTCATAATCAGAATCATAGACTTAGAGGGCAGAGAGGGGCCTTAAAAATCATCTGCATTATTGTCTTGCTGTACAGATGAGGCAGATCAAAGAGAACAAGGAGCTTAGAAGCAAAGCCAGTGTTAGCACTCAGGTTGTTTATTCATTCAACAAACATACATTGATTTCATTGTGCTAACCACCACTTAAAGCACCATTGTTACCTTAGCAAGTAACATAGACATGGGTCTTGACTACCACTGTCCTATCCTACACTGCCTTGTTCTGCCTTCAGTTCCTACAAGGATATCTACTATAGGAATCCCACCTTATCTATGGGTTTACTTCTGAGGTATCAGCTACCTGCAGTCAACCACTGTAAGGAAGCAGATAATCCTCTTTAAGACCTGCACTGTTGGTGGGAATGCAAACTGGTGCAGCCCCTCTGGAAAACAGTGTGGAGGTTCCTCAAAAAAATAAAAAATAGAACTACCCTATGACCCAGCAACAACACTACTAGGAATTTATCCAAAGGATATAGGAGTGCTGATTCATAAGGACACTTATACCTCAATGTTTATAGCAGTGCTGTCAACAATGGCCAAATCATGGAAAGAGCTCAAATGTCCATCAACTGATGAATGGATAAAGAAGAGATGGTTTGGGGCGCCTGGGTGGCGCAGTCGGTTAAGCGTCTGACTTCAGCCAGGTCACGATCTCGCGGTCCGTGAGTTCGAGCCCCGCGTTGGGCTCTGGGCTGATGGCTCAGAGCCTGGAGCCTGTTTCCGATTCTGTGTCTCCCTCTCTCTCTGCCCCTCCCCCGTTCATGCTCTGTCTCTCTCTGTCCCAAAAATAAATAAACGTTGAAAAAAAAATTAAAAAAAAAAAAAAGAAGAGATGGTTTATATATACAATGGAATACTACTTGGCACAGAGAAAGAATGAAATCCTGCCATTTGCAACAATGTGGTTGGAAATGGAGGGTATTATGCTAAGTGAAATAATCAGAGAAAGACAGATCTCATGTTTTCACTCATATGTGGAACTTGAGAAACTTAACAGAAGACCATGGGGGAAGGGAAGGGGAAAAAATAGTTTCAAACAGAGAACAGAGAGGGAGGCAAACCCATAAAAGACTTAAATACAGAGAACAAACTGAGGGTTGATGGGAGGGATGGGGGAAAGAGAAAAGTGGGTGATGGGCATTGAGGAGGGCACTTGTTGGGATGAGCACTGAGTGTTGTATGTAAGCAATGAATCATGAGAATCTACCTTCAAAACCAAGAGCACACTGTATACACTGTATGTTAGCTAACTTGAGAGTAAATTATATTAAAAACAAAAACAAAAACAAACAAAAAACCAACCAAAGAAGACTTATCTGGGGAAGGTCAGCTGTAGCCTAAGGCTGTATCACAATGCCTGACATCACATACCTCACTTAATCTAATCATGTAGGCATTGTATCATCTCACATTATCATAAGAAGAAGGATGAGTACAATATAATCAGTTATTTTTGAGAGACCATACTCACGTAACTTTCCTTACAACATATTGTTAGAACTGTTCTTTTTTATTATTAGTTACTGTTAATCTCTTCTTGTGACTAATATAAGTTAAACATTATCATTATCATAGATATGTATGTATAGGAAAAAATATATAGTATATATAGGTACCATCCATGGTTTGGTTTGGTACCATCCATGGTTTCAGGGATCCACTGGGGATCTTGGAATGTATACCCCACAGATAAGGAAGGAATTCAGCACATCTTATAAAAGAGCTTTTGGTTGACTGAAGACCCAACTCTCTTTGAAAGTAAACCTCAAGTGACTTAGAGTGAGCGAAGGGAATTCTTTTCCAAAATCTGTAAGTGTGTTGACATTCTTTGGACCATAGGTGCTCTTAGGGCAGTTCTGTCAGATCAGTTGGAAAGCATTTACTGGATTGAGTCTCATCTGTCATTGGAAGGAAAATTTTCCCTGCCAACATGAGCAGTCTATTTTTTTGCCCTCTAGTAGGATGGGGAAAGCTTAACCATTATCTCTCATTGGAGGAAAGACTTGTCCCTTAAAATTGACTTTATCTTTAAAAAGCCTCACATAATAGTCTAAGCCCTAATAAGATACTTGGAATTGAAAGCACCTGGTGGTAGAATCAAAAGTGAAAATTCTTCAAAGGAGCATGGTTTAAGAGTTTGCTGTAAATCTGTCTTCCCGAAAGCGATTATTACAGTTCTTCATCTAACACTGGATATTACTGCAAGAAAACCCTGGGGTTAAAAAGGAGAAGATTGCTGCACTTTAAAGGTAGATTTAAGCCCCTCTCCCATCTCCCAGTCATTGAAATTTGAGAAAATGTGTGCTTATAAAAGAGGCCCTGGTTGCTTTAGAGTAGAACCCAGGAGTTTGAAAACTAAGGACATCTACCCTAGCATTTAGGAGTGCACTGTTTCTTCCTCACTTTGCCCTTTGTCCCAGTCCAGTCTCCAAAGAAATAAAGTGTTGCTCTTGCAAGCTGTAGATAACAATGGCTGATAATCAGAGATAAGACTTTCCTTGGACCCAAAGAAGTTGAGGAGGGGACAAAGGAGGGACACTTCTGTTTCCAGCCATCCTAACAGCTGGAAATTCTTGGAGGTTCAGAGCAGGATTCAGGCTCCAGGGACACCTGTTTGTGCCCTCAGGGCCAGCTCCGTGGTGGCCTTGCCTCTCCCCCAATGCCTGGCAGCTCCTGTATTGGCTGATTTACCTGCGAGGCTGTATGTGGATCTGTCTTTCCGCGGTCACTGCCGCCAGCACGTACTGTCAAGACAGAGGGAAGCCAAGCGAGGAGTGCAAATGCCGGAGCCTAGATCGGGAGGTGAGCCACCTCCCGGAGGAGTTGACTGCGGCTTCCTTTCCTCCTGACACACATGGAGTTTGGTGACGGTGCCCAAGGACTGCAGACAGATACTTAGCGACTGGATGTGTAAGAGCCGGCTCCTGAAGGCAGCACCCGCCTCACCCGGACCTCCTGCTGGCAGGATGTAAATATACCTGCAGACCGGCCAAACAGGACTGCCTTCCCCCAACCCCCTCCTTCCTCCCACCCTCTCCCTCGGCTAACCAGCATGAGAGGAACTGAGAAAGCAACAGCCTGCAAGTGACAGCTCCAGCCGGATTCCGTTTGTCTCTGAGCCGAGGTGGGAAGTTGATTGTGCAGCAGCTTCATTGTGAATTCCTTCCATTGGCATCGCTATGTTTGCCTCTATCTGGTATGCCAAGAAGCTGGGTCGCAGGTTCGTGCACAATGCCAGGAAGGCAAAATCAGAAAAGGTATGGAATGAGTGGGGATGAAGATTACCTTTCCGATTTGCCAACTGTCTGCTCTGGACTGCTAGTCTGAGTACAGACGCAGTCTTTATTAGCTTGGGATGAGAACCTGCTTCTCACTGTGAATGTAGTCCATGCCACTTACACAAGGGGTAACTCTTGGAGCCTTGCTACTTAGGGATGGAGCATTGGGGGTTAAGCAGGATCATCCGCTATTCAGAGTATTTGGTGAAATCCTCAATTGATAGAGTGTCTGGACAGAGACTTAATATTCCTTTTTAGGGTGAAATCAATTGAGCAGCTGAAATATTTGCTTCTTCCAGGAGCTCTCTAGTAAACTTGTTGCTATACTGCATTATTTTAATTCCTACCGTGTTTGGTTCTGAAGGGGGCATTATAAATCCCTGAGCCTTCCTCCAGTACTTGTGTCCTCGGAGCACATATTTGGGACTTTCAGTAACACTGACCAGACTTCACAGGGGTGCTTGGTATCTTTTCAGATCAACCAAGCCATCATTTCAAGTGTTTACAAGAAGTAAGAATTATATTTGTAATTGGATGGTCATGGCCATTGAGAGAATGGCTTTGTATTTCTTTTATTCAGCATGACTAGTTGTTTGCTCCTAGAGAATATCTGTGTAGATTTCCCTCATTAGTTATCTTTCTCTAAGAAAATAAAATGGCCTGGAAGTCTTAAGATGCATTACAAGCTTTTATTTCTAATCTGTCCTCTGCTTTTGGAGGCATTGACCAAACTGTCATATTAAGGACATTTGGGGTCCAATTTGATAGGTGCTGGGGAAACTTCCTTAGGTAGCAAAATTTTGTGAAACTGAGATTTTTCCTTATTTCTCTGAGGATCTTTGGTCCAGTTTCCTTTCTGCCTTAAACCTCCTCGTGAGATTGACCCAGAGATGGTTTTCCTGACCAGTGGCATAGTCCTTCCTCTTAACTGCAAATGTTCCTTCACTTTGACTTGCTGTTTGTTCCTTCTGAGTGGGAATGTTGATAACATAAACAAGAATCCAGGGATAAACCGACCTGTGATTGTAGTGTGAAAAGAGAAAACATCATTGGAATTCTGACTTTTTGGGTTATAGCTTTTTAGAATGTCCAGATCTGACTATTGTAGAATGATGACATACTTGTTATTTAATGGGCACTTGTGGTGGGGGAGGAGGGCAACGTTAGGGTAGAATTGATCCCTTTCCTATTCTGTATATCCTAGGTAATACTATTGTAAAAATTGTCATGTACCAGCAGCTTATATATTGAACAGTTGGGTTTTGTTTTTTGCTTCTCAAGTAATTTTTAAGGAAAGAGACTTGTAAGTAGGTCTTTTATTGGAGCAAATGTTTTGAAAAAGTGCCTTCTTCTTAGGAAAATTATAGGTTGTATGGATGAGAGGACTGTCAGGACCACAAATGGCTCTGAAAGCCACAGGGAGATAATGCCTTACATCAAATTAGTATGCATAGGAAAGTTGAATCTCACGGTGGCACTTAATTCAGGCATGGGCCTAAATGTGGAGAACAGCAGTCTGAAAATACTTTGTATATAACCTAAAGGGATGGTAATCCAACAACATAACATGGGCTTCTGCTTCCTGAGAGTGGGGAGAAGCTGGTAAAGGGCCTTTGATACCTATCTCCCTTTCATTTCTATGGTGGCTGATGCTTAGAATAGGTAAGAAGAAACCAAATATGGGGTTAAGGGTTTTAAACTATTTGTTTTTCTTACTCAGGGAGGAAAGAAATCAACATTGGAGAACTGAAGTTTTGTTCTCTGAGTGATACAGACCAAAGGAAAATGATTAACTTGAATGCCCTTGTGCTATCCAGGGGAACTAGGAGGAGTTAATTTTGAACACTAGGTGATGAAAACTAACATGAAAATAGCATCTTTTTTTTTTCATGGAATTTGTATTCACAGAGTTCCTGGAGTAAATTAAAAGGTATACTGCCTTGAACAGTGAAGGCCCTCAGTTGATGCATGGTGAATGGAAATAGTTTATTTATTCTGTGTACTTAATTTTATTACATGCCTTATTTAAACCAACTATTGTGGATTAATATTTTGTCTAATGAGTTCAGTAATATAGTTTAACTAGGAAGGCAGTTAACAAATGACACTGCAAGCCGAATAAATTCACATAAAGTATTACTATAGCATCAGAGATCACATAATTGCAAACACAGAGGGGGTATAAAGTGCTGCTGACTATATGTTGTCATGCTTTATTATAAAATGGAGGAAGATGAATAAAATTAGATCATTATTGAGTTTTATTTAGACAATGATTGTTATATTTAAATGTGAAAGAATTATTGATAGATTCATAGCATGTTGTAGCATTTAGGGATATAAATCTATATCACAGATAGTGATTGTGATTTTATCTTAGTACCCTCTGTAAATTTTGGCTTCTTTTTGCAATAGGTAGCATTGTTTATTTCCTCCTACTCTAATAAAACACCTGCACCCATCATAGCCCATCAGTCCTATTTTAGCATTCAGGTATGATCTGGTAAGTGTATTCCTCAAGGCTGGGGTTAATTGAAAAGCTAATTGGGAATGTGCAGGCCTAAATGCCATCCCTAAACATGCAGTATGCCTTATTCATGGTTGCCTGGTCTACTGTTTAACCTCATTCAATGCCAATAGAATTAAATAGCAACATGGAACATAATAATAAGCATAACAATAGTATTAATGAGAGTCTCTATCTATACACATTATACATCAGGTACTTTATGCATAGAGTTTCATTTAATCTTCACAGCAACCCTGTAAGGTGGAAATTGTTTTTCTTGAGTCCCAAAGAGAAAAGTAGCTATCCCAAGGTCACAAAGTTAGTAGTAAGCATCAGTACTTGAATTTGAGCCCAAGTTCACCCAAGCTATCCCAAAAATGACTCCTTGTGTCTATAGTGTTCTTTTCCATCCATCTATCATTTACCTATCTTGTCTGAATAAGGTTAATCATTCCTTCTTATCCCGTCTCCCCCTGTTTTGATATTAGAATTTGATAGTCATGAGGTTTACAGAAGCAAAGTTACCGATCCTTAACTCAGCCCTCTTATTTCTGATAAGACTATACCTAAGCTGCCTTGAATAGATGATTGTCTATCCTGTTTTAAAGACTTTACACTCTTTGTCCTCTTTAGTTGGGTAAGTATAGCAAGCTATCATCTTGGCACCTATTATTCCTTCCAAATAGCTAATAATTGTCATATCATCAACACCTAAACATTGGCATTTATACTCATTGCTAATCCTATTGAAACCAAAAATGTCTTTCATCAAAGAGAACCAAAATTCTTGGCAATTGTAGATGCACTTTCTTTTTAGAGTGAGTCAAAGATATTAGGTGATTCACATTGTCATTTTCCAAAAAAGAAAAGCAAAAGGCTCTTTGTTATTCTTTCATTAAAAAGACAGTTTGTGCATACCAATAAATTCTGTGAACAAAACTACCTTAAATGTGATGATATGAAATCAAGACTACTGGGCTGAAAAAGAATACCTCCATTTGAGTAATTATTCTTTCTTTATTTTTTTGACCCTCTGTAATTAATTCAGACATTAGTGTCTTACTTTTTTGCCTTTTTGTCACATTTCAACTTAAATTGCTTAATTTAGTCCATCTCTAGATTGTATTACTCTGAAAGGGCAGCTGAAGAAACTTAAGATAAATTGAAATGCAATTTCTGGTGACATAATAATATGCAAGAGTATAAAACACTTGAAATTGTGAACCTTCACTGCCCCATCAGCATTGCTTCTTTCATTTGTTTTTGTCTTAATTTTTATATTTATTTTTATTTTAAGCATATACCCTGAAAAGTAGATGCATGATGCATTTAGGAAAGACTGGCATCAATATCCATCATCTGATAGACACAACTGTGGATGAGCTTTTCAGTGATATATAACTTACAAGAGAGGTAACTGAGACCAAATAGCCTGACATTAGGCCATAAAGAATTCTTAAGGAATTCTTTAAGAATTAGCACACTGATTCTACCCTCCTTTCCATCTAAACCAAATACATTAAATCAACATAAACTAAAATGAAGGATAATCTAGTAATGGATTTGCTGGCAGTATGGCCAATGAGAGACAGCAATGTCCTGGGTGACCCTAGTATACATTAAAGGCATTCAGCTTAAGGTGAGGACCTGAGAAAGGAAATTAAATTAGTCCTGTTCTTTGCTATCCAGCCTAAAGCCACTCATTGTGGCTCCTTTGTGCCTCAGTTTTCTCTTTGTGAAATGGAAATAATACCTATGCTTTAGTAGAGCCCCAATGTCCTCAGGATACAATCCAAACCCCTTAACATGGTCTACAAGGCCAATCATGATATGGTCTCTGCTTCCACCTCCTCCACTATACCTCGCCCCTCTTCCATGAGACTCTAAATTTTTTTTTAATGTTTATTTATTTTTGAGAGAGAGAGTGAGAATGTGAATGGGGGAGAGCCAGAGAGAGGGAAACACAGAATCAGAAGCAGGATCCAGGCTCTGAGATGTCAGCACTGATCCCGACGCTGGGCTCGAACTCACAGACCGTGAGATCATGACCTGAGCTGAAGTCGGACGCTTCTCCGACTGAGCCACCCAGGCGCCCCTCTTCCATGACACTCTAAATCCAGCATTCTGTGCTACTTTCAAATCCCATGCTTTTTCTAGCTTCCAGGGTTTTTCTTATCCAATCTGGTTGACTAGCAAACCACGAGCAAGCCCTACCCCTCACTAATTAATTGCTTGTCAACCTTAAGTGACATCACCATCATTAGGAAACCTTCCCTGGTCCCTATAAGCGCAGGATGGGTCCTCCATTGGCTCCCACAGAAGGTTGTACATTGGCTGTAATCATGTTTACTTCCTTGTATTCCTCATTAGAATGTTGATTCTCTAAATGAAGGACTGTTCAATCTTGTTCACCTTATTTCAAGGCCTAAAAGAATGCCTGGAATATGGTTATCTCTCATACTCTGTTTCATTGACTAGCTTGTCGTCAGCTGCAAGGTGCTCCATTATTTCATGAACTATTAAGGGGAAAAAATATTTTCAATGGAACTATAACAAATCATCAATTGCAAGATGCATCTTGATTTCAGAGATGTTCAAAATATAAAAAGAAAAGTTTATTTTTAAAATCAATGAAGTATGGCATCGCTGAAAAAATGAATAATGAGTGGGCTTATTTTGAGGATAAATGGGTTAATATAAATAAAGTGTTTAAGGTTACACTTGCTACCAGATCACTTTTATGTCTTTGCAAATCATAACAATACTTTGCAAAGGGAAATTTGATAGTCCTAAAATATGTTACATATTTTATTCTGTGCTGATCAGACTAAACTTGTATCATATGTCCTGTTTTGGATTTAGGAGGGTAAATGAATTGAGGGAAAATGGAAATGAAGGTTTGAGAAGAAACAGATTGAAAGCTATCAAACCGGGGCCATTTAGATTGCAGAAGAGAAAGCTTACAGAGCCTCCTGGTCTCTCACTATATATTTATATGTCTAAACAATGATAGTTAACTTTTACTGAATTGTTTTTATGAGCTAAAAACTATGCTAACATGAGGATCTAGTGGGATAGTTACCATTATTATAGCAAAAACACTTCATCATTAGGTGGCTGGGATTAAACACCATATCTGACTTAGAGCTCAGGCTCTTAACTAGTAAACGATGCTCTGTATGTATGTGTATATATGTGTGCATATGCTGTATGTTATACTATATATATGGTGCATGTTTACATTGAGCCAGATATCAAGTTTATTTTTCCCCATAAAAGATAAATATAAAAGTTAAATGTAAAATCAAAAATTTAGCTTTAGCATAAGAAGCAACATCCTGATGTTGAAGACTCTCCAATCCCCAGTGAATGATAGAATCTTCCTATGTCTATTTTTGCCCCATGGCAGATTGAAGAGTAGCCTGACCCAGAGAGAGATGGACAGATTGTCCTCTCAGGTCCCTTTCTTAGAGCCTTCTGAGTCTTTGAGAGCTCATCGGTCGTGAGCAGCAGCATGACTCAGCGCCAGTGTCTGCAGGCTGTGGTGACAGAGAGGACAGGTGTTTGTCCACACAAAATGCTGCCTTGCAGTTCTCCCTTGTCACCTGGCAGGTGAATCAAGCAACCAAATGGATGGTAGCACCTGTTCTGAAGTCCCAGCACTGCTACTCACCCTGGAAGAGCACAAAGTACAGCTGCTAGCAATACAAGGAGGGAGACAGAAGGGAAAGGATATGATAAGAAAAATGGCTAAAATGAAGGAGGGGGAGATAGGCTAGAGAAGAAGTTAGCAGGTCACAAAACCACTGTAAAATTGTTATTAATAATAGTAATGCCTTGCACAGTGACATGCACTTTACATTCATTATCTCATTTAATCCCCACTACGACCTTCTGTGGTAATCTTATTTTAGCTCCCATTATATAGATAAACTGAGGTATAAGATTTTACAGAATTTGTCTGAAGTCATAAATAGTGGAACCAGCTTTCAGAGCCAGATCTGGCTGAATCCAGAGCTTGTCTCCATAACTATTCATGTGCTCTTTAAACTTTTCTTGGAGTGGGTGAGCCAATGATGTAGAGAAGGGACAGACCAACACAGTGCTGTCTTTTCATCTACCTCTGCCTTATCACTCTTGAATAGCTATGTGGCTGGAAGTTTCTCATTGGGGGTCCTCTAGGAACCAAATATCCAGGTAGTCTACCTTCAGTACAGTTCACAGAACTTTAGTTGCAAAATGGCTTTGGTTTTGTTTTGTTTTGTCTTCAGTATCCTTTAGAACGGTATTTCTCTACCTGGTACCATTCAATGGCGTGACATTGAATGGTGAAGATGGAAGTGGAAGCTCTCCCATCTGACAAGATTAGCTCAACCATGGTGATTCTTGTAGAGATAAAATTGATCATCAGATAAAGTATATATCTCATTTACTTATGTATATTTGGGGGGTTAATAGAGAAAACATCCCACTTTAAATAATGCCTTGTAGTATTCACTAATTTCATCTGAGTTAGTTTTATTTCCCCAAATAAATTACAAAAAATTTTTATTAAATTATTAAACCATTGTAGATTCTGTCTCATTTCACCAGGACACCTAGCACATAGTAGACCCTAAATAAACCCTGGTTGAATGATTGAATTGGTAGGAGAACTCTGAGCTGTGTGGGAATAAAGACTGGATTAGGGGTCAGTAGGCCTTGTGTCAACTGCTCTGTTCCAACCACTTGTGCTAACTAGGCTAACCACTTGTGCTACTAGGTTAAATCTTTTAATCTCTCTGGGTTCTTGGTCTGCAATCATATTCCTTTCAATTCTAACATTCTCTGCTTCTAATCAAGATTTGCTGTAAGTCTGCTGAGTCCTTAGAGGGAAGGATTTGATCTTACTTCTCTTTGTGCTCCCCACATCTAGAAGAATGCCTAGCATTAAGAAAAATTAAGAAAATTTATGTCAAATGAATATACACAACAGACCTGGAATGTCTTTAGTATTGGTAAGAAGAATATAGAAAATTTACCTGTCTTCAAACTTGAAGCAAGATTAGAGACCCTCAGGGGCTTTTCTTTGTTAGGGAAATATGAGGGAGTTTATAGCTCTAGGGTAGGAGGCTGCAATACTCTTTCTTTCCCACTCTCCATGCCACTAATACTGAAGTGAAACAAACAGTAACCAGCAGAATACCAGTGTTCTCTTCAACTACCAAGAAGGATATGTCAAACTGTAAAATTTCCCAGCTGCTTTGTCCCACATGCCAGAAAATTACAGGCTTATATTTGAGCAAGAAATGTTTGTTTCTTGAACCTTCTCAAATCTGAAAATTCTAGTTATGTAGGAAATCCCCACCCCACTTGCTGCAGACTGAATTGTGTCTCCCCACCCCAAATTCATATATTGAAGCCGTACCCCCCAATGTGATTGTATGTTGAGATGTGGAAAAGGCCTTTTAGGTGATAACTAAGGTTACATGAGATGGTAATAGTAAAGTCCTAATCTGATAGGATTGGTGGATTTGTAAGATTTCTCTCTTCCTCTTTCTATCTCTGCCTTTCTTTCTCTATCCTTCCTCCCTTCCACCCTCTCTTACTCTCTCTCCCTTTCTATGTTTCCCCCTCCCTCATTCACTCTCACTCTCCCCACTTCCCCACCCCCTGCCATGTGAGGACACAGTGAGAAGGTGGCAGTCTGCAAGCCAAGAGGAAAGCTCTCACCAGAAACCAATCCCTGGAGGAACCTTGTTCTTGGGATTTCTCATTCGCCAGAACTGTAGGGAAATAATTTCTGTTATAAGATACCTAGTGTATGATATTTTGTTATGGCAGTTTGAAGACACTAATATACCATGATGGCAATGTATGGTGATGTTCAATGTTTAGTGCCTAGGGTCAGGATTTCATTGCTAGGGAGAAATGTATAACCAATTAAGTATTCTTTTCATTCAGACCATGTAAGTTCTAATAAACACACAGCCTTTGCAGGGTCATTATTATCTCCTCGTGTGAGATAGGAGAGGTTATTAAAATTAGTTAATTATTAAAAGGAAGGAGGGAAGAAGTAAATGGTGGGGCTCCAGGGTGGCTTAGTCGGTTAAGCATCCAACTCGATTTTGGCTCAGATCATGATTTCATGGTTCATGAGACCATGCTCCACATTGGACTCTGCACTGAGCATGGAGACTGCCTGATATTCTCTCCCTTTTCTTCTTTCTCTGCCCCTTCCCCTTCTCATACTCTCTCTAAAAATATAATAAAATAATAATAACAATAATAATAATAATTTTTAAAAAGGTAAAAGGAAGGAATGAGTTGCTTTTGAAGGATCACTGTTCTTGTCTTCATATTCTGTTGTCTGATCAACAGAGCAAGAGAAGTGAAAGCTAACTATTCACCCAGCATATTGGATACAATTTTAAAAAATCAAAGTTCGTCAAATATAGTTCTTCCCTTTCACACCTACTTGTTACTCTAGGTCATTCTGATTCACAAACAGAAATTATTTGCTTTCTATACCATCCACTCCACAGTTCCTCAACATTGACTCTGGAAGAAAGTTTGTACTATGAAGAGGGCATCCAATTTTTCGCCAGCCTTTGCAGCAAGGTGTGATGAAATGAACATTGTCTGAGACAGAAGTCAGTGTCATTGGTGTTCAATTTCATACCAGTATCGAAGTGTGCCATTTGACATGAGAAATTTTTGTGTCTCCCTCTCACAGAGAAACTAATCTGCTGAGAGGAAAAAGTGTATTACATGTGGGGGATTTGGAGAGGGCTGGTGGTTTGGAAGGTAAAAGAGAATAATAAAAATATTTTTTCTTCTTCTCTGAATACCAACCTGGCCTAGGACTTATTTTCATTTCATTTTTTTTTTCTTAAACACCTTGGATAAATCCTTTGTCACCTTTATTGACCCCTTTTCTTTATACATTTTGTGAATGCTTTTGTTGGCACACCCAAGAACAACAGTATGGCAGTGGAAGCCTACAGCCTTAACTTCAAATTTGACATAACATTTCATGGATTGGGTGACCTTGAGCATGTAACTGCATCGTATTAATTATTAATGTTCTCATATATTTTTTTTTGTAAAATATTTTTTACTGTTTATTCTTGAGAGAGAGAGAGAGACAGAGAGACAGAGTGAGAATGGGGGGAGGAGCAGAGAGAGAGAGGGAGGCACAGAATCTGAAATAGGCTCCAGGCTCTGAGCTGTCAGCACAGAGCCTGATGTGGGGCTTGAACCCACAGGCTGTGAGATCATGACCTGAGCCCAAGTCAGATGATTAAACCACTGAGCCACCCAGGCTCCCCAAAGTTCTCATATATTTAAAATTGTGATAACCATCCTTGCATAGTTTTTTGATGCAGTTAAAAACTGCACATTGGGGCGCCTGGGTGGCGCAGTCGGTTAAGCGTCCGACTTCAGCCAGGTCACGATCTCGCGGTCCGTGAGTTCGAGCCCTGCGTCAGGCTCTGGGCTGATGGCTCAGAGCCTGGAGCCTGTTTCCGATTCTGTGTCTCCCTCTCTCTCTGCCCCTCCCCCGTTCATGCTCTGTCTCTCTCTGTCCCAAAAATAAATAAAACGTTGAAAAAAAAATTTAAAAAAATAAAAAATTAAAAAAAAACTGCACATAAAACATCTGGTCCATTGTAGAATACTTAATATTTCCTTCTTTCCTCTCTCCCTCCCTCTCTCCTTTCCTTAGTCTATTCATTTTCATACTTTGCATAGTTCCAGAAGGGGATGCAAAGCAGATTCTGGTAACTCCTTCATTAGTGATACCTCTTTCTCTACTACTCCCTTGGGCTTCAGAATAGACTTGCCCTCCCATCCTAGTTTTATAGAATAAGGAGATGTGTAATTATATCATTGTTGCTGGTTAGAGGAGAAAAATTACTGAGTAGAACAACTTAACAAGTGAAAATGGTCAGTACACAGACTATGGGAGAATTATAGGTTTTTATTTCCTTTTTAATAAGTAAATTCCAGATCGTTCCCATAAAAGTCTCCCTTCAGCCCTGCCCCATCTCCCACCCTTCTCTCACTTCCCTTCTCTCAAAACACACCGTGCAGTTTTTGAGAGTGATTCTGTATGTTTGGTGAAGGTCAGTCAGGACACATTAGTTCTTATTTAAAGTGAAGTGGTATGTGCTGAATGACTCAAGATGCTCATCTCCTAGCTGGGGAATGCATCCTATCACCTCTGTAGCTTTATTTCAGGTCTTAGAAAAAAGGGAGAGGACAAGCTCCGTGTATTGAATTTCAGAACCAGAAAGAACCTTCCTTTTGTAAATGTTAATAGTAACATTAATGAACACTTATTGAGAGTCTTTACCATGGGCCAGTCTCTATTCTCTGATTTTACATGTTCTAACCGCTAATCCTCACAATAATCCTATGTGCTAAGTACTATTACATCTTCATTTTTATACCTGAGGCACAGAAAAGTCAACTAACGTGCCCAGAGATGCACAATTAGCACTATTTTTGGAGGCAGGATTTGAACCCATGCCACCTAGATCTGAACCCACATTCCCAACTACAGTGCTGCATTATTCCCTATGTCTTTCAAGTGAGCAAACTGAGCCCCCAGGAAACACGAGGTTTGGGAAGGTTCTTGCCCAGTGTGGTTGGCAGCCAAGCTTTTGGTATTTGAATTCAGATCTTCCAAATACCAGTCCATCCCTTTCTCTGGCCAGAGATTTAGTGGTTCCACACATCACTGAGATGAATGCCCCCACATTTATTTCCTATGACCAAATCTCAAGGAATTTTAAGCACTACCCTTTTAAGTCTGAAATAAATAGAAACTGATAGTTTCCTTCCAGTTCACCAAAAGTATTGGTTGTATTCATGTTATTGGATGGTTGTATTAATAACCTATGATGATATTTTCAGTAAATAATTGATCTAAATTCACTGTGACTTCTGAGCCCTCCTTCCATTAAAAAAAAGAAAAAAAAAGTTATTCAACAGGATGGCATTTGAGAAACAATTCTACACCAGTGGTTGCATTAATTGCTACTTTGAATGTTCCTGCTGTGAAATGAATGGAGCCACTTTGGATCTATTTCTTAGAAATAACCATCTTCATTACCTCTGCTCTAGGATGCTCAGTTTTGAGATTTTCAGAGGCAAATATCTTCACTAATCTGTTTCTATTTTCTGTTTTCATTCCGTAAGTAATCCTTTTCATTGTTATCACCATTTTTAATGTTCTCAGATTTAATTTATGGAAGGTATGGGATGTTATAGGATGTTTTTGCCTCTTGCTCTCTCAGCATATAACATTCTGTTAACTCCCCAAGTGTAACATTTTGAATATCATGTTTAATTCAAATATGATCCATTATTTTATTAAAGTTTTTCCCCTTGCATATCTCTAGAATTTGCAAGAGCTTTATGGAAATGGCTTATGTGATACACAAATAAGAATTTCTTTTAGTATCAGTAATTTCTCCAGTATTTTGAGAAAAACTGGATGAAATATAGCATAGTGAAACAGTGCTTGTTGGCAGTTAGGAACTACAGCATGCCTTTTAGAAAACAGATTTAAATACCTTGCAGATTAATTTATGTTTTTGTCTCCTATTTCTCTCAATTCACCTGTGTGGTGTTCTTGAGCAGTTTCAAAATCATATTATTTCCATGTTTCCAGGTTGACTGCAGGCTGGCCATAGGAAAATAAAATTCAAAAAACTAAGTGAGTTAGCTATGGCCTCTTAAGTCCATTAAGAATCTAACAAATACTTCATTTGCCCCTTGGTGTGGAACAAAGACTTATTTGCATACTACTGCTACTGCTGCTTCTACCTCTACTACTTCTACTACTGCTCTGGGATTTATAAAGGATAAGGAATGATGAAGCCATGGTCGCTATGCTGAGGAAGTTCAGGTATAGATTAGGAAGAAAAGAAACATCTACACTGCAAACTCTTAGGTGTGCTTTAGCAGTATAAATAACACTTTTATTTCTTCTGCCTTGCCAGACCCTCTGTGATTTTTTGCTGAATCTTATCATTCTAGAGCTGTGGGATCATGCCTGATTGCAAACCACCTGGCATGTCTCTCATTCACTGAGCTCCACTCTCCATGATTAGAATAAAGCCCACATGGTCTGACTGTGCTCTTAGTTAGTACACGTGGATGCGCATAGTGCCCCTGTAGGGAAAAAAAAAATGTCTTAAATTAAAGCAAACTTTCTTATTTTTAATATTTCTCTTAAGATATATCAAAACAAAATAGTCAAATATTTCAGAACACTATGTCTGAATCCAGTGTTCTTGGGTTCAAATCCTAGCGCCACTGCTGACTGGGGGACCTTGAGCAAATTACTGAAACTTTCTGGGCTTGAATGTCTTAATCCATAAAATGAGAATAATAGTACCTCTCTTGTAGAGTTGTTATGAGGACTGAGTGAGGATATATTTGTGATAGAACAGGCATTATCTAAGTGCTTTTAAATAAATACAGTGGGACATGTCATTTAAATGGAGATTTGGGGGCGAGTGTGGTTGTGTGGAATCTCTCAATGAGTGGCTAATTATTTCATACTCTGATGGTGATTTTGACTTATAGTATGACTGCTCTGAACTGCTTCATAATCCTGTTCTCTCCACTGCTGGCATGAATGGACATGCAAACATCTGCCCCAATACAACAACCCTGAGCTTTACTGAAGGTGCTTTGAGAAGGTGGCTGTGAGGTGCAGTCTGATTTAGGCTGTTGCTCTTGCCAGAGATGCTAGGATTACTGCCATGTGGTTGTTGAGTCATTAATTTGAAAAGCATCTACTCAAGAGTGTCTGCCTTGATATCTACCCAAGAGAACATCCTCTGAGGAGGTAGGGCAAGGGCCTCTAATTAGTATAATGAACTTCTGTCTTCCCAAAGCACCAGCTCTGCTTTTGGAAAGGAATCAATATTCATCATCACTATTTGTTGCTCAGTCATACAGATACTTCCACGTGTTTCTGAGCAATTAGGGACTGTTCAATGGATGTGAGGACATTCAAATACCAGGAGATGGCTTACTTTTACATTTTTAATTAACATTCTATGTTCTAGAATGCATATTACCTCTTTTCCATATCATACCTCTTTATAATTTATATAGTTTAATCACTTGTTGAGCAAATACCTTGTCTTTCTGAAATAGAACTATCTTTGTTCCTTTACAGAAAATAGATACTAACTTCGAATGGTTGGCAGAAGAAATCTTGACAGTCCATAGTTTATTCATTTGATAGGTGCCTAACAATATGCTAGAAAGCTGGGGTGTTATGATGAAGTTGGCCTATTTAGTACTCAAGGAATATATTGTATACTGGATGAGGGAGAAATAATCGAACCTGAATATAGTCTAATTGTGATAAATAGAATATAAAATTTACCATTTTAATCACTTTTCTTTTAGGTTTATAAAGAGTGGTATTGAATACATTTACAATGTTATGCAACTATCACCAGTATCCATTTCCAGAATTTTTATCATCCCAAACAGAAACTCTATATCCATCTGAATATGGTGTTAGTATAAACTCTTTCAGACTTTCCCCATTTGATCTTCCTACAATATCCACTGATTAAATTACAATAGTTCCATCTACCTGTTAAAGCTATTCTAAGAATGTTTCAGAAATACTTACAAATGCTTGAACTTCCATTATTTTTTGATAAGACTTTATAATGTCCCAAGTAATGATGTTAAGCATTTTGCTCAAGTAATGCAATTTAATTTTGGCTGTGTACCTTTAGCTTTAAGATTAGTAATTAAATATTTAGTTATGTAGTAAATTAGCTATGCCACGTGATCACTGGAAAGTAGGTACTCCATTTACTGCAGCATAAATGTTTTACAAGGTATTGTAATGTAACTAGTAAATTAATAATGACAATTTAGGTTTTAGCTAATTAAACTCTTCCTTAGCATTTATTAATTTGAGGGCCTGAAGTAAAACAACTTTGACAGTGATAACAACTGTTGCAATGGTAACTGCACCGACCAAGAATAAAATTGGGCACATAGAATGTATGTAACCTGGTTGTAAAGATAAAAAGTCAGTTTTCAACAATATCCCTTTTTAGATTTTATTGGCAAATCTAAACAGATTACTTGAAGAGAGAGACCTTGTCATCAGCTTCATACCCTTATTCAGTTAAAACATTTTTTAATGAGAATTGACAAAATTGCAATAGCAAACACTTAGGCACTCGTGAACAGAATCGAGCTAGACCTATTGAAATAGCGTAATAGAAAACAAAGAATTCAGTTTCAAATCATAGATTATTATGGCTGGAAGCTAAAACATTAATATCTAATAATAAAAATAATTGCTGATGATAATGGGTAATATATAAAAGCCTTTTTATAGATGAAGAAATGAAGGCCCAGAAATATTTGGCTTCATATATCCAATATTTAGCTTCATTAATTTAGCTCATTCATAACATTGGTCTTTATTTTATATAATAGAAACCACATATAAGGGAAATGTGAAAAACATGTCAAAGAAGGTATGTCTATGTATAGTCCCTCAATCTTTAGTTTATGTGGAAAAACATTTTTTGGTGGAAGAAGCATCAGCTTTAGAGTCTAGAGGACTTGCAGTTGAGTCAACTTTGCCCTCTACTAGCTGGCAAAGTTATTTAACTTCTTTGGGACTCAATGTTTCCATTTGTAAAATAGGGATAAAAGTGATGAATTGCTAGCATAGCAGTGTGGTAGACAGTAGGTGTTCCAAAAATCAATTCATTTATTCCCTCTCAGAAATAGCAATTGGAATTCTCATTTAAAGATATAAAAATAAAATAGACTTAGTCTACCCAGTATCCACCCCAACTTCTCTGAAGAACTCAGGGTAGGGAGGGAGGGAGCTGTGAAGTATACTACCATGTAGCACGGCAATTTCAATTTCTTCATCCAACTTGTGCAATAGAAGTTAAGTACTATAGACTCAATTCTATTTGGAGGCATAAAGGGAGAAGTGGAGAGGAAGGGGTGGGGCCAGAGAAGGCCTCAGAGAGGAGATGTTGCTTGGGAAGATTCTAACAAGATGAGAAGGAGTTTGCCAAGCAGACAGGGTGAGGGAGGTCATTCTGAGCAAAGAAAACAGCTTGAGCAAAGCACACATTCTTCAAAGAGCGTGGCTTTTCATGGAACAGCAGGAGGTTCATCATGGCTTAAGCATAGAGTGCACACGGAGGAGTGGGAAGAAGTGACTTTGGAAAGGTTGTATGGGGCCATATGGTGAAAGGCTTGGTTTGCCATGTAAGAAGTTTGAATTTTATTTGATGAGGGAGGGAACACTAGTGTCACTGAAGGTTTTAAGGAGGGAGGGAGAGGAGGAGGAGGAAGAGACAGACAGATGGAGACAGAGGGAGATGGGATAAGTTTGACATTAGATCTGGAATTTAGGAAAACTGATCTGGTGGCAGTGTGGAGGATATATTAAGAGATGAGCAA
The DNA here is from genome assembly GCF_014898765.1 of Herpailurus yagouaroundi. Taxonomy (NCBI): domain Eukaryota; kingdom Metazoa; phylum Chordata; class Mammalia; order Carnivora; family Felidae; genus Herpailurus; species Herpailurus yagouaroundi. The sequence goes on along the minus strand of NW_024412411.1, from coordinate 13,415,445 downwards.
GAGGAGAGGCAAGGAGACACTTCAGGAGACCTTTCCAGTACTCTCAAACTTGGTGTGCATCAAGATCACCTGGAGGGCCTATAAAAACACAGATTGCTGAGCTGCACTCTCAGAGTTCTGGATTTAGTAGGGCTGAAATGAGGAACAAGAATTTGTGTTAACAAGTTACCAGGAGCTTCTGCTCCTGGACCCTGTTTCTAGAATCACTGCCATAAAAAATGATAACCAAGGGCTTTACTAAGGCAGTGAAATAGAGGTGGTAAATGAAATCCTGTTTGAGGATCTCATTGATTAGAACTACCCTTGTGATACATTTTTGCCTGCTGAGATTTTGCTTGGATAATATTTCCATGACTGAGGCATTTGATAGTGCTGGAGGTATTAGGTGAATTAACGTGTGCCGGCTGTAGCCTATCAGGATCAGAGTGGGTCAAAGTGACCTGTGGCCTTCAATGAATGTTAATACCAGAAAACCACCGTAGGTATTTCCTAACTCAAATTCCTTTGTTCTGGTTGTTGTTAAATGAAGAAATCAATTCAGATTACAAAGAAGAAAGAAACTTGCCCCAGTCACAGCACTGTTTAATCTAAGGAGATTGGTTTCTGATGTAAGGTGCTACTGAACAGTCTTGTGTTCCCATCTGTCTGCACTCCCTGTGCTCCAGCAATGGTCTGAGGGAAACAAATCTGGCTGCTCGAAATTTCCCTATGTTGCCATTTCATTTTCTTTATTTTTATTTATTTTTTAATATTTACTTATTTTGAGAGAGAGAGACAGAGTGCTAGTGTGGGAGGGCCAGAGAGAGAGGAAGACACAGAATCTGAAGCAGGCTCCAGGCTGTCAGCCCAGAGCCCGATGTGGGGCTCAAACTCACCAACTGTGACATCATGACCTGAGCCGAAGTCAGAGGCTTAACAGACTGAGCCAGTCAGGTGCCCCACCATTTCATTAAAAAATAATAATAATAAGGTTTATTTATTTTTTGAGAGAGAGAGGCCCCCCCCCACTCGCGGCCCGCGGCGCGCAGAGAGCCAGGGAGAAACAGAATTGGAAACAGGCTCTAGGTTGTAAGCTGTCAACACAGAGCCCAATGGGGGGCTCGAACCCACGAACTGTGAGATCATGACCTGAGCTGAAGTCAGATGCCCAACTGACTGAGCCACCCAGGTGCCCCCATTTCATTTTTTTTTTTTTTTTTAAGACAGCACATACTTTACTCAGAAGGTTTATATGATCACTTCTTTTGGTTGGGCAAGATTTTTCTCATGTTTTTGTTTATTTGTGCTTGTGTTTGTTTTCAAGCCAAACATGATCTCTCTAATTACCTTTCATTATAACCAAGGTTCCTTTTTCATGTAGTCCCATTGTTCTGGTGAAATGGTCTTCATCTGCTGAGTGTAGGAAAAAGGTTTTAATTGACATAATTAACTCTGGGGTGGTTACCTCGGATTTGAAAGAGGCAGTTGATTCTTCCAGAATGTGAGGGTATTGCCTGATAGAGCCAAGCACACCGCGTGCAATAATGAAGGTGGTTTGGGAAGAATTTTGTGCTCTTAATTAGGAATGAGATGAGGTAGCCTTCTGTCGGCAGGAGGCTCAGGACACAGGCCTGTAATTGTAATGAGTATAATGGGATTACCTCATACTTGAGACATTGCTTTCACTAAAGGCAGCACAGAGCCTTCCCTACAAACCTACATTAGTGTGAGGTAGGGTTGTTGTAGTGGGACAGTTTGAAGAGAAAATTGATTGTGTAATTTGAAGGATTTTTTTTCTTCCCCCTTTCTGTGTGGATGTGTGTGTTCATAGTGGAGGAGACTATAAAAATATTTGCATCTCAATTACTGTGTTTCTAATGGAAGGGCTTTTGAGGGTTGCCTTGTATATGAGACAGTATGTTCAGGATGCTCTAAATGATGTCCGGAATAAATATACTGTACTTTTGTAAGCACTTGGTGTGATTGCCTAATATTGCAGCTCATAAATGTTTACTAAGATAAAATATTATTACATTAGTCAGTGTAAATTTCTCCCAGGTATAGGGATAGATATTAAGCAGATATTATTAAATGCAGTGAGTGTTTGGAAAGCATATATAGAATTTTGAATGCATTTTAATTTCAAAGGAAGGGCGGGTTTGAGTTAATTAAGCACCAGGGACCTTATGTGAACCACCAAATTAAGTAATCTCTCTCTCTGTCTCCCCGCATCCTTCTCCTCTTTCTCAGGCTCTGTCTTCTATCTCACTCTTTCACTCTTTTTTCTTTATCATCTGTTCATAAACCTTTGAGTACATGTTTACCAAGTGATGTGTAAGGCACTGTCCATTTACCAGGACCAATAAGAAGCAACTTCTGTCCTCAGGGAGTTCACGTTTTAATATAAGAGTTAAGCAAATCACTAATCACAAAGCAGTTTGTATCTCCAAGTAAAAACCAAGAGCTTGAGATACACAAAAGAAGGAACATATAAATCCAGCCTGGGAATGGAGACACTTCATGAAGAATATTGAATACGAGGTAGTCATAAAGAACAAGAAGGGTTTTTGTAGGCAGAGGAGGACAGGACGGCCTTCTGGATGAGAAAACACAGAAAGTAAAGGGACAATATCATTTCAGGGAAACTGGGTGTATTTATTCTAGCTGGTAAGTAGTGGGTAAGGAGAAAGTGCCAAGAGTTGCATCTGGAAAGGAAGGATTGGGCCAGATTGGAGAAAGCCTTGCATATTATAGTAAAGAGCTACAATCTAACCCCAAAGTAGAAGGTAGATTAAAGTGGCACATGATTCAAAAAACCCTTGGGCAAAACAATACAGTATAATAATGGTTAAAAGTACAGACTTTATCAGGGTTTCAAACTCAGGCTTTTGTTTATTGTTTAAGTTTCAGGAAGTTATTTGATGTCCCTGTGCTTCACTTTCCTCATCTCTAAAAATGATGATACCTCCTACATGCTATTGTTATAAGGACTAACTAATTGGTATACGTAAAGCCCTTAACATGGTGCCCAGTCATTGGTCTGAGCCAGTACTGCTATTCTTTCTCTCCTCCTTTCCTCTGTTTCTTAAGCTAAAAGAATTTTAAGCCCTTACGTGCTCCTAGAACTGGACTAGAAAATAATGCACATTTTGTTCAGGTTCTTTTGAGCCTTAATACGTGCTGGGTCTTGGGGAAAACGCTGGTAACAGGAAGATAAATGAGAGCCCACCATGTAAAAAAGGGATTGCACAATAGCACAGCCGTGCTCTAATGCAAATCCTTTGATAAAGTGCTGTTGGAGTATGAACCTATCCACACATTCAAAGAGCTCTTGTCAGAGAATGCATTCACATTGCCTTAAGATGTAGTTATAAGAAAGTTAGGCATAGACTTTGTCCCTTAACTCAGCACACTAATGGGCAACATGGAATTTATATTTCATTGTAAACCAAAGGTATACATCATGATTGAGCGATACACTAAGTATATAAGTAGGGTGGGGGCTAGGAAAATAGGAAGTCCATTCCCAGATGATGTAAGGTAAAAAAAAAAATTAATTTTATGAATTTCATCTAGGAAGGCTTCCTAAAGAAGGTGGGGTTCTAATGCTGTTTGAAAGCCTGGAAAATAATATATTGGCAGATAAGGTGACAAAGAAGCATGTCAGGACCTTATGGATCTTGGCACTCTTTTGAAGAAGGCAGAGGGAGTCATGGGTGAGAGTGAGAAGTGAAGAGGTGAAAGGAGATTATGAAACTGTATCCTAAAGACATCCTAAAAAATGCACCGTAGGTAGAGAAGATGGGCATGGGTAGGGCTGGGTTGTGTGTGTGTGCCTCTCTAGTGAATGGCTTTAGATACAGAGAAAGTAATGCAGAGTCTAGATTTTCAAACTGACTTGGAAGGCAAATATATGATTGTCCTGGGATGGGGAAGGGGGGTGATGGTGGGCTATCTTTGTTAAGTAGAAGGCTATGGTAGTTCAGGGAAGAGAGGGACTTTAGTATAAGAGAAAAAAATAAGGATGCTAGCACGTATATACCAGATATGATGCTAGAGACTGTGTGTTTTGTTTCATTTCATGCTCACATTAATTCTCTGGGGAAGATATCATTATTCCTATTTAACAGGAAGAAAAACTGAGGTTCAGATAAAACATCTCTCCCAAGGTCACACACACAGTAAGTGTGAACTAAGGAATTCAAGCAAAGTAGTCATAATCAGAAACTTTAAATTCATTAATTATTTCCACCAAACCACACCATATCCTTTATCCATCCATTCATTCATTGACGTAACCAATGAGCTCTTACTGTGGGCAGGACAGAGTCACTGAGTTCATTCTTGCTCCTCACCTACCCTCTGTTTAATCTTGGAAGAGTCAAGTTTCTGTGACTATTTTCGAAACGAAAAAGGCTTTTTTGAGGATTAAATGTTGTAATATTTGCAAAGAAGCCAGCTCTGACACACGGTGGCTACTCAGTCAGTGTTGGTTGAATCTGGATTTACATTTCAACAGTTACCAGGTCAACACAAGCTATTCTTAACTACTTCCCAAGGAAACACAAGGATCATTAGTTGGCATCATTTTATTAGTTTCTCTCCATTATTTCCCTTTATGTGCAGTGCTATCATGATGAAGATTGTACTGATGACAATACAAATAGTGTTAGTAACGACAGCAGCAATCTTTTTATTGAGCACATACCATGGGCCAGGACCTATGTTAAGATAATGCTTTATATTCTCTCATTTAATCTTCACCAAAAGCGCATGAGCTACAACTATTCCTATACCCATTTTATGTATGTGGAAACTCAGGCTTCAGAAGGTTAAGTGACTACTAAGATTGCAAAGCCGATAAATGGCAGACCATAATCTTAAATCCCAGGATGCCTTACTGCAAACCACATGCTCTTAATCATTACGACCTTCCATTTTAACAGAGTATGTTTTTTGAGTCGAGGTTGTCAGCAGTTCAGGCCACCCCTGCTCCCAGTTACTCTGGATTAGCAAACTTTCACTCTAATTCATGCTTTTTGAGGTTGTGTTACTGCTGTTCTAAATGCCTTTATTTAAAGGAGACAGTTTCATTTTTTTCCTTAAGTGGAAAGAAAAATGGTTTTCCTGCATATGCACAGACATCCCACAACACATCTACTGAAACACTGATTTGCTTGGATATAAAATGTGAGATTCAATTTCTTCTTGGTTGGGGAATATTTTCTTAACAGCATTCAATGCTAGTCTTTCTCTCTCTCCCTTGCTAAGCCATCCAGGAATAATGATGGTTGGGTTGATTTTTGACATGTATCTTGGAAAGACTAAAATAGAACAAAGAGGACTGAAATGGGATCAAGTAAGAAGGGATATTGGTGTCAAGGGGCTGGTGTAAAAAATTAAAAAGTGGAGAAGGGGGTAGTATGAACCTTTTGAGGTTTCAGTTTCTACACATTTAGGACCTGAGATTTTAAATGAAAAGGGAAAGAAATGGAAGGGGGTCAATGATTAATTTTCAGAAACCCCGAATAGTAATTAAAATTAGTAGAGAAATAGGAGGAAAAAAGATAACAGCAGCAACAGCTAACATTTGTTGATAACTTCTGATGTGCTGTACAATGAGTGAGCAAAGCATCTGCGTTATTAACTCATTTGATCCTCTCAATACGTATAAGACGTAGGTACTACGATCACTGCTTTACAGATGAGGAACTGGGTTTTGGAGCAGTGAAATAACTTTTAAAATGTCACACAACTATTTGAGCCAAGTGAAGGCCACTTCTAACTGGCCTTAGTGTTTTGCCCACTGACCCCCGTCTTGACTGTCAGAGGGAGACAAGCCTGAAGTCCCAGAAGCAGAAGTGGCCCCTGTTCCTCACTGACCTGAGCCATACCTGCTCGAAATCCCCACCTTGAAAGCATGGATTCTAATGGTTAGCCCTGTGACAGCATGCCTGCATTGACAGTGAAAGGACTTGGCTTTGGAGTTTGGCAATTGTTCCACCCAGCTGCATGATTTTCAGCGAGACACTTCTCTGAGGCTTATTGTCTTCATCTATAAAATGAGGAAATGGAATTGAAAAACTGTGTAAGATGAATGCAAAAGTTTTACATAGAGTCTTAGACTTGATTAGTGTTCACAGCAGTACATAAAATAATATTAGTAATATCATGTTGTTAGCACAATTCTCGGCTCTCAGAGGTGCTTCAAAAATGGTATGTGTAGATCTTACATCATGATCCTTATCAGCCTCTGACTCAGAAAATTAACAGGCACATGCAGTGACATTCATAGTTCTACTCAAAGAGACAAGTCTTGTGTCCTTACTAATAATAACCACCTCTCCATGACAAGTTCTAGTATGTGACAATGCTACAGTAAAGCTTCTTAGAATAACATCTTTATTAAATAAAAGCTCTATGCCTTTAGGGGGATAGTAGTGCACATTGTATAATCGTCTGCTTTGCATATTGAAATTCATCTACCAGACCTTGCAAAAGGAATTCAGAGGCATCTTAAAGTGGAGGATGACCTTCACATTTTCATAAAATAAATGATTAATGTGGGGACCATTAATTCCACCCCTACTCTATTCCCCAAACAGCTTTATCCACTGTGAAAAAAGCCTTTCCCTTTCAAGGATAAATGATACATACTTTAATACAATTATGAACAATCAGGTATGTAATTTATATTTGTTATGTATAATTAAATACATAACTAAACATCACTTCCTAATTAATCAAAGGATTAAAACCGGAAAGTGGCAAGAAGCTATTCTGCGGCAGCATCCTCAGTTGGGATGATTATTTATAAACAGTCTGGGAAATCTTAGGATTGTTTTTATTCCTGGTTCATCTTCTCCAGGTGTCATTGAATAGGTCAGTCTTGACTGACTTTCAGGTGCATGCTTTAAGTGGCGTTATCAGAAGCCACTCACCTACACTGTTCAGATAAAATCTAAAGAGCCAGAAGTGTAACCCACATATCATGCTGACCCATTTTGAAATTATCAAATAGAATGGATTTTTGCCACTGTATCAATAAGTTAGCCCAAGCTTGTGCCTGAGACAATTTCTGCACCAAAACACTGTAGTGGATAGGGAATAAAACAAGGAATAAGCAATTTCTTTTATGGCTGTGCAGCTGGTAAAAATTTCAGATTCACCCACCTGTCTCATTGATCATATCAGTTGTGATAAACAAGCAGTTAAGCAGGCTGTACTAAATATTTTATTAATGATGATGGCCACAATAAAATAGTAGTAAACATTTGTCAGACCCTATATGAAGCAATTTAGACATACCCACTGATTTAGGCTTCACCATAGTCCTGTAAGGTAACTATTATTATTCTTGCATCACAGATGAGGAAACTGAGGCACAGAGAAGTTAGGTGATCTATCACGTACATCATAGCATGATCTCTCGTCTGGTTAAAAAAAAAAGAAAGATGAAAAACCGAAGAACACAGTAGGTATTGTATGGGATTGCTGTTTTCTGCATTTGTAAGCGATGGGTGTTCTCTTGGAACTGGCTGGGATTTGTTTTTGAAGTTAGCACTGATGCCATGATAAAGAGGACTCACGCAAAATAGATGTTCTATACCATTGAACGAAATTGAAGGTGCCCAGCAGGCTCTCAGCTAGTTTCCTCCTGGAGGAGTCAGAATGTCTGAGTTGGTGATTATACTGAAAGGGGAAAAAAAAAACCCTTCTGCATTACCATATCTGTCAGGGAGAAGGATGGATAAGTGCGGAGGAAAGGTTCAGTGAGCTGCCCTCATCAGGGATAATCATATTCCTTATTTTCAAGTAATGCCCCATTTGATAGCTGATGTCAGCAGGTATTGATTGAGTGTGTTCTGAAAACCTGTAGCTGAACCCTGCAGGGAGTTTAGTAAGTATGGGGGCTCCTCAAAATGCACAGACAATCTGAGAACAGTGGGCTGAACTTGACTGTGTCGATCTCATATTCCCATGAATGCCTCATGTGTTTTAGGGTTGAATATGATATTGAAGGCACAGTACATTTCCAGCCTCTGGTGTCTGCCCTACCATGAAACTGCTCTGCCTCTTTGTTTTAATCATACCAGGCTGCCTGACATTCTTCAAATATACCATCTATTCTTAAAACTCTTCTGCCTTTGTATATGCTTTCCCCCTGCCCTGGGAAGCTCTTAACTATTCCTTAAGACTCAAGCCAGGTATCTCTGTGGACCTAAGTAGTTTTATTAATTCTGTGCTCTCTGCTGTATTCCGTCCACATCTGAAGGCTCAGGAGGCATGATGGTTACAGGTAAGGAGAGACAAAGGACTGGGCCAGGCTTTAGAAGAATAGATCCAGGACTGAGATATCAGATAGCAGGGAGTAGATTCAGTTAATGAAGAAATAACCTGACAAGGTCTTTCATTCATCATGATTCAATGTCAGGTGATATGTTAGTTAGTGGAGACTGAAAATGTATTTCTAGCCTTTAAGGGACCTACACCAGAAGGAAACATCATAATTCAAATATTATCAAGTTATCATTAGGTTTGCATGAATATCTAGAAGAATCTTAGAGGAGCATGAATGCCAGTAAATTATTAACTTGGGGGAGGGGGGTCTCCTGTAGATCACCCCATGTTGCACTGGGATTTTGGATAGGACTTCGGTGCTTAAAACAGAGGCCAGTAGAGTAAACCAACATAAGAGCCCTGTCCTAGGAGCTAGAATGTAGGAGAACGAGGGAAAAAACTAAACCTCAAAACCATAAGGCTTTTCTTAGGGCAAGTGCTTCAGCTAGCAACAGAGCAAGCTCAGAGAAGTCATTTTGAGAGGATAGCTGTACTCAGCTCCTGCACATGGGACCTAAGACAGTTGAAAATAAACAAAAAAGAACAAACTGATGTTTGCCGGAGTGGGGGGATGGACAAAATGGGTGAAGGGGAGTAGAAGATGGAGGCTTCGAGTTATGGAATAAATAACTCATGAGAATTAAATGGCACAGCATAATGAATATAGTCAATGATATTATAGTAGCATTGTATGGTGACAGATGGTAGCTACACTTGTGGTGAACACAGCATAAGGTATAAATTTGCCGAATCACTACATTGTACACCTGAAGCTAATGTAACGTTTTGTGTCAACTATACTCGAAAAAAGATAATTAAACATAAAATAAAATACTGTTTGGTTTATGTCTCTGCTGAGCTGGGACCTATCGTTTCCTCTTACTGTGTCACTTTGTAGCTGTGCAGTTCTAGGCAAGTCTCTTAACTTCAGTAGCCTAGGTTGTTTCATCGAAAATGAAAATTCATAATAATTACTTCTGTGGGTTATTCTGAGAGTTAAATGGGCATTTAGTTCATCATACAGTATCTTATATATAGTAATGTTTCAATTCATAGTGACATCATCATCACCATCATCTCTATTACCATTACCATTATTGATGTAATTACCACCTGTTATGGGACAGATTTTAGCTGAGTCTAACTATACGGTTCTAGATGTTGCGGATGTGGAAGCAGAAATTCACACATTCCTCCATTATGGCACTTACATCTAAGCTTTATGTCAAAGTTGTGGAACTTCCACTTACCTGTCTTATTAGGTTATAAATTCAGGCACATAGTATCTGGTACAACCAGGGTATGTTGAACAAAAGAATGATTCCACCAGAACAAAAACTCCAAAAATGTCACCCAAATCTCTGTTAAGAAATAAAGCCAGTCTATAATTTGTTCATTTTCATTTACTGGGATTTCTGAACTTAATTAAAGGAATTTTTTAGAAATAATTGTGGCATAATAATGATACTTCAAATATGATACTATGTGCAATTGCATACTATGATACTGTGGATGCTTAGTTCAGAGCCATTGGACATGACCTTATGCTCTCTGCACCCGTCACCAAATGAAAACATGCTTTGTTTTATTAAGTAAACTATTGACCCCTAGCTCCACCATATATCTACCTTCTATTTATTCCTTCCACACTAATCTAAGAGTGAGTAACATGAAAAGCACATTACAGATGCTTTCTAAATTGCCTTAAATGGCTAGAGAGTCATTGTCTATTTTCTCATTGCAATTAATTGAATCAGCATATGACTAAGATGTATGTGACCCATTGATTTCAATTTTATTTGCCATAAATGTTGCTGTCCATTCTTGGTAGACTTCTAGCTCTAGTAATCATATGTAAGATGGCATCTGCCTACCTTGTTATTTTCTGGGAGATAATATATGTCCTCAGAGCCAGCAAATTTGTATTCATAAACATTAGCATATAAGGAGCTGTTGTGTCAGGAACACTGAAAATGTGATAAATATTAATTTCTAGACTGGTATTTTGTCAAGGATTTTTAGAATCAGCATTTCATGTTTTTGTTTCTGCCCTTGGAGTCTTCTAAATGATAGAAATAGAAGCCGGCTGTCTTTAACAGGGTCTTTTTTCCATGTTCAGAGGTCTGCCAATATTTTATTTTTTTTACATAGTGCATGTCTACCCTTGATTATTAAAGAGCTGCTTTTCCTTCTTTTTCACTGCATGGCTCTGGTTTCATAGGTATGTGGAGCAAGGGTATGTATTTTTACTTGATTTTATTTTTAGAAATCAGTACACACTTTTTAAAGCAAAAAGACACAAGAAAATGACATTCTGTAAGTAAAATAGCAAACAACAAGATCCTAAGAAATTTAGTATGCTACTCATAAGCTCTTAAAAGAAAGAAAAAAGTCCTTTGAGTGTTTAAAAGAAATGATCGTTCGTACAGTGGAGTTGCTGATCGGTGTTTTCTGTCTTCTTGGAGTGAGCTGCCAAAGGACCCATCTAAACTGGTGATTTTTCATTCACAAGGCTGTAGCCTCTAGTAAATATCCCTTCCTTTTGGTCTGTGGGTATTTGAAAATGGAATATGACACATTCATGGGGAGTGGGGTTTGAAGCCAGCAGTTAGTTCCACAGGGTGAGCTCTGGGTTTCAATCCCCAGTCTCTTGCCCTCATCAGCTGTGTGACTCGAGGTAGCCTCGTTTAAACCTCTCTGAGTCTTAACTTCTCCATCCCTGAGACAGATAAGACAATACCTACTCCAGATTTGTTGTAAGGATTAACAGATAAAACAGGAGAGGGTGCTCAGCCCTCAGGGCTCTTGTCTGGGAGTTTCCAGTCTAGGCTCTGCCACTCACATACTGTAGGACTTTTCTGGTCCCAGTTTTCCTTTCATAAAAAGATGACATTGCATTAAATAAACTCTCAAGTCACTGAGAGTTCTATAAAATCACATTTTCAATTCTCATGTCAGGAAAAGAGAAACTGGAAGTTGCTTCTATGGTCTATTCACTGTTTTTGCCTCTGGACTTCTGATGAGGGTCAGGAGGAAGTATAGCTCATCTACACTATGCAAATGATCCATTTTCAGAGAGTCAGGGGAAAAAAAACATGATTGCACTAAAACTAAATTCAACAGTTTATCTTGAATGATTCAGAGACATGGTTACAATGCAGGCACTGATAAGGGAGTGCAAAAAGAGACTTGGATTAGGATCCTTACTAAGTGATCCTTACTCCTTCCTTAGTAAGTGGCATTGGAGAAACAGTTGGTTTGCATAAGCCTTATTTTCCTTATCATTACTTGGAAGAAAGATTGCTAACTTGTTGTAAAGATGAAATGTAGTGCATATAGAAAATTGTGATATGTGGGGCGCCTGGGTGGCGCAGTCGGTTGGGCGTCCGACTTCAGCCAGGTCACGATCTCGCGATCTGTGAGTTCGAGCCCCGCGTCAGGCTCTGGGCTGATGGCTCAGAGCCTGGAGCCTGTTTCCGATTCTGTGTCTCCCTCTCTCTCTGCCCCTCCCCCGTTCATGCTCTGTCTCTCTCTGTCCCAAAAATAAATAAACGTTGAAAAAAAAAATTAAAAAAGTAAATTGTGATATGTAATGCATGAAACACATTGTATGTACCTAAGGAATGTTATTTTCCTTTTTTATTGTCTTCTTCACTTCCCTGCAGTGGACCCCTGTGATTTCCCTGCCAACAATTCCAGTCCTACTTGATAAAAAGGCTTCAACCAAGGATCCACAAAAAGGGTTGAGCCCTGCACTTGATATTGATGAGAGTGGAGTGATATTGCCAGGAAAATTCTGTGGCAGAGAGAGAGCCCCTGGCATAGAGGGCCCTTCCATTTCCTGCAGTCTTGTCAATCATATCTGCTGGTTAGTGCTCTGGTTTGCAGGATAGAGTAGAGAAGCACCCAGAGAAGAATCATGGATGTATAAAAGATAAAGGCTTTTTTTTTTTTTTTTTTTTTTTTTTAGAGGAAGTTCAGGGAATTCAGTATTGCCAGAACATAATGTACAAGGAAAGAATAGGAGTTGAGAGTTGAGCAGAAAACGGGGGCCAGATCAGGAAAGGCCTTACAAATGGTGAGTCATCAGAGGATTTTAAACTCCAGAGTGACGTGATCTGATCAGCAGCAAGATCATTCTGTCAGCAGTGTGGAGGATGAATTGAAGGGATGTGAGGCTATAGACTTCAGATCAGTCAGGGCCATACTTGAGACATCTACGGAGAAATGACAGGGCCCTGCACTAAAGTAGCAGCACAGAGAAAAAGCTGGTTTGCAAGATATTTTAGGTGTTGAAAGTGGTAGACTTGATAACTGCTTGGCTATAAAAGGTGAAACAGAGCAGGCATTCAGGGGAACTCTCAGGGTTCCAGGAGAACCCATTGGTTCTGGGCTACCTCTGAGTTCTCAGATGCCTTTGCTTCCATGACATTCTTACTAGTCCCCTTTGATGGGAAGAAATCACTTCTTTTGCAACAATTCCATTGCATTCTTGTTTATGCCACACTTACTTTGTGCCTTGAATGTGCATAGCCATCTCCTGCAAATGATTTTAAACCCATCAGCATAAAGATCATTTTTAGTGCATCTCTGAATCCCCAATAAGAGCTAGTCAATTATCTTAAATATGTGCCAGTTGTCACTTCACTAAAAGATACATTCACACATGTTCCTTGGCTTCTTCTAGGCCACAGATTAAATCGTTTCTAAAGTTGCTGGTCTCAGGAATGTCTCCTGTGGAATGTCATTTATGCCTCATTGGATGATTAACCACTTTGTCACTTCTTTTCTTCTCTCAAATGGTTAATTGCTCTGGATCCCTAGATCAGCTTTTGCAAGCTTATCAGCACTGAGAAGAGAAAATCAAAAATACTGCTCTATTCGGGGTAATTAAAGCTGTCGTTTCCTCCTGATTCTTGACATACCTTTATGCCTTGAAGGAGATTCGATTAATCTATTAGGATCCATTTTACTTGAAAAGGTGCTGGCTCTAGGTTAGTATGCTCAGTTTTTCCAGGTGCCTGCAAGTGTGATTTTTGTTTTACAGAGCTCCAGACCTAGGTCTGCTTGTGAAAAGTAGAATTACAAGGATGACAGAGTATAATAAAAAGGGACACTTCGTGACTGTGGCACAGGAAACCTGGGCTCTAGCTGTGGTTCTGCTGCAGGCTGTGTGTGCAGCCTTGGGAAAATCACTTCACCTTTGGGCTTCAGTGACCTCATTTGTAAAATGAGACTGTTAGCCTAGAGCTTCAAATGAAGCTCCCGGTATCCAAATACTGTTACATATGTTCAAGTGGGCTGGGCAGAGCTAGTGACATCCTGAAAACTAGCTTTCTCCATTCAAGTGTGCCCAGTCTTAGCAGAGCAGACAGGAGGAAGCAAGGCAAATGTGGGGATCAGGCGGTGAGCAGGATCTAGAAGTAGAAGGGAAATAAAAAACAAACAGACCTAGGTCCAGAGGTTTTAGGAGGCAGGCCAATTGAATAGGCAAAGCACAGGTTCCAAGGGGTATGGCTTTGGAGAGCAGGTGGTCAGATGGCATGGGGGATGAGGGGTGGGGGCTGGTGGCCAGTGAGAGGCAAAGTAGAAATGCAGGAACATGTAGTGCTCAGGAGTCAGAAGCATGGGAGTCTGTCAGGGATTAGCAGGGTCCTGGCCACCTGCCTGGGTTCATGGGCAGGGCAGAGATTAAAAAGAGAGAAGGGGGAAGGGGATAAACAAGGGCAAGACAGAGTTTCAGGTTTGGAGAGCCTGACATATTAGGCAGGTCTCCAAAAGAGAGATTTGGGCAATGAGGAGCAAGACAGAAGGTGAATTCTCAAAACTGGGCCACCAGGTGGGGGCTGAGTTGCAAAAGCGGAGTTATAGGAACTGGGACAAAAGGTCAGAACCAGACTAATAGAAAAAAGGTTAATGCTGAGGACTCACATTTTGGAATTTGAGATGCCATAAGGTGTTTTCTAATCCGCAGTTTTCAGGAAGCAGTGATTTCTCTTATCTTTCAGCTGCCCATCTTCTATGACTGACGGTCTCTTTTCCCTCCCCAGCCCTCTCCCGTCTTTCTCTCAGCCCTCATCCATTTCACTGAGAATTTACTAAATTCAAAGGATGAAGGGATATGGAATTTTCTCTGGAAGTAAGCAAGCAAGAAACAAGAAAATGTAAAAATCACAAGACTGTGATAAATGCAGCAGAGAAGTACGTGCAAGGTACAGAGAGTGCTGAGAATTAAGAAGCCAGTTCTGTCTGGGGGAAGAGAAGAAGGTATCCCAGAGACAGTACCCTGTGAACAGAGCCTGGAAGGGCAGGTGGTAGTTTGCCAGGTGGAGAGGTGGGGAGAGGGCAGACTGGGCAGAGAGAGCCATGTTTTTGTGTAGGCATGGAGTTAAGCAAGGAAGGGGCATGTTCAGGGTAAGTGTGGTGACAGCTGGGGCAGTGGGGGGAGTGTCGTGGATCAGTGAGCGAAGCAATTGGGAATTTTCAGAAAGCAACACTAGGGCTGATGATAAGGAAGATGACGCTTTTTGGCAGAAAAAAAGAGGAAGATGGAGTGTGGAGAAGGTAGTCACAGGAAAACCAAGGAGGAGGTCATTTGGTCCTGGCAGGAGATGACAGGGATGGAACCAAGGCTGTGGGAACAGAAAAGAGCAGAAACGATCAGATTTAAGGAAAGAAGCAGAGGACACACAATTCCACAACAGAACTAAGGCATAAGTAACTTTTAGGAGTCCAGAAGACAGCTAGGAAACAGAGACTGAGCCTTTCCTTCGGTTGCACCTTCGTCGCGAGGCTTTCTCTGGATACTTGTAGAGTGCCATCCTCATGTACTCCCAATGTCCCCCGCTAGCTTTTTTTCTCCTCCTTGGTACTTTCTCATGTCCATCATACCACATATTTTATTTATCTTGTTTATGGTCCTTCTCCTCTCACCAGAATGTAGCTTTTTGAGGACAAAGATTTTGTCACTTGTGGCCACTGTTTTACCCTTCTATCCCTAGCCCTTAGAGCACTCCCTGGCACACAGCAATCGGTAAATATTGAATGAATAAAAATGAAGGTGCTAGCAGCCATGGACCAAAACTTACAGCAAGGAAAGACTTAAATTCATGGAATATTAAGTATTAAAGGACCCCTAGAGACTAGATTAGACTCTCCATTTTACAGAGACGAAAATGATTTGCCCAAGGTTGCACACACAGCATGCCAGGCAGAGATAATAAGAAGAGAAGGGTCTGTGAGTGTGTGAGGCCTCATCTCCCAGGGGCGGACTGACATGCAGGAAAGGAAGTAAAGGTGAGGGTACCATGGTCTGGCTATTGAAAAGACACTGCAGCTACAGGTCATTCCTGATGTCACAAAGTGAAACTTACCAACACAAAACAAATCATTTGATTTCTTCTTGTAATGGAAACATACTGAAACAATTGTTTCTTTCTTCCAAAGACTATTTTCATCTATATTGCTGTGTCCCTATTTGTAAGCCCCAGGCCCCACACCCCTACAACACCCCTCTGCCACACACACACACACACACACACACACACACACACACACACACACACGGTTACAAGAATAAAGGATCTTCTAATCTTGGACATCATATATCAATACTGTATCTTTTCCATAATAATAACAGTGTTTCTGTTTCATTCTGTTTCTCTTTATCCCTCAATAAATATTAACACTTAGTAAACACCAAGTCATTTGTATGTAAAATGTGAATGGCAATGTTTGGTTATTTTTCATATCTAGAAATGTTTGAAAATTCTGTGAAAAGTTAGATTACCACTTTCTTTTTCACCAGTCTGTTCTTTTGTTCATTCTTTTCATCATTTATTTTCTTATTTGACACATATTTCCTTAGCACCTACTAGCTACCGATGATTCAGCTGCTGGGAATGTGAAACTAAATCCAGAAGTTGATAGCCTGGTAAAAGAAATAAGAAATAAGGCAAAATAGCACTTTTGGTCATTCAATAAAAATATATCTAATTTGTGTTCTACTTATTTATATTTAAATAATTTAACAAATATTGACCCATTAGCTATTATGTATTCAGGCACTGCTTTAGGCAATGTGGATCCAACAGGAGATAAGACAAACACAAGTCCTCCCTCCCCTCCCCTCTCTTCTCTCTCCTCTCTCCTCTCTCTTTCTCTCTCCCTCTCCCCTGCTCATGCTCTCTCTAAAATAAAAATTAAGTGAATTAAAAAAAAAAAAAAAAGACAAACACAAGTCCCTGCCCTTACATACTGGTTGAGGAAACAGACATTAAATGGTTGTGGTATGTGCTACGATAGAAAAGTGTGGCAGTGCTAACTTTGCCTGGGTAGTAAGGGAAGCTTCTTTAATGAGGTGATATTTGAGTTGAACTCAGAATGCTGAATAAAATAAATAAACTAGGTGAGAAGAGGTGCAGATAAAGAGAAGAAGTCTAGGTGAAGAGAACAGCAGGCATGGAGGCCCTGAGATAAGAAGGACTTGTCTCAGTAAAATATTGAGAGAAGACTGGTGTGGGTAAGGGCAACAAAGGGTATGTGAGACTAGAGCAAGATACCAAGACTGTACCACATACAAAGCCATAAATCCCATTGAGGATTTCACTCTTATTCCCCAGAGCAATGGGAAGTCCATAAAGATTATAAACACAGGAAAGTAATGATAGAATTTGAAATTTGGAGATTGTATTGGAGTGAGGCATAAGTAGGTAGAGTAGAAAAAAAATAAGGATTATAAGAGAGATGTAGACATGTAACAGTACAAATTCAGGAGGCTAGAAGAATATATCTTTCTGGGAATGTTGAAGAAGTATTAATAGAGGAGGAAGCTTTGGTCCTGGTCTTGGAAGGAGGAATAGGATGCAGGAATGCAGACATGGGAGCTGTGACTTATCAAGGGCATTTTCAACACAAGGCCATCATGTGGGAAGGTGAAGGGGATATGAAAGCATGGGTGATGTATGGGGAACAGCAAGCCAAAAATTCTGGCTAGAACATAGGACAGACACCAGAATTACACAAGTGGGAAGTAGATTGAAAAGTAGAAGTAAGGGTGGAAAGTTTGGGTATTATGCCATTTGAATTTTATTATTTAAGTCAACAGGAGTCATTGAAAGATTCTGAGCCCACAAGTAAATTCTCATATCTGTTTTCATGGAGATTAATCACATAGCAAAGTGTAAGGGGATTGGAAAGGAGAGAGGTTGGAGGAAATGAGAACCATTGGGAGTGTAGCACAATCAAGGCTTGCTTGAGGGTGATGGCTGTGGAAATGCAAAGGATGCAAAAGATATTTTGGAGGTAAAATGAACAAGACTATCAACTGATTAGATTCCAGGGCACACAGACATGGGTTAAATGCTTCATAGCATTGCCAGTACCTCATTTTACTTGTTCCTCAGTACAAACCTTTGAGGGAGGGTATAAATTTGGTACTCTGGAATGCAGACTGATAACCACATGATATCTTGCCCACATGCCACTAATAGCTGTGTTACTAATGTAGCAGTTTTTGGGTGACTCCCAAATGGACTGAATTTTAAATGTTAACCTACTAACAATTATCTCCATGTCCTATTAGCAATCAGCTGAACCATCTGTTCCTACCAATAGAGGGTATCTTCTGGAAAATGAATTTGAAAATGGTGAAATATTGGATGTTGAAAAAACCTAGACTGGGAACAGTATTTTAGAGCACTGCATTCTCTGGAAGGGGGTGGGGGGAGGAAGATGTGGGAAGGAACTTCTTCTTTTCTGTTATATAAAGCTTATGCTAAGATACATAGGATATATAATGAGTTCTATGAGTTACTTTTGTGTTGCCAACTTTTTTGTTTTGTTTTTAAGTGAAAGACTAATCATGAAATGATTCAAATGGGAAAGCAGTGCCACTAGTGGAAAAAAACCCTTGACTTGGAATAAGAAAAGCAAATTTGAGTGTATCTGTGTTGTGTGTTAGTGATACAATCTATGTTATCACTTAGTATCCCTGTCTTAGATTTCCCACCTGTAAAATGAAGATAACTAGTGCCTGCCTTGCCTAAGTCATGGAGTTGTGAGGATCAAGTGAGTTGATGTATGTGAGATGGATGCCCAAATAATTTCATCTCCTCAGACCTGAAAACTACTTGATTGGAAAAATTCAAACTATCATTGTGCCAGATCTGTGAACCTGTAAGCATATATCACTGGCCAACAGGAGGATAGTGTCATATTAGGTGTAGTAAAGGTTGATTGGTAAAAAAGCTTCATTATAAATTTGTGGGTTCTTCATCACAATTCCAAAATACGTGTTTCACCACCGTAAATGTGTTACATCTGTGTTACATAACGTTTTGTAAAGTGTGGTGCCTGGACTTGTAGCATCAGCAAAGCTAGGAACTTGTTAAAAATGCAACTGATTTGTTCTTGCCCTAGACCTACACAGAATCAGAAACTCTGCAGGTGACACTGGAAGTTTGTGATTTGAAAGTCCCTCTGGGGAATTCTGATGTGCCTTTAAGTTTGAGAACCAACTGATAAACCTGGGCTCTGTGGTCAAAACCTAGCTCTGACCTTTAATCATGCAATGACCTTGAACATGTTCTTTAACAACCGCTGCCCAGAGTTTCCCTATCGTGGTGGAGGATTAAGAGGGACAATATAGATATACTTTACTCCTCTTAAAATACTAGCCAACTAGCTAGGATAACATCATATTTGTTAGTTCTTCTGCCTACATAAAGCTTTTCATTTTTCATCCTCTTCCCCATTTTTTGCAGAAATATTTTGGGTAGAAATAATTTTCAAAGAATCGAGCTTTTGGTTAAACTATTGGACCACCGAGGGGAGTGGCCTATCTGAAAACTCCAATATACTGTGAAAAAACAAAGCCAGGTTTTGTGTTTGACATTGAAAACATAATTTTCAAAGTGTATGGGCTACTCCTTAGAAAAATATAACTTATGGTATTAAAATTTATATTAGTATCCACGTTTCATAAAAGTTTATATGCTTCCGACAAATAAGGCATGCAAATGAAAGACAGCTGCTATGAAGATGGCTTGGTTCTCTTCAAAAGTGTTATCTATAGCTAGAGTACAGTAGTTTAGTTATTTGGGATCAGTACCCAAAATGATCCTATTGCTAAGCACTAAGATAAATACATCAGACCAGGTCTGAGCCCAGTATACTTTTTTCTTCTGCAGGAAAAGAGCTGCATAGGTATTTACACTGAGTACTAAATAAAGAGCACCAAATAAATCCTTAAGGAAGCCACTGAGACATTAGATCAGAGGAGACTGATCTATGCATTGGCTATACAGTACCTCCCACATGTTATACAATCAGCTAAGCACAGGGGGAAGCATAAGTAAGGCAAAATAGAGACAATTATGTCCTCACTGAAGAAACAGCATAGTGGGGAGAAGAACATTAAAAAAATTATCACAAAAATAAGTATGTAATTATAGTTGTGATAAATTCCATGAAGGAGACAGTACAGGGTGTTTTGAAAACTTGTAATAGGAACTGTAAGCCTTTGCCCTGAAAGAGCTTATAGTCTTGTTTAATGTGGTTTGCATTTTGTATGTTCAGAGTTGATCTATGTAGTTCTTTATTTCTACTCATAGGACAGAATGGCCAGATTTTTACCTATCAAATAACTTTCTTGCTGTCTGGCCTTGGGAAAATGACTTAATCTCACCAGGGTTTGGTTTTCTCAACCATAAAATGGAGGAGAAATACCAACCTGGTAGGGCTGTTAGGAGGATTAAATGAAGAAATAAATGAAATTGTTTGTGCTGCACACATGGTAAGTTTTCAAGGAATGTTAACTGTGTTAGCCCAGTGGAGGCAGCGGGGGAGGGGGTGAGGGAGGCTGATGAGATGGTGAGAATGATGATGGTGAGGATGATGATGACGATGATGTTGCAGTAGCTGGGACAGTGGCAAGTTAGTAATTTGAAATTCTGTATCCTTTGACTTGTTTATTATTTAAAAAAAATTTTAATGTTTATTTATTTTTAGGAGATAGAGTGGGGGAAGGGCAGAGAGAGAGGGAGACACAGAATCTGAAGCAGGCTCCAGGCTCTGAGCCATCAGCACAGAGCCCGATGCAGGGCTCAAACCCATGAAACATGGGATCATGACGTGGGCCGAAGTTGGATGCTCAACTGACTGAGCCACCCAGGTGCCCCTGAAATTCTGTACTCTTGACGCTCAAACTAATATTTATACCCTAGCAAAAAATATAATACATAAGGGTTATAACCAAAGTATTAGACAAAATTGTTTTAATTTTCTTTCTTTATTTTGAGAGAGGGAGCATGCACATGAGCAGGAGAGGGGCAGAGAAAGAGGGAGAGAGAGAATCCCAAGTGGGTTCCATGCTGTCAGCACAGAGCCTAATGTGGGGCTTGATCCTTTGAACCTTGAGATCACGACCTGAGCCAAAATCAAGAGTCAAATGCTCAACCAACTGAGCCACTCAAGTGACCCTAGACAAGATTCTTAAACACACAAAAAAATAATGTCTAAAATACATTACCTAGCTTATTTTTTGACCATGTATGAACAGAGTCCAGAGTGTTTAGACAAGAAAGGGTGAGGGGAAGATGCTTAGTTTTAAATTTGTCTGCCCTTTAGGTGATAATGCAGTGGTGACACTCAAGTTGCTAAGTTTCTGTTGATCAAAGATTTGGGGAGGAGGGCTTTCCTGTGAGACTGGACATAGAGGCAGAAGAAGACATGTCAGAAAGACAAACTTACTAACACTGAGGTCCTGAAACATAAGTAGGACAACAGCCAAGTCAACACAGAATGAGGCTTGAGTGGGTAGCACTTGCTTCCAGCCTGGCTCTACTTCTCCAATGAGCTGTGTGGTCCAGTTCATCTTTATGAGCCTCAGCTTCTTCTTTTGTAAAATAGGGATGAAACAACATAT
The DNA here is from genome assembly GCF_014898765.1 of Herpailurus yagouaroundi. Lineage (NCBI taxonomy): Eukaryota > Metazoa > Chordata > Mammalia > Carnivora > Felidae > Herpailurus > Herpailurus yagouaroundi. The sequence goes on along the minus strand of NW_024412411.1, from coordinate 13,394,201 downwards.
TTATTGAATACCCTTTATTTCCTTTATGAAATATACCTACTTCAGGTAGAAATAATGCCTTACTGAAGGATAATGAGTATTGAATGAGATGCCTTATACAAATGTTTCCTGAAGTTTTAAAGCACTAGTAAACCTGAGATTATTGATCACAATGCTGCTATTATAAATTGGGCCTTATATTGTTAAATGTAAATCTTCTGTCTTCCCAAAACTATTTATAAGCTTCTTGAGTATCAAGAGGATGCATGTTTATTTTCGTGTCTCCCAAATGGGTGACTACAGCAGGATTTCCAAGCGTGTGTTGACTGAGCTATAGGCGATCTAATATACTTGAAGACATCAGAAAAAGGTGCTTAGAGAGGCACAGAAGCACAGCATTTCTAGTGGGTGACACAATGACAAACAAGGGTGAATAGCTTCTGTAGACAAGCAGACTGCCAGAGTAGTGGAGCAGACCTGTTGAGAAGAGATTTCAGGTTCGTGAGTGAAGCCAAAGTTCAAGCAAAGATAAAAGACTTTCTTGGACATTCGTGAAAACATCACAAAGTTTAGTCAGTCTCTGCTTTTATTCACTGAAGAAGTTTTTATGGAGTGTATGAAGGGACAAGAATAGGATCATGGTTCGAGTCCTCAAGGAACTCACCATCTAGTAGAGAAGACCAATATTCATATAGTACTACTTGAGAAGCTCTGAGATGGAAGTCTCTAAAAAGGGCTGTGAGATTAAAAAATATCCCTCCGGGCAGGCTGGGGAAGTCTTCTCAGGAAGGTAAGGCTTGAATATAGATGCATGGGCACCAGCAGGACATGGAAGGAGAGAAGGAAGGAAAGGTATTCCAAGTATTTTCAATTCCTCTTTCCATGTAGTGACTTGTCTAAAGAAGGCTCAGATTCTTGTTGAAGCTAAGAGATGTGTATCCCTTCTCAGAGACATAATCAAATCCCAATTAGTGAATTTGCTGGAGATTCCTCCATTTTTTTTTTGCATACCAGCTTCAGTTTATTCTTTATAATATACATTTTAAAGACTGAAAATGTAAAGCTGTAACTGAGAAAGTGTCATGGAGTTCTGAAAATGAATTCACTGTAGGAGTCTAAATAGAAAATAAAAATCAGCTTTTTAGGTGGCCTTTTTACTGAGTGTGTTTTGAGTCAGCAGTAATTCTGGGTATAGAACACATATTGTACTTCATAAATTGGGCTGACCCAGAATATTGCTGCAACTGCTACAACGTAGATCATATGGCCTCTTATTTTGCACAATTAGAATTCTGTAAACTCACTACTGACTCTGTCCCTCACTGGAGTATGAATAATGTCTGTGGGCTATCGTATTTGATTTACCTTCACTCTCACCTAAAACATCTGGGAATATCAGGTACACTGGACTTCTTAACACATCCTTAAAAGGAAGATAGGAAAAGAGGTTTTAATCAACAAGGAAATGTATATTGCAAATGCATATATTGAAAATCAATATTAAAGTTAGTGGTCTTAAAAACCCTCATTCCGGGGCGCCTGGGTGGCGCAGTCGGTTAAGCGTCCGACTTCAGCCAGGTCACGATCTCGCGGTCCGTGAGTTCGAGCCCCGCGTCAGGCTCTGGGCTGATGGCTCGGAGCCTGGAGCCTGTTTCCGATTCTGTGTCTCCCTCTCTCTCTGCCCCTCCCCCGTTCATGCTCTGTCTCTCTCTGTCCCAAAAATAAATAAACGTTGAAAAAAAAATTAAAAAAAAAAACAAAAAACAAACAAACAAAAAATACCCTCATTCCTACTGGGTACTTGGATTAAAGGGTAGAAGTAGGTCAAGAACAGCAGTGCGATGGCTTGGTAGCCATCATTCATCCTCTTATGGCATATTTCCAGAGCACCCTTGATCGCTAGCATGAGCTCCACTCTTGTTTCTTTACAGTACCTCCATATAGTGTCTGCTTTCTCTTTCTCCTATACCTTGACCATTTTGTCCTCTGCTTTCTTCCTTGCTCTCCACACCTCTGATTCCATCCACACCTTGCCTTTTGAAGAGATTTCAGACATAATATTTGGCTGACACTCCCTCTACAGGTGATCTGATGAATCCACTACAATTACCCCCACACAGTTAGATCCCCTTCTATTTTTATTATGTCGCTAAAGCTCTGTGTATCATCTAGTTAAAAGAACTGTAGCAGAAGTAGAAGGAAATCTTTCCTATCTGAGCCATTTTAAGTAGCAGTATCACTTAGATTCCCATGGTCTCCTTTTCCCTAGATGAATTCACTGTTATAAAAATAAAGCATTGTGAAGAAAGAGTTCATGTATAATTGATTTTTGCATCAAAGCAAATTATGGTTCATTTGTCCCAGATGAAAACAGAACCATTGTTAATTTCCGCAGACCGACAAAAGCATTTTCTTCTAAACTAGACTAGTGGTTATTATAACTTGTAAAATCCAGTAATAAGCCTGAGTCCTTAAAAGCAGAAAAGAAATAGAAAATGTCAGCATGACATTAGTGGCTTTATTGAACATACTTTCTCATGGTTAAAAGGTAGTATACAGGCGGTGTAGGTTAACTACTGTAACAAACAGTGACTTAATGCAGTAAAAGCCTGTAGCTCTGGTATCAGTGGCCACTGCGGTTGATGATAGGGCTCTGAGCCATGGAACCCTGCTCCTTCCTCCTTTGTCACTGCCACGTTCATCAATTGACCTCCAAGATTGTTAAATAATAGACAAGGAGGGCCTGGAGAATTGTGTAAGAAGTTTCATGACAAGGCCTGGGCTTGTCCCACATCTTCTCTGCCCACAGTCTGTAGGGAAGAACACAGTCAATGGTGCTAACTATAAGCAAGGCTGGGAAGAGTCATTATCTTGTGGGTCCAGGAAAAAAGGAAACAATTTGGTGAACACAAAGCAGTGTTTCAGAATTTTGTAATTCATAATGAAGTGATTAGTTTATAAATCATCAATATAATTCCCATTCCTTTTTCTTGTTTCAGAAAGAAATCTGCCTCAAGAAGCTTTAATGAAAAGAGGCAGTATATCCAACAATTAAAAGTCATCTCAACCTTAGCTCAAATTTTCCTTTACCTTTACCTTTCCTTTACCTTTAAGGTCTTGTTCCTTATTCTTGAATTTTCTCATTCATTAGTTGAGAACTAAGGGACCAAAAAAGAAGGACACTGTGATGAGAGAATAAGATAATGTATGTAACAAAGGAATTAGTCAATAAATGATAACATAGTTATTTGTATTATTAGTAATGACAGTGCAAAGGATATTAATGCATGTTATATTTATGATTAAACCTCATCCATCTTCTTACATTTACCTTTGCTTTCATTTACACTATAAGTCATTTTCAAAAAAACAAACAAACAAAAAAAACAAAAGTTGTTCTGCAAGTCACAAAATAAAAGGAATTGGGCGAGGAGAGAAACACCCTTGGTTATGGTAGTCAGCAGAACTTTACAGATTTTTCATTTTGTGGCGGTGAGGGTTGATAGCTCCCGAGTCCACTGGAATGTGATGTCTGTCTTCCCAGTGGCATTAGGATGACTCAACAGAGAGCTTGTTTTTGCCAACTCTCTCTTCTCATCTGTACTGGGGAGGAGGCCCACTTGTACCTCTTAGGCAGAATGACATACTGAGGTTTGTGTCTCCCTAATTTCTTTGAAGTGTGCTGTCTCCTTGATGTATGCACATAAATCACAGACATTTTCAAAACAAGAAAAATATTAAGTCTAGGGCTCAAGTGAATTTATCCCAATTTAGTAGAAGAGCTCTTAGTCTGTGCCCATGTAGGAAAGCAGTTGTGTCATCTGGTACAGAATGTTTCTTTCCTTGTGGTGAAAGAAAGAAAGAGGGGGGAGGGGAAGAACAGACAGAGAAAGGAAAGGAAAGAAGAGGAAAGTAAACAAGGAACAAGGAAAGAAAATATAATTCCACCATTTGTGCATTTATTCTTAAGTGTATTTTATAAGAACTTCTGATAAAATATGGTTAAGGACTTTTGTTGGTAATGTTTCTCATTTTTGCAATGAAAACCAACTATAAAGGTATTTAGCTCATGTAAATCTAACACTTTGAATTTATAGAGTTTCTTCAAAGTCCTTTCTGGGAACTCTTCACTTAGCTGAGATAATTTTATTTATGGGGAATAAAATATGGAGCTGTAAGTAAAACACATTTTCGTTCTGGTTTATAAGTAGGAAAATTAAATCAATATGTAAATTAAGTATGTGGCTAGCATCATATGGTTGAATGCCAATGGCCAAAAAGAAAACTCAGGCCTCTTAATTTCCAGGTCCAAATACTCAGAACAGTCTGTCTTTTATTAGCCCTCTTATTGTTTGATGCCTCATCATGATTCTATGAACCTTATAGGAGTAGGACATATGAAAGATTATCTTGTCTAACGCACTGCCCTTGGGCAGTTGAATGCTTAAACAATTCAACACAAAGATTTTTGTTCTGATAATATGTTGGATTAGTTTATTCGGACCATCTCCCCCTCTGACCACAAGTAAAACTGTTGGATATAGTATTTAAAACAAACACACACACACACACTACTTCTTAAAAGTACTAGACAACTAGCAAAATACTAAAGACTTATCAGTCAGAAACCTATATGAAGACAGGACTTGGTGGGGTAGTGCTGTACTAAAGCCACTTGTGCCCTGAGGCATTTGTTGAACCCAGTGAAGTGACACTTAGAAACTGACCAATAGACTGCAGATTGCAATTGTAAGATATAAAATAGTCATTCTTATTGTTTAAATTAATTAAAGATAAGCTTTAGTAATTAATAGTACAGGAAACTCCAAAAAACTATCCTAGCAGATTTGAAAGGAAAAGAAAGAATTTAAAGAGAACCTCAGGGGTGCCAGGGTGGGTAAGTCAGTTAAGCATCTGACTTGATTTTCACTCAGGTCTTGATATCAGGGTTGTGAGTGCCAGCCCCATGTTGGGCTCCACGCTGTGTGTGAAGCCTATTTAAAAAAAAAAAAAAAAAAAGAAAAGAAAAGAAAAGAAAAGAAAAAAAAAGAAAAGAAAAATGGGGTGATTGGGTGGCTCAATCAGTTTGGCGTCCAACTTTGGTTCAGGTCACGATCTCCCAGTTCACAAGTTCAAGTCCGAGTTCGAGCACCATGTCAGGCTCTGTGCCAACAGCTCAGAGCCTTGAGCCTTCCTTGGATTCTGTCTCCCTCTCTTTCTGCCCTTCCCCCACTCACCCTCTGTCTCTCAAAAATGAATACCAGCATTAAAAAAATTAAAAATATCCATTTTCAAGTTAACTTAATAGGCAATCATTCTGGATATTTTCCAGTGTATTTATGCCATGTTAAAGATAACTTTCCATTATAAGGAAGCATAGTAGAGGGACTAAAAGTGTGGCTTTTGGGCCCAAGCTGCCCTAATCAATGTCCTAGCTCTGTCAAGAGTAGCTGTGTAAGCTTCGGGACAGATATTTTACCTCTTTCTGTTTCCTCATCAGTAAAACGAGAGCAATAACAGAATTGATTGCTTAAGCTTGCTGAGAGGGTTAGATGTAAATGCCTAAAACAATGTCTGGCACATCATAAGTATTTGATATTTGCTTGCAAGTAGTTTACTATTACAAGAATAGACCAAAATGGATTTGACCTCAGCACAAATCACACCCTTTTTAACAGCATATGGACCATCAGTAAAGCATGCCATGGCCAACCTAAAAGATAAATTTTAACCACTCCCCCAGGACCATTAGTTAACTAATCTCATAAATGTTCTTCTCTTAGAATGTTAGTGCTAACCATGGGAAAAATGAATCAGAGGGAGGATCAAGAATGCTCATAGTCACTCATTTAGTTCAATAATGAATTCCTGAGCTACATGCCTGGCTCTGCAGTAGACCTGGAATTCTGCGGCATGCGAGGCATGGCACACTAGTAGGGGAGAGAAAAAAACAAGCACCAAAGTATTGGAAAAAGAGGTTCAAAGCAGGTTCTAGTTTTATTCAAGACCTCAGAGAAAACTTCCCAGAAAAAACAAAAAGACATTCAGCATTTACCAGTATACAGATCTCGGATCTATTATTTCATCATTGATTCTTCACAAAGACCCTGTTAGGTCTACCCAATCCTTATTTTGGAAATAGGGAAATGGAGATTCAAACAGGATAACTGGCTACAGGGAGTTGTTTCCTTCATTTCCAGAAACACACTGGGATTCTCATGAAATGAAAAACCGACCTAGGTGGCACTTAATGTTCTCTTTGTCATCCCTTAGGAGGCAGAATCTAGTACCCATGGTGAGCCAAACTCCAGCAAACAAATCAGAAACAGCAAACAGCTGCTTTGCTTTTTTTTTAAACCATTAACAGGAAATCCCAAGCTAAATTTAAATTGGGCTTTTAGGAAGAAACAATTCAAGAAAAAATAATCAGCATCTAGTTTTGTTTGCCCTCCATTAAGAAGTCTCAGAATACAGATGAGCTGTAGTGTCACTATTAAAATGCTAGAAGGTATTCTAATTCATATCTCTGCTGGCATCCTACCCTTGGTTTGTCTTGGAGTTTGTTACCTTGCAATTATACTTAAATTCACCAAATATTAGGTTCTTGTGAGAGATGTGTTACTTGATATTTCTTGTTAAAATATAACATAAAATGTGGTTGTTAAACAGAGACAATACCAAAACTGCTCGTTTGAGTTGGGTTATGGATAAAAGTAAAACTAGGCTGCCTTAAAGGGTATTTTACGTGATTCAACCCTATACCCCCCAATAGGTACCATTGTCATTGGTTTCTTAAGTATCCATTCAGAGTTTCTCTAATTCACATTTGCTCCTTTTCACCAAAAAGGTAGCATAATATATAAACTTGCCTACACTTGAGTCTTTCAGTTCATGATGTATAGTCAAGATCTCACATCAGCACTTATATTTTTGGGCTTCCCATTGTATGGATATAACATAATTTATTAACTAGTTGTCAATTAATGAGTATTTGGGTCATTTCTAATCTTTTTCTCTGACAAGTAAACTTAGTGACCTTAGTGCTCACTGTGTATATGTGTGCTCCCAAAGTCCAGCTTTGTGTATGGTCAGGATGGGGATATGTGTCTGGGTTATAGACAAGAGTGGAATTAATATAAGCCATTTCCAGTCTTGAACCTTCAAACTCTCCTGTATAACCCTCCTATACATTCTTGTCCTGGAAAGACCCATTGGAAATCATGTGTTCCAGGTGGTGTAGTTATGAGATGAAGGAGGGCTACCCACTAGCACCTGACTGTGCCATAATTGGGAAATCAGTTGTCGTCCTGTTAAATGCCAGAGATTGTGTGGTCACTAAGGCACACCTGTTGCTTCCTGATGAATGCAAACCTGTCCTTTGACATGAGCACAAATATATTTATGAAATAAATTCCCCAAAGTGGAATTCCAGCTCCAGCTTTAATTTCCACTTCTAATGGTCTCTAGGTTTACCTCAGACCCTCTGTTGAGCCTAGTGCTTCTCATCTGCAGCCCTGGCCTCACTTTGCATGGACACTGCCCTCATTTAGGACCTTCCTGTTTACCATCTGGCAGTCACCTTGCTGCTAATCTTTAGTTCCTCTTAACTGCCCATGCACAATGCTTTCAGGTTAATCTTACTTTCTTCTCACAACTAATGCATTTTCTTCCTGACCCCTGAAATTTTTTTTTTTTTTTTTTTTAAAGATTGCCAACTGCCTAGAATCAGTTCTAGATTTTCTAGCCTGGCATTTAAGCCTGCCTACACTAACATTTAGAAGATATTTACCAGTACAGTATCTAGCATGGAGTAGGTACTCAATAAATGGTGGTAGTTATTATATTTTATAGCCTGCAACAAAACAGCGCCTTGTGCGTAGCTGACATTCAAAAAATAATTCCTGGTCCGTGGACTCTATTAGAGAGAATTCATGATTCACTAAATTACATTATTATAGGATTCCTTGACTTTTTCTCTAACAGCTTGGCTTTAAGGTTAATCTTTCTTAGAGTGTTGCTTAATCAGAGAATTGGATGGTGAGGCTACAGAGAAGTAGCTCGTATAATTCGTTAAACATCTAGGGAAGCATTTCTTTGTAACTGGGATGGATTATACAATGGCATCCAAGGATGATTATACCACTTAAGGCAATATTAAAAACAATGTATCACACTGAATATTCATATGGAGCATCTATACCTAAATGACACTGCTAACTCATAATCAAGTTGGAATAGCTATTTTTAGCATTTTTAACTACAACATCCCAAGACATGATTATTAGCATGTTGTTACCTCACGTATCCAAAGTGAGCCTGTACATAATCTTCATTGTTTGGAAATGTTCATGAGGTAAATGCAATGTTCCTTTAAGAGCTAGCTGCATTTCTGTAACATAGGAATTATGAAGTAGAATTTTATTTCTGTCGATGAAGGCTAGATGTTTATTCAAAAACAAGAATTATTTTAAAATGTTGGTTATTTTTCACATTGATTTAACTGATTTAACTGAACAAAATGTGTGAAATTATTCTGGAGCATAAATCCAGTTGTCTTGGAAACTTTGAGAGATAAAAAATGAAAACAAGATATCGTCATGCTTAAACTGCAAGGGATATGAATATAAATCAACTCTAAACTTCTTTAAATTTTGTTGCAGTATAAACAAAACTCATAATTAAGGACCAGAAAATATTAAGGACATGGTGGATATAAAACAATACATATTGTGTAATATATTTTCTTTACATCACATGGACAGGAAATCTAAATTAAGCATTTTGTTACTGATTTGGGGCAGGTCTTTTGTGGAGGTTCAGCTGAAGAAAAGGAGTAAAACAAAGTCTGTCTGTCTGTCTATCTCTGTTTCTCTCTCACCAGTAATTTCACATTTGCTTATACTTTACGAAACTGTGCCCAAGTCTTAAAATCACATTTAACACTTATTCAGATTACAAATTTAAGTGACACAAACAAATAATATACTATGAAATACTGTTTGTATTGGACTTTACTGGAGGAAGCTCAACAGTGTTAGCAGGTTCTTATCACATGACTCCTTTCAGCAACACAAGCTGTAGAGATGCCCACGATGCTTTCTGACACTTTGCAGAAAACAAAATGCAACTAGGGAGCTGATGCATTCTCTCACAAAGGCTTTTAGAAGCAACAACCTAGTCTGCGTGAAAGCCACGGACATGAAAACATACCCTTTAGTAAAGGCAAACAAACTGTCTCTGAATTAAATCTTTCAGGGAAAAAAGTAGAATCCCTAAGAATCTAAAAGTGGCATCCAGGACTTTTTATATAGTTGACATAAAAAGGGATACACATTTAAGCAGAAGCAAGAATGACTTCATTTATCATGATTATTACTAGTGGTTTCTGTAATAACAAGACAAATTGCTTCTGCATATTTCTCTTCCCAGTCCCTGACATACACTCGTTATTTTCCAATTAGCTTTTTGTGTCTTCCTCCTTTCCTTTCTTCCTTATCTCAAATCATACACTTCTCTATTGTGAGGTTTTTTTTTCATTTTCTGCTTTGCTAGTAGCCAAGGATGGGTCCTTTAAACTACGATTTTTGGGGGGACACAGAGTATTGAAAATAATTATAGTGTATACATTTTAACTTTAAATAAGTTAGGTAGATATAAATTAAAGAGGAGTAGCTGTCCTCTTTACAGTTACCGATCTCCTAGGGAAACAGCCCTCCTACTCACCCTCCCTACCTTCCCTACTCCACCACCACCAACACACACACACACACACACACACACACACACACACACACACACACCTCAAACCAAAGAACAGTGGGAGGTATCCTGTTACCAGACCACACTTTTAGTTTTCCCCTCTAGGCAGCTTGGCAAATTACTAGAAATAGAAGTGATGTGTTCTTGTTTGGATGGGGCTTTGGAATTGATAGTTTTTACAGATTTAGTTTCACTCACCTGATGGAATCTGTAGCCTCTTTTAGTCATTAATGACATACCCATCCAAACTATATTTATGGTACTTCCCTCCCAGGAGCTGTTACTATTGGGATTCTTTATCTCTGTAGGATAAATTAAATATATGTTTGTCATCAAAGCTGTTTTTCATTGTATGTCCCCAGGGCACGATTTCACTTATGATGCCCTGTTTGTCTGACCATGGCAGGATAGAAAAGTGTAACGTGAGTGGACTGACAGGCAAGAAGTAGGTGTGAGAGTAAACTAATTTTTCTGATTCACAGTTATTTCTGGTTGAGAGTTGGGAGTCAGGGTAGCTGGGTTCTAAATCTCTCAGATGGGATCAATGAAGACATCTAACAGTACTAGCTGTAAGAGGTGTGGAAATCACAAATCTGCTTTTCGGTCTTCCTTAGCTGAAAGGGCCGAACAGCAAAGGAACATAACACAGAAAGTCCAAACTATGTTAGGTGTATTTGAGGAAATAAGATTAGAAAACAAATGTTTTTTTCCTGATTGTAATAGCAGCGGTATGGGGTTGCTGAAGGGGGTGACATTAACTCCAAGAAACAAATGAAATATTTTTGCTGGAAGAGAAGACGAGAGCACTTCCACACTGATGATTATCTTGGAACTGGCTTCAGAGAGCATGTGCCTAGGCTTTGTAGTGGGAGCACTGGCAGGGTTGTGGTCACACAATTAGCCAGGCTTCCTCATCATGCTGAGACTCTATCAGCATGTAGAAGAGCAAATTCTGAAGAACTGGGACTGTCACTTGAGTTGGTTTTATGTAATACTTATCCTTTCGTCTTAAGAGTTACACAGGGGAAAGATACTTGAAATGTAAGTAAGGCAAAAGAATATTGTAGATATAAAATCATCATCTGGCAAACAAATGTAGTTCTGACACTTGATCTTTATGGCATTTGTGGACGTTCTTGGGACAGAAATGGGATCTTTTATTCCTCTTTTGCATGCCCCTCCACACCTAGCAGAGGACCTGCCATGTCTTAGACACAGGCAGGTGCTTTAGGTGCTGTCAGAGGTGCTTTAGTGGCTAGTCAACAGAGCAAAACATTGATCATAGCTGCCTATTTATTTTCTTATGGGAAAGTTAGAGAATTTGTAATTTTCTGTATAACCAGTTTCTTTGTTGAATTTTTACACTTATGGGTATAAATGAGAAGTATCTCAAGAAAGGGGATTTATGCACAGCCTGAAATGCTCGTATAACCTGAACATAAATAGAAAGTCATATCGTCATACCAGTTCAGATTCACTGGGACTTGCACCGAAATTTGCAAATAATATCTGGTATTTCTCATATTATGCAAACATCCCAATATTATTAGATCTATAGTGTTTCTATAGTGAATAGATGTAGAAAATGCACTCTTTTAACAGTATACTCAGTTTTATGATGACCATGAAATCTTAGACTAAGAACAAAACTTTTCAATTTTTGGATGGATTAAGGAAGGTTACCACTAAAGGGTTATTGGGATTAAAATGCCTTTCATGAGATTTTCATTGTAGCTTTGGCAATTTTTCTTTTGATGCACATAATGGAGATGATATATTAAAAACACAATTCTTGTATTTAGAAACTTCCCCACTTTATTATTATGCTAAATGCTTTGCAAGGTAATGGAGGTTTGTTGGAAGAGATGTTCATTAGGTTCATCGTTAATGTAGCAAAGTGACTCATTATTAAAAAAGAAAACAAAGCAAAAAAAACCTATTACAGTTTAGAGCTTGAGAAAGTAAACACTATTCTCCCAGAAGCTCACTTACTGTTTTTCATATTTACCTTCCTTAACTGAAGAAATTAATTATCCTAAATTCTAACTGTATTTAAAATGAGAGTTTAATTTATTTTATTTAAAAAAAATTTTTTTCAATGTTTGTTTATTTTTGAGAGGCAGAGAGAGGGAGACACAGAATTCAAAGCAGGCTCCAGGCTCTGAGCTGTCAGCACAGAGTCTGACGCGGGGCTCAAACCCACAAACCATGAGATCATGACCTGGGCCGAAGTCGGACGCCCAACCGACTGAGCCACCCAGGTGCCCCTAAAATGAGAGTTTAAAGAAATGGATTCTATGTCAAATGTAAGGAATTGCTTTGTATTACATCTATGTTTTCAACCTTGCTTGAATTCCCAAGTTAAAAAAAAAAAAAAAGGAGAAAACATTCTAGACTCAAAGTACTGATGTATTGGGGGGAAAAGTAGTGAAAAAGGAAAATGCAAATGAAAAAAACAGTTGAAAAGGAGACTAATAATCCAGAACCAGGAATGTAATTATTATAATAACTTTTAACTGGAAGGAAATTCCGGAGAGGTTAGAGTGATGTGATAATTGATAACATTATGTGTTTTTCTTTTATATTTTTCTCCAAACACTATATTGTGGTTGTATTCTTTAAACAATTAAAAACTCAAAACTCTTTATTAAAGCTAGTGTTTATGATGTTAAATCAAGACTATCAGATTAGATTTATTCATTTCATTTATTTAATTCATATATTCATTCCCTGAAATTAAAATATGACAAAATCAAAATAACAGGCCTAATATTATGATCTTAAAGAGAACAAAGTAAAACAATATATTTGCTGATATACTCATGCTAAGTTCTTAACTTGATGAGTGATGGCTTGCATTATGTTGCTTACTGCCAGACTTCTCTAAATCTCAGCTGACTTGAATGTTCTGAGTCTAGTTTGGCACTTTTCAGTCCTCAAAGTTGATTTGGTGCTTAGGCAACTTGGTTCCAGTTAATCATGATGAAATTATTATACGAATAGATTTGTCCCATTTAATCATGTTCCTACAAGTTCAGTTATCTGAATAATAACATAGGACTATGTAATATAATCAGCCTCATGTAAGAAATCCAAAGAAATTACAGTTGTAATTATAAAAAGGAGAGAGCAGTTATGCTTGCTTTGTAAGATAGTTGGAAGATTAAATGAGTTAGTACATGAATGTGATTAGACCAGCACCTCTTATAACATTGTATTTTTAAAAATTATTGTATTATTATTACTTTCTTTTTAACTAGGCAAGACTGGCTATTCTCAAGTTGGATTGGAGATCATAGTGTTGGAAGTGATAAATACATGATGAGGATAATTTTAATCATGTATTCAAAATGACTTGGTTTCTTTAGAAGAGAGGAGAGCTTAGAAATTTAAGGTTTCATTTATAGGGATATATTTTAGCACACCTGTAAGTGTTGATATGGGAAGGTATAAAGTTAAGAGCAATGTGATAAGTGTAGAAAGCATGGAATTTCCAACAAGAACATTTGGGGTTCTAATTCTTATATACTACTTGTATGATTTTAGGCATGTCACTTAGACTTTCTATGTTAACCTTTTTTTCTTTTCTTTATTTCAAAGCTTATTTATTTATTTATTTTGAGAGAGAGGGGGGGGAGGGGGGGGAGGGAGAGAGAGCAAGCATGCACAGGGGAGAGGCAGAGAGGGGGAAAGAGAGAATCCCAAGCAGGCTCCATGCTGTCAGCATAGGGCCTGATGTGGGGCTCTAACTGAAGAACGCTGAGATCATGACATGAACCAAAATCGAGAGTCGGATGCTCAACTGACTAAGCTGCCCAGGCGCCCCTAACATTAGTTTACATATTTGTAAAATAAAGATCATTTTTCAGTCCACAAACTTTTTTTTAATGTTTATTTATTTTTGAGATGGAGACAGAGTGTGAGTGGGGGAGGGGCAGAGAGAGAAGGAGACACAGAATCCAAAACAGGCTCCAGGCTCTGAGCTGTCAGCACAGAGCCCGACGTGGGGCTCGAACTCACGAACCGTTGAGATCATGACCTGAGCTGAAGTCGGATGCTTAACTGACTGAGCCACCCAGGCACCCAGCCCACAAACTTGTTGTTATGAGGTTCTAATAGAGACAGTATGTGTACATCTCAAATATACTATCTGGTATACAGTTGGGTTCATAAAGTAGTTCATAACTTATTTTTATTAAATGTTAGTATTTTAGTATTTATTTTAATTGGAAGATAATATAGTTCCAAGTATTTTAAATAAATAATATATATTGGTGATGGCCCTGCATATAGCCATTTCCCTATAATTATATTTTTCCTATTGATCATGCTGAAATTAATATACAGTGTTTTGTAAAGTATTTAGTTTTTGTGGTAGATGATTTGGTTGCTTTATATTCTATGTAGTATATTTTCACTCAAAGTGACTGCAATTTAAAAAGCATGTGGATTTCCAGGCCTCTGTCTTCCTTCCCTTCCCCTTTGAAATGAAAGCTCCATCTGGACCTTGTCTATACTTATATTAGGGAGAACAGATTGTTTTAAGAAACTTATTAATTTTAAAAAGCTTTTCAATTTGGGCAGAGTGATTGGTATTCTTGGTGTTAACATCAATTTAAATTCACTTGTGAAAGGTACATTTGTGATTTCCCAGCCCTCTTTTTACTTGCAGATATAAAGTAGTAACCAGACAAATATGCCTGGTGGTCTAGAGTCAGCCGAGCCTAGACATAGTTATGGCATCCTTCCCCATGCCCTATGCCACTCAGATTGACTATGCTAATGTTCATTTTTAATGTCTGGATTTTCAGAGACTTGTAACCACCATAGATTGACCAAATGTCAGGAGTACACATTAACATCTAAAAGAGCAAGGAAGTTTGTGGGCTATTATTAATCCACCTAATATTTAATGAGCTCTACTATGTAGAGGATGATAGAGCAATGCCTTCATAATTCTGAGGGAAATTTTTCTTAACCTAAAATTCTATAACCAGCCAAAGTGCCAATCAAGTATGAGAACAGATTAAATATATTTCTAATAGTATGAGCACTTGGAAAGTTTGCATCACATATACTCCTGCAATGAAAGTGTCATAAGATTGTACTCATTGAGGGAGTAAACCCAGAAAGAGAAAGCCACAGTTGTAGGAAGTAGTAATGTCAAGTCAAGAGCAATAAAAAGATGGTGGTGGGAATTCGCAAAATGACACATGTACAAATGGCCTGAGGAGCAATGTAGATAAAGAAAAATAAAGTTCAAATGCTTCTGGAAGAAGATCACACAATGACTTGAGAGAATATATTATGTAATCACAAGTCTGTAAATAACTGAAGTATGATAAATGCTAATAGTGTAAGAAAAAGACAAAGAGTTAAAAGTGGGGTCCTGGAGAAAGGCTATTATTTTATAACCCAATTACTAAGCAAACCATACAAGATAGTACAAATATAAAACAAATTCTGATGGATTCTTATAAATGCATGGTCTGTGAGGGGAAAAGAATTTATTTGATTGTAACATGAGGGGCATTTTCTCATCTGTGATCCAAGACTCATGACACTGAGTCTGTGTAGAAAAATACACACACACACACACACACACACACACATGCACACACAATGCTAACATATTACCTGGCTTGGCACTGAGCAATTATTTACAGAATAATTGCAATGCCATTTATTAATTTTCAACTTTTAGAGATAACCTGTAACAAAATATGTAAGACATTGTTATGGTTTCATGACAAAATAAAAATAGCCAACAGTCTTGAAACGTAGAAGTAAAAGTTTAACAGAAGACAGGGTGTGAAAGGAAGAAGAATGGCAAATGTTGACATCTTAAAAGCATGGAGTTGAGAAAGTCCATGGAAAAGTGATGAAATAAGAAACAGATTTTTAAGAAATTACTTAGTGTTAAAGATGTAACATAGAAAGACTAAAATAAGAATATAAATACAAACATCTGAAGGGGGAATGGGAGTGGGAGAGAAGCATAAGTGGGTTACATTCTCATCTTTCATATAAGGAAGTTAATAGATAATCAAATTTACAAATAAAAAATTAGAGGTCTACTGATACTGCGTAGTTGTTGAGAGACAACCTAGAAAATAATTTGAAGTGGAAACAGGCTTAATTCCTAGAAGAGTATCAGCAGTTAAAGAAGAATGCGTTGTTATGGGAGATTCTGAGCTTTTCTAGACAGTTTGAATGGAAATTTAAATATGTGCATTCGCATGTATTACTTTAAGCGCAATGAAAATAAATGTCAAATAACGTGTAAACTGGTTACAGCACCATGCTGCTCTGACTTGATTGTTTATTACCTCCTGTGTTTTATTTCTGCCACAGTTAACTCCTTGGGAATATATATTGACTTTTTGGGGGGTTACTCAGAGTTAAACACAAGGGTAATTCAATAAAAATAACTAAATATATTTGAAGTGATTGAGCTTCTATATTAACTTCTTTAATAGGAACCAAATTTATGGAAGTATATAGGTCCATTCATTATTAATTCATCTATCATCTGCTCAGCAACTACAATGTGCAGGTCATGACTGTGGGCTCATGTGAACCCAAGGTAGAAAATTATTTTAGTTTGCTAAGTATACATATAAGGCTTATTATTCAATCAGTATTTTTTGAATGTCTGTTGTGTTCCAGGCACTACCTAGGCCTTGGAGATGCAATGGTTTCAGCAGACAGATGAGAGCCCTTGTTCTCTTAGAGTCTACTGTTTCCCCAAAACAGTTGCCACATACTTTCCGTGTACAGTTTGGTTGACTGATTATGATGTGAAAGTATTCTAAATATCTGTATAGATAAAAACTTACAGAATATCCAAATTCAGATTCTATCAAAGAGTGCATGAATCCAGGAGAGGACCACTTTTCAGAAGAAAAAGAAATGAATTTAATGGAAGTGTGTCACATAATGGAGACATCTGAGGACCAATCTTGAAAAATGAGAAAAAGGTTCCACCCCTGTTCATAGCACTGAAATAATATTCATTTGTGACTGTGACCTGTGGCAGTGTGGGATGAGAAATTTGTAAGAGTATCCATCTTCAATTTTTGAATCCCTATTAAGAGATCAAATAATTGTTGATGCTTTAGATGATTTAGGGATTTAAGGAGGAGTAATGTATTTGTGAATTTGCAAATGTATTTGTGAAGTTTATGTGTGGGAGGGTAAATGTTGCAGAAGTAATTGGAGAAAGCAATGATCAGGATGGGTTGTGGTAATTTTGGGGTCACATGCAAATTGGGAGTTGTATCCATGAATAGTTTTTCTTTAAATATACATGATTTTATATCCTGTCATCTCCCTTTTCCAAGAGTCTCCAAATATACTTTTCAGTTCCTCCATCCAGTCCCTGCACCTGGCACAATGGGAACAGATGGAAGAATCCAAAGTCTCAATTAAAACTGCCTTTGAATGTATAACGAATTCCTGTTTTGAATTCTTGTGAATTAGAAACACTGTGCCAGCACTCTGCCACCTTGTGGCTCTTGGAGTCATTGCAGCACATGCAGAACTCCAAATCAGCACCCAGTTCATTCCTTAATTTACACTAATGTTAATGTGATGTATCACGTTGATTGATTTGCGAATGTTGAACCAGCCCTGCATCCGTAGATTATTGAACCTAATGTAGATTAGGTTTTAAACACTTTATTTAAAAGGATGTAGTTATCCAAGGTTCATGAGAATACATTTAGGACTTAGTTTCCGTGTGTATATGTATTTTCTTTTTAATGTAGATGCTGTCGTTGGCTGTAATTATTTAGCCTGCCACAAAATAATGATTTCCAAATTTCAGTTTTAAGTATCATGGAAGCTTACAAGTTGAAGGACCTCAAGAGATCATCCAATCCAATATTAGAATCCCTTTTGTTACCCTTCTGATAAAAGAGTCTACAGTCCCAGTTTAGCCATCTCTAGAAGAGTTCATTTAATTTTGCAAAGCTGACTGTCCTACCACGTTTGATAATATTTATCCAAAGAGTTGCAAGTTCAACTAATGTTGCTTGCATATAGCTCATAGTTTTTTTCCATACAAATCACAAAAAAATTATAAAAGGATCTTAATTCAACCGCATTTTTGATTCAGGATCATAGATTATTAGAAATTTAAGGAAACTGTATGACCACTGACAAAATGCTTTCAGTAGCTTATCTAATATTCTCCCAGTTTTATGTTTTTACCTTTGTCCTTTTAATTATTCTTTTTTGAAACCAAAGAGTCATAGAGTATACCCTATGCTAGATGCTGGAGATGCAAAATTAAAAGACACAGTAAGTGTGGCTTACATTTTTTAATCCATTGGGGAACAATTTATTTGAATAAA
Organism: Herpailurus yagouaroundi; assembly: GCF_014898765.1. Taxonomy (NCBI): domain Eukaryota; kingdom Metazoa; phylum Chordata; class Mammalia; order Carnivora; family Felidae; genus Herpailurus; species Herpailurus yagouaroundi. The sequence goes on along the minus strand of NW_024412411.1, from coordinate 13,376,106 downwards.
AATGTAAGTTTCTAGAAGGAGACTGCGAAAAGTGCCTTAGGACCCCAATGAAAGGTATCTTGAATTGCTAATCTGTTCATTTTCTATGATGTGTAATGAATCACCACAAATGTAGTCATTTTAAACAGTATAGCTTTATTACCTCACAGTTTTCATTAGTTGAAGAGCCCAACCACAGCTTAGGATTCTCTGCTTCCGGGTCTCATTGGTTGTAATCTGCTGAGGAACCCAACTTCTCATTGTTTGTGGTTGGAGGCCACTTTCAGTGTTAGAGGCCACCTGCAGTTCCCTGCTATGTAGCCCTTTCCAGAGGCAGTTTATACCATGGTTGTTTGCTTCTTCAAGGCCAGCATAAATATCTTTCTCCAGTTTTATAAGACAAAGTCTTACATAATGGAAGGCAATATGGGCATAATATGACATTAACTTTGTCATTTACCATAACCTAGTCAAGAGAGTAACAACTCCTCAGCTTCACCTGTTCTAGTAGATACCAGTCACCACTAGTTTTGCCTGAATTTAAGGGGTGGATATTACCTGAAGGCATGGACACCAGGAGGCAGGAATTATTGGGGGTCATCTTAAGCTTCAGTCTCTCAGAGCTGAAGAAAATGTATCTAGAGAGTTCAGGAAAGTTTCTTAGTTGAGCTGGACATGGTTATGAGATGTGGTATTTTCCATGTAGATAAGAAGTAGGAGAACAGGGGCACCTGGGTGGCTCAGTTGGTTAAGTCCCGAGTCTTGATTTTGGCTCAGGTCATGATCTCACGGTTTGTGAGACCAAGCCCCGAGTAGGACTCTGTGCTGACAATGCAGAATCTGCTTGGGATTCTCTCTCTCCTTCTCTCTGTTGCTCCCTGCCTCCCCCTCTTTCTCTCAAAATGAATAAATAAGCATTTAAAAGAAGTAAGGAAAAAGAACCTGAGAGAATAGCTTTGTTGATGTGTGGAAGAGTAAAGAAAGATTGAACAAGTGAGTCAGGGCCAAATTACAAAAGGCCTCATTTTGTGAATTATGGAGTACATCAAAATTAATGGGGAAAATGGGTGAGTACCAGGCAGGAAGTACCATGGCCGGAGGTCCATAATGTAAATGCTATTCTGTCAGTAATATGGAGAACAGATGGGAAGATGATAAGATACAAGGCAGGGGAACAAATGAAATGCTATAGGCCTCGTGTCATATGGCAGACAACTCAGGCAGTAGAGTAGCATTTGGATACAGGAAATATTTAGGAGGTGCCTTCACCTCCTGTGTATCAATATGCATAGGGTTAGTGGAAAGAGAGAGGTTGCGTGTATTTTTATGTGTGTATTTAAATCAGTAGATTTCTTTCAGGTGAAATGTGACTTAACTTTAATGGTGTTGTAACTGAAGTGCCTGGATGATTCTGTAAATGTGCTAAATCCCTTGTATAAAGCCAAATGGTCTTTAAAGGCAAGTGGCTGTGATAAAAACAAATCTGTAGGATGAATTCTCTGACCTATAGTTGGTCACAGGGTGGGAAATAGATAACCAACCACCTACCCTGAGTGAATAGAGGAAAGCCAGGAGCTTCATAACACTGTATCATATTTTTACATTTTTTTAAAAATTTATTTTGAGAGCTAGAGAGCGAGTGAGCAGGGAAGGAGCCGGGAGAGAGGGAAAGAGAGAGAATCCTTAGCAAACTCCGCATTGTCAGCACAGAGTCTGATGTGGGGCTCTCTCCAACCAACCGTGAGATCATGACCTGAGCTGAGATCAAGAGCCAGATGTTTAATTGGCTGAGTCACCCCAGCACCCTGACACTTTATCATTTATTGTCCTCTTTGAAAATGGTCTCTTTGCTTCAGTCAGATTTTTAAATGAAGGCATAATATTGGGTCATTTTGTCATCAGCAAGAACTAAAGATTATGTTCTGGCACAGGATTGGGGAAGCAACTGTAAAAGTATTCCCATTAGCAGAGACTGGCCTGATCTCTAAGAGTTCAATGAGAGCTGACTGGTGGTTTTACCTATGTCTCTAAGACTGAGAAAGAACTAGCCTGAGGAGAGAGACTGACACGCTTATAGACATCTACAGAGTGAGAAAGAGCTAGATTAAGGAAGTTAAACTCATTACTAGCAGAAAAGCTGATTTGTGGGCGCCTGTTTTTTCAGCTCCACATAACAACCGCTTCCAGCTACACAGGTTTGAGTGGATATGTCTTGTCTTTTTGTCTGCCCAGCATTCATTTTTCTTTTCCTAATTGCACTCCATTTTCTTCTTGGGATTCACCTCTTTCCCACTGAGGGAAATTTTGATATGACCGTAAATTAAGATGCATGTCCCTATCCTCCAGAAGCCGAGGGAGGAAATCCCAGGGGCTGTCACTTGACCCTTTGGCCAGAAGCTCCCTCTCACAGGAGGTACATAGACATTCTCAGTTTTGTTGGCATTTAATCATTCCAGCAGCAGCTGCCTTGCCCTGTCTGGGTCTTTTATCCTAGGAGCTTTCCCACATTCTTCAAACATTTTTTTTTTTTTTTTCTGATTAAATTTGTCAGAGTTAGTTGTTTATAACCAAAGAAAATGATACACTGGTTCATTAGCATTTTAGAAGGGAGGAGGGAAATAATGTTTATTCCACTTCTATCAACTGTCAAACACTCTGTTAGATGTTTTACATAATATCCCATTTTATCGTCACTAAATTGTCATGAAGTATAAACTTATCTTAATATTAATGGATTGAATCACCTTAATAGATTTCTAATATTAAACCAGATTTGCATTTCTGGAATAAAGTCAAGTTGGTCATGATGAATTTATATCTTAAACTACAGACATATGTATACAGCTAGATTCAGTAAGGTAAGATTTTGATAAAGAATTTTGCATCTAAGATTCCAGTGAGATTGCATAATTTTAGTATATATTAGTGTCAAAGTTGAGTTAGTGAGGGTACCTATTTTTCTTGTTCTGTAGAAGACTTCCTGTGGGTTTCAAATTTTTTACCTCTTGATTTGTTGACAGAACTTATCTTCAAAACTGTGTGAGCCTAGTGTTTTCCACATAGGATTTTTTTTTTAATTTAAATCCAAGTTAGTTAACATCTATTGTAATAATGATTCCATGAGTAGAATTTAGTGATTCATCACTTACATGTAACACTTAGTGCTCATCCCCACAAATGCCCTCTTTAATGCCCATCACCTATTTAGCCCATGGCCCTCCTCCCACCACTCCAGCAACTCTGTTTGTTCTCTGTATTTAATTATCTCTTCTGGTTTGCCTCCCTCTCTTTTTTTATCTTATTTTTTCTTCCCTTCCCCTAGGTTCATCTTTTGGTTTCTTATTAATTTTTTTTATTCGCTATCCTTAATAGTTACAGGATTATTCCAGCTTTCTATTTGTTTCTGAGTCCAGTTTAAGAAATTATGATTTTCAAGAAAATTGTCCATTGCTTTTAGATTTTCAAATTTATTGGGAAGAACTTTTCAAAATGTCATTATATTTTCAAGTTTTCTGCTACATCTAAAGGTATGTCTTTTTACCCTTTTAATACTGTTTAATTGTATATTTTTCGATATTTATCTTATGTGTAACTTTAAGGGGAATGATTAGTATTGTATTGTCCTGTATGAATCAGATTTCCTGGATCACAACCCTACATCCTTTCTATAGAATATTATATGAATGTGGCCCCTGTAATTATGCAACCTGCATTCTGGTCCATTTTTTTGTCCCCTTGGGAGATATTTTCAGATTTTCATCAATTTTATTGGTTTTTAAAAAACTGTATTTGGCTTTGCTGATCCTTCTTATTATATTTGTTTTCTATTTTTACTAATTCTCTTTTTAATTGTCTTCTTATTAAATTTATGTTGGATATTTTTTCTAACTTCCTAATTTGAATATTTTCCTTATTGGTTTTTTCAGATTTTTTTCTTTACTAATCTAAATACTTAAGGCTCTAAATTTTCACATTTCAATCATTTTAGCATCATTCCATACATTTTGGTATGTATTAACCTTATAGCTATTCAATTCCTAAGTTATTTAGAAATGTGCTTTTTACATTTCTAAAAATATACGTTCTCAAAGCTATTTCTTCTCTCGCAGTTTCAAGCTGTTTCATGGTTCAAAACATTGTTTTTATGTTACAGATTCTTTGACATTTCTTGAGACCTGATTTATGTCCTACCATGGGATTAATTTTTATAAATTTTCCATGTGTAGTTGAAGAGATTGCATTCTCCAGTTGATGAGTTGTAGTGCTTGATATATGTCAGTTAGATCAAGATTATTAATTATTACAATCTTTTACTCCCTGTATCTCCGACCTTTCCTTTTTATTTACTTCCTGTCTTCCTTCATCATACATTTTCAGATTTTTGTAAGGGACTGCTGATCGTGAGATCTCTGCTTTCTTTGCCTGAAGAAAAACTTTTTTTAGATCCTTTTTCCTAACATATATTTATTTGCATGGTTCAAAATTCTAGTTGTTTTTTTCTGTGCAACTTGAAGATATAATTACATTCTGTAATGGCTTCCATTTTACTTCCTATTAAATGGTGTTGCTTTGCTGGTAACCTGTCTTTTCTCTCTAGCTGATGTTAAGAACTATGCCATATCATTAGTGTTCTTTACTATGGTGAGTGTAGGTTTTTGGTGGGTTTTTGTTTGTTTTTGTTTTAATAAATCTTGTTAGGATTTAGCATGATACCTAAATCTATGGACTTATACATTTCAATTCTGGAAAATTCACAGCCAACCTATTTGGGAATAATGTTTCTCTCCCTGTTGTCCCTTGTTGGAACTTCCAATAGAAGTATAACTGGAAAGATGCTTTGAATGGTCATAAGGTTCTGCTCTACACAAAGTTCTCAGGTAAGAAAAGAAGTAAGACCTCAAGGTCAGGCCATGCTTTCTTTGCCATCTTGCGCCTGAGAGTATGCATCTGTCCAACAATATTGCCTCTTTTTTAATGTTCTCAGAGTTGCTTTTTTGGCTGCCTGTGGTTAGATATGCTGAGCCATTTTGTTCTATACTCCAGTTTTCTTAACATCTTTATCTTATTTCTCATCTTTTTTTCTGCTGTCCTCTAGAGAAATTTTCCCAGGTCTGTTTTCCATTTCCTAATATTTTACCTATCCAGCTAAGTCTAATTTGCTTGTTCTTTAAGGATTTATATTAAATGGGTTTTTTTTAATGTCTGGAAATTTTATTTTGTTCTTAGCATCTGCTTGATATTTTTAGTAGTTTCTTGTTATGACTTTTTCTTTTATGTCTTTGAACATATTAAAACCTGGTTGTTAAACATTATTTATCCTGTGGTTTAAAGTGTTTGGGAATACTTTACTCTTTTGTTTTCTTGTGCTGACTCTCAATCATGATTTATTTCCTTGAAGATACTATGATTGGTTTTGTTGTTTTCTTTAATTTTGAATTCATTTTTTTCTGGAGAATTATCTGAGAAGTCTTTGAGATCTAGGTTGAAGGTGATTTCCTAAAGAATGTGTGTTTTTTCTTACAGACACCTGAGGGACTACTTTATATTCTTATGTTGGTGCTTTTTTTGGACCACATAGGTAGTGTGAATTTGAGCCCCAAATCTGGGGGGGGGGGGCGGGGGGTAAAGCCATGATTATAAATGCTCAAAGATTTTTTTTTCTGCTTATTCCTTGTTAGAGTCAAGATTAATAAACACCCTCACCATTTTTTATGGGTGTATTAGTTTGCTTGTGTGGCTGTAACAAAATGCCATAGATTGGGGGTTTAAATAAAAAAAAAATATTTTCTCACAGTTCTGGTGGCTGGGAAGTCCAAGGTCAAAAGGGTCAATCAATTCAGTCTCTGGAGGAAGTCTTCTAGGTTCGTAGATGGCTGCTTTTTTGCCTTGTCCTCACTGGGCCCTTCCTTGGTGCATACATGGTTAGAGAGCTGGCCCTCTGGCACCTTTTCTTCTCAGGATACTAATCCTATCAGATCAAGACCCCATCCTTATGAACTCATTTAACCTTAATTACTTCCTTAAAATGCCCATTTCCAAATATAGCCCCACTAGGGGTTTGGGGATTGTACATATAAATTTTGAAGGAATACAAATATTCGATCTGTAACAATTGGATAGTTACTTTCGTAGTAGAGCCTTTAACTAAAGATATGAGGATTTGGGCTCCCAATTTTATACAGGGATCTTTGTCCTGACTCCTCACCTTGTTTGAACCTTAGAGTAAGTCTCCTTTCTGTGATTTCATTATATATAACTACTATTTAGGCAATTAGAAATGACAGAATGTCCCCAGGGAAACCAATGTCTTTAGTACTTGTACCACTGGATTTATTTTTGGCTCCTGAGAATTTTCTGTAGCTTCTGTTCATATTAGTTATACATTTAAAATACATGTATTTATAGGGACGCTTGGGTGACTCACTCAGTTAAGCGTCCGACGATTTTGGCTCAGGTCATGATCTCACGGTTTGTGAGTTTAAGCCCCAACTCGGGCCTTCTTGGGATTCTCTTTCTCTTTCCCTCTTTGTCTCTGCCCCTCCCTGCTTCTCTCTCTCTCAAAATAAATAAACTTAGTTTTTAAAAAATTTTTTTAACGTTTATTTATTTTTGAGACAGAGAGAGATGGAGCATGAACGGGGGAGGGTCAGAGAGAGGGAGACACAGAATCCGAAACAGGCTCCAGGCTCTGAGCTGTCAGCACAGAGCCCGACGCGGGGCTCGAACTCACAGGCTGCGAGATCATGACCTGAGCCGAAGTCGGCCGTTTAACCGACTGAGCCACCCAGACGCCCCTTAAAAATATATATATAATATGCATACAAAAATGTATATATAATATATAGTTATTAATATATAATATTATACAATCAATTATTATATAATTAATATAAATAATTTTATAATTAATATTAATATTATATAATTAATATATAATTATTATATAATTAATACTTATATAATTAAATATGTTATTATGTAATATAAATATATAATATGACATTAATATATAATATATGAAACTTATAGAATATTTATATATGTATTTTACCCTATATTTTAAAACTTTTATTATAAAAATTTTCACTTTTGTTATATACAGAAGTAGATAAAATATTAGAGAAGATATAACAAGCTCTAATATACCTATCCATTGGATGCAACCATAATCCAGCAGTCAAAATTTTGTCAAACTTACTATAGTAATTTAAAGCTCTAATATTGCATTATTCCACCTTATAAAACCGATGTATGTAATTCTACAAATAAAGATATTTTCTACATAATTACCTAGAAGGTTATCAGTAAATCATTATTATCATCCAGTATTTGGTCTATATTATAATGTCCCTTAAAGTTTCAAAAATGTCATTTTATAGTTGGTATGTTCAAGTCTGGATCTAATCATGTTACACGATTTATTTGCTTTTTTTGTTTTTGTCTTGTTTTTATTTTAAATTCTCTTTAATCTAGAGTAGTCCCCCCTTTTGTTTTTTAATTCCAAAGAGTAATTGAAAATTAAGTCAGTTACTTATAGAATATTTCTCTAGTCTTCCTATATCCTATGAATTAGAAAATAGATATAAAGCCTTGATTATACTGGGATTCAATACCCTTGGCATGCATATTTCATAGGTAGTGCTGTGTACTTTATATTGCATTAATCCATAAGGCACATATGCATCTGATAATCATAATTTTAGTGATGTTTAGTTTGGTCAGTAGTGTAGGTTTTGTCCATCAGAACTTCCCTTTGTGAAGTCCCTTTTTAACCTTTTTACCTATTACTTTTACTATTACTTTTACAATGATTGTTACCTTCTTCAGTTTTCTTTAACAGAGACTGCCCATTGGTGATTTTCCAATTCTATATTTATATTATTACATGGAAATTTTCTAAGAAGAATTTTTCTCAGAGTCTACGGTTATTAGATGTCCCTGAACTTTGGTTTGAACAGAAGAGAGGATAAATGTGTAATTCTTTCTATTTAATTACCAATGATCATAGTAAATTGTTTCTACCTTAGTGCCTCCAGGGCTGTCCAATGAGTTTTGGTTTGTTTTGTTTCAGGTTTATGTCTTTTATAATGCAGTGCTCCCAATTGTTTTTATAAGAAGAGAGAATATAAACAGAAAATGATCAAGATACTGACCAACCCACTACATTTTTGATTAGTATTTCTTGAATTCATGAAAAGTTGTTGAACATGCCATTTGCTAGGATATAAGTAAATACCTTCATATTGACACAATAGTAGTTCTTAATTTGATGAGCATTCAAAATTAAATTTCCTAGTCCTTTAAAACCAGTGCTAATAAGCATTGCCATTCCTGTTATCCTTTAAGGTCATTGTGATCCTACATTTCAATAATAGTTTTCCTAATTTTTTCTAATATTTTATTTCTCCCCACACTCCCTTCCTTCATCCATAGAATTTGGTTGAGATAAATAAGCCTATTCTTAATCTGTTTTCCTCAGCAAAGGATTAATAATGGGTAATAAAACAGTCAAACAGTGATTTCTTTTTTAATTCATCCTAGTAAGAATGAGAGAGAAAGAGAGCAAGAGAGAATTAAAGCTTATAGGAGTGAATTTCTTAGCATGCAAAGAAAAGGTAAAAGGCACTTTACATAAACTTAGAATTAATACTTTGTGAAACCATTCATTCATATGACTGTTTCTTTTTCTACCTTATATTTAATCAATACCTTATTGTGTGGAGAAAATGGAGACATCAACGTAGTACAAAAACCTTACTTAAAAGGCAAATGGGTCAAGTTTGTATGAAATAGCAATTATGAAAATAATCACAAACAAGTGACTGAACAAGATTTAATTAATTAGATTATACCCAAAGAAAGGTTCTGCTTAATGTGTTTAACAACCAAGAAGGCCACATTCTGGTCACATACAATGTTTGATAATCTGTAATAAATATAAGTAATGGAAAGGTAAAAATATTATGTAAATGAGAAACTAGGAGCAGAGATGTTGTTTTAGGTAGCAAGGATGTGGCTTTAATAATTATTAGTATTAAAATGTAGGTAGCTATTGTATAATTAAAAACAAAAAAGATCTACTAGCTCTTCTAAAGGCAACTTATAGTTTAATAATAAACAGGATAAAGCCATGTAACAAAAATTTTAATACTCCATATATAGATAGAAATATGCATGTACATAAATATACATGTACATGAATATACATGTACATAGAAATATAGACATGTACATAAAAGAACTTCTAATTTTAAATACTTTATTTAAAAATCCTCCTTAAAATGAGTAAGAAATAAATACCCTCTTGTTTATAGGACAAATGGAGATCTAAAAAATTAAATATAAAGTGAGTATTGTAAGATGAGGATAACACAGCGTACCATTCATCAGACCAAGCAGCATTGTCATTTGATAACTTTTCTATATACTATTTTCAAATAACTAATTTGTGAAGCAAAGCATCTTAATTAATAATTATCGTATTTATTCATTTTTTACTTAGCAATCATATGTCAAATATCATGTGCCAGATATGGTTCCAAGCGCTTAAAAAAAATTAGTAAGACTAGAACACTTCATGTAAGGTGCTCATAATCTCTTTGGAGAATTATGCACAGAAGCAGTTAACAGTCATTCACTATAAAAAATGTTATAGTAGAAATATAGAAGATGTGTGATGAGTGACATGGGTTTTTTTGGGTTTTTTTGTTTGCTTGTTTGGTTGGTTTTTTTGGTCTGTGATGTTGGGAAGAGCTTTTCCAAGGAGGTAAGTTTAGATTTAGTTGTTGAATGTTGAATACTAGTCCACCAACTAGAGAAATGGAGAATAGCAATTTAAAATTAGAGAATCAAGCACATTTGTTTAAAAACATTTTTTTATTGTTTATTTATTTTTGAGACAGAGAGAGACAGAGCATGAGTGGGGGAGGGGCAGAGAGAGAGGGAGACACAAAATCTGAAACAGGCTCTAGACGCTGAGCTGTCAGGACAGAGCCCAATGCGGGGCTCGAACCCACGAACCGTGAGATCATGACCTGAGCTGAAGTCAGATGCTTAACCGACTGAGCCACCCAGGCGCCCCAAGAATCAAGCACATTTGTAAAGACAGGAAGTTTTATGTTTTTTCTTCTTTATTTTTTATTTATTTAACTTCAAGTTAGTTAACATATAGTGTAGTGTTGGTTTCAGGAAACCCAGTGGTTCATCACTTACATACATACAACACCCAGTTCTCATCCCAACAAGTGCCCTCCTTAATGCCCATCACCCATGTAGCCCATCCTTTCACCCCCTCCCATCCAGTAACTCTCAGTTTGTTCTCTGTATTTAAGAGCCTCCTATGGGGGTGCCTGGGTAGCTCAGTCGGTTAAGTGTCTGACTTCTGCTCTAGTCATGATCTTACAGTTTGGGGGTTCAAGCCCCAGCTCAGAGCCTCAGCTTGTTTCAGATTCTATGTCTTCCTCTATGTCCCCTGTACCCCCTGCTCATGCTCTGTCTCTCTCATAAATAAAACAAACATTAAAAAAAAAGACTCTCTTATGGTTTGCTTCCCTTTCTGTTTTTATCTTATTTTTGCTTCTCTTCCCCTATGTTCATCTGTGTTTCTTAAATTCCACACATCATGAGTGAAATCATATATTTGTCTTTCTCTGACTGACTTATTTTGTTTACCATAATACATTCTAGTTCCATCCACATTGTTGCAAATGGCAAGAATTCATTCTTTCTGATCAGCAAGTAATATTCCATTGTATGTATGTATGTATATACATACCACATCTTCTTTATCCATTCATCAATCAGTGGAATTTGGGCTCTTTCCATACGTTAGCTATTGTTGTGCTGCTATAAACATTGGAGTGCATGTGCCCCTTCAAATCAGTATTTTTGTAGCCTTTGAGTAAGTACCTGGTAGTACAATTGCTGGGTCATAGGGTAGTTATATTTTTAACTTTTTGAGGAACCTTCATACAGTTTTCCAGAGTGGCTGCACCAGTTTGCATTCTCACCAACCCTGCAATAGTGTTTACCTTCTCTGCATCCTTACCAACACCCGTTGTTTACTGAGTTGTTAATTTCAGCCATATGACAGGTGTGAGGTGGTATCTCATTATGATTTTGATTTGTATTTTCCTGATAATGAGTGATGTTGAACACCTTTTCAATGTGTCTGTTAACCATCTGGATGTCTTCTTTGGAAAAATGTCTATTTATGTCTTTTGTCCATTTCTTTACTGGATTATTTGTTTTTTTGGGTGTTAAGTTTGGTAAGTTCTTTATAGACTTGGGATACTAACCCTTTACCCAATGTGTCATTTGCAAATATCGTCTCCCATTCCATCGGTTGCCTTTTTATTTTGTTGGTTGTTTCCTTCACTGTGCAGAAGCTTTTTATCTTTATGAGGTCCCAATAGTTCATTTTTGTTTTCATTTACCTTGCCTCCAGAGACACATTTAGTAAGAAGTTGCTGCTGCTGAGGTCATGTGTAGTAAATGGTTGCTGCCTATTTTATCCTCTAGGATTTTGATAGTTTCCTGTTTTACATTTAGGTTTTTCATCCATTTTGAGTTTATTTTTGTGTCTGGTGTAAGAAAGTGGTCCAGGTTCATTTTTCTGCATGTTGCTGTCCAGTTTTCCCAGCACCACTTGCTGAAGAGACTGTCTTTATTCCGTTGGATATTCTTTCCTGCTTTGTCAAAGATTAGTTGGCCATACATTTGTGGGTCCATTTGTGGGTCCTCTATTCTGTTCCATTAATATATGTGTCTGCTTTTGTGCCAGTACCATACAGGTACTTTATGTTTTACATACAGGAAGTTTTAAAATGGCAGGTCGTATTCACAGTAACATGTATGTCTGTGTGATTGGAATAGAGAGTGCATGAAAGAGAATGGCAGGGGATGAGACTCCATGCAATGTTGGTGAAGATGGGGAAGACTGGATGCCATGAGAAGCTTGGCCTTATATATTCCAGTGCTTACACATATCCAGCATAGGCTTTGATATAGTATTATGTAGTTACCAGTTCTCTAGTTTGTGGGAGAGAAGAGGAAGATGAGGAGAAATTGTTGGCAGAAAGATGATTTTGGAGGATATTGTCAAAGTTGATGGATTACGAACCAAAGTAGTGGTAGTAAGAGGGTTTAAACAGATGACAGTTTCAGTTCTTAAAATATAGAATCAATTAAACTAGAGGAAGATTTTAATATCATGGGTTACAGAGAGAATCCAGAATTATTCTGAAATGGATAAACTGAGTAGATTACAATGGTAGTGAATCAAGAACCATTGGAGAGACAGGTTTTAGGGAAAAGCTCCCTGATCTTGGCTTTAGGCATATTAGGAACTGAAGGACTATGAGGGATGGAGGCCTAAAGATATATTCCTCACCATGAAACAATTTTAGAAGGGAAGCAACAAGCTATCCAGTTGGGATTCACTTCAGTTTAGTGGATTTTCATTAAAGCAAAGGATCATTTTTCTAGCATTGAAAAAAAAAGGCAGGCAAAACTTATGAATATGGAACAAATGTGTTTGTCTAAAGCATCAAAAAGCTGAAAGGACCTTTTGATATATATTTTCATAATGCAGATTTGAAAAAATGATCATCCTTGTGTTTCCATTTTAGATCCATATTGTGAGATTAGACCCAGGGTTACCTTTAATCTTGATTGAAAGAGATTTAATAAAAGGTATACAAATTTTATTCAAACTTTAGAGATAGAAGGTTGTTGTAAGGAATTTCAGGGATTGGAGATTTCAAGGACTTTTTAAAAATAATGAACAATGCTTAGAAAATAAAGGTTAAAGAAAAAGTTTTTTTTAATTTATTGACAATGTATTAATTCAAGTATCATTTACTTCCTGATAGTATTTGACAAACCAGTTTTTCCCCCCTCTATTCATTAGTTCTGAGTTTTCTCCCAAGCACCTCAATTGTTTTTTTTTTTCTTTTCTTGTTTCTTAATTGAAACAAAGTTCAGAGAAATTAATTGACATGGGTGAGAATAGTCAGCAATTCAGAATTTGAGTGTTAGTCTTTTATGAGTCTCTTCCACAACTGATAAAACTTCAGCAACTGAGGCTTCAGTTGCTTCAGAGAGTCAGTCAGTCTCTGTCTGTCTGTCTGTCTCTCTCTCTCTCTTCAGCTGTTTTCTAAAGTATCCACCCAAGTGGAATCTATAGTTATTAGCTAAAATAATATGCCAATAATTCCATGGGGTTTCATTTCTTGCTGTATGTTTGAGTATTCACAAACATAAAATTTCTGATTAGTAAAAGGCCAAAGTGCCTGTCTCAAGAAGAAATTCATAAATAACTGTGAATGAGTTAGTGCTATCAAAAGTACTGAGTCAGGAACTAAGTTGAAAGCTAGTGAACTAAATCTTGTAGATAAATGACCATAATAGCACAAGTCACCCAGCATTAAGCTTGCCTTTACTTATGCCAATGGAAGCTGAACACAGAAAAGGAGTTTCTACATGTTAGTAAGGAATAGATTCCCAAGATGCACCACCAACAAAACTTGATTTGTGTGTTTGTGACTTTTTAGAGAAACATGTATTTATAACACTATTAAACAGAATAGCCTTAAATGAAAAGCGTGAAGTGTGGTTTGACTAGTAGCATCTGGAAAGAATCAGTCCCTTTGCCTCTAATGTTTCTAAGCAACCACAAATGGGAGCAATGCAAGGATAGTTCATGGGGAGGTAAAGCTATAATTTGTAGATTTTTACAATTTTGGATCTCTGTAGAAAACTAATTTATATATTTCATCTTTATATATTAAATACAAATTTAGTGTGATATCATATAATCACAGCTTTTTGTGAGCAAATGGATCTTTTCAGGAGGTCCAGTTTAAGACCTTAAATTTCTTTGTTATGTATAATCTGCATATGTAGTCCAGCATAATTATTTTATGAAATGTAAAGCAACACTGCTACCATAGTATTATTGTTATAAAGCTATGAATTTGCTACCATACTTCAGATATTTACTGAACTTACACATTTTAATTGGATTGAATCCAGTCATTATCAAACAACACTTCAGTGTACCTTTTTACAATATGAATCTAAATGTAAGCCATTAATTTTTCTGTTTTCGCTGTGTCCCTATTTGCGTTTTATCAAATTAATTTAAATGTAAATATAGTTTATACAAATTACTTCTTAAAATCCTTGAAGGTAAATCTCAAAGGTCTGCCATTTAGCAAGAAGACAGAAAAGTACAGACTATCTTATCGTTTTCTAAAATAAAGCCATTTTAGAATAGAATTTACAATTCTATTTAATTCTGCTTAGAATTAAATAGCTTTAAAAATGAATAAACATTTTAAAAAGTTTAAAAAAAAGAATTAAATAGCTTTATTTCAGAATATTATTTCTCAAAAGGACTTCCTTTTTTCCATAAAGTAGGGTTTCTATTTAACAACGTAAAATCAAAGACAAGCCAAGAAGAAATGAAATAAATCTTAGTCATATATCATGCAGCAGGGATTCTTTTCTCATATAAATTTAGAGTGCACTTGCAACAGTGTTCCATTTAACAACAGAATTTTAATAGAGACTATCAGAACTTCTATATTAGATAACCCGTTGAGCTCACCATAAGAAATGTAGGAGTGTTGCTTATTATTATTATTATTATTTTTTTGGAGGGGGTTGTTGACAGAACATGTTCTAACCATAAATAAAAACCATTCATTGATATTTGAGGTATATCAGTTTTCACCAACTAATAGTCAAGGTTTCTATGCTGGCAAAAAAGAGTTTGTATGCTGCATGCAGGCTTTTTTGTTTTTGTTTTGGTCTGGAAGAAATTTTGTACCTATAATTAATACAATAGTGTCATGTTATAAAATGCAACATGACATTTTTCTTTTAATTGATGCAAACCAAGGGCTGTAAGAGACCAGTAGACATTAATCAGTCCACCTCAGAAGGCCCCTTAGCCTAGAGATACAGACTTTACTCCTTTAGGAATAAGTGGGCAAATGGATTTGTAGAACAGCCAGAATGGAGAATGTGGAGGTGGAGTTTGCACTGGGCACACTTGTCCATCAGCTAGCCTTCCATAAGATAGAATCCTAGATAACTCTTCTCCCACCGCCTCTTCACACACATATGATTAAAGCAGGCTTCATTAGCACTTTCTACCTCCATCAGAGTACAGTATTTGGCATTGGCCTTTGGTTCCTTCATTCTGGCCCAAAAGGCTATGATTTCACTTCACCAATAATTCTTGGAAAACCTACAATTAACCTATAATGTTGAAACTTAATAGGTGCCTAAGATTTCAATGCTGCTTTACTTTTGTGGAGGAGGACGGATACATGTAAGTGCTGATAAAAAAGAATTCTGCCATTTGTTTATCAGAGTGTTACAAAGGAAAAGGAATTGTTTTCTAAGGACCCTATGTGGGCCACACACTGACAGTAGAGGTACTTTGCTTTCATTATCATACTCAATTCTCCGAATGATCCCATGTGTAGATAAGGGATTCCAAAATCACTTAAGTAGCCACTAGTATGGCTTAGACCCAGGTCTCCCTGTCTGCCTGTCTGACTCTACTTTGGTACTTCCTTTATTTATAATCTGGGGAAAGTGGGAAGGTTCCTCTGAGAGGATAGATTATAAAGATGTAATTACATAGCTTATCTTATTTTTTTTTCTATTTTTAAACGAGTAACACTTCAAGTTTTCATAGGGAGTCTAAATACCTAATAAAGTTCAAAAAATACTTTTCCACCAATGTCCCTCTTATGTAGGTGAGAAGCAGCTCAGGCCTGTGAAATTGTTAATTATTAAAGTCTGTGAATGGATTGTATCTAGCAAGCAGCTGCAACATGCATTAGAGGCAATGTTTTCTTGCCAGGAAAGAGGAGTGTCCTCTTCCCAGGAAGAGTTTATATTCTTTTCTTGAGGGGAGGAGGTAAAAACTCTCTCATTCGGAGCACCTGGGTGGCTCAGTCAGTTAGGCATGGGACTCTTGATTTCAGTTTGGTCATGATCTCATGGTTTGTGGAATTGAGCTCCAAGGCCAGTTCTGCACTGACAGCCCAGCCCCTCCCCTGTGCATGTACACATGGGCTGCCTCTCTCTCTTTCTCAAAATAAATAAACATTTAAAATAAAACCCACTCTCTTAAGCATTATCATAGTTATTTATATTGCCCATTTAAAATTTTGCTAATGGTGTTTTAATGAAAGCATGGATTCACAACTTGCTTTACTGTTCACCAGCTAAAGGAACTAGACAGAGTAGGTGGGATAGTTTTTCAAAATTTCAGTTCCACAGAACTAAAGTGAACAGATAAAGTTTGCCTTATAGGTTGTGAAAAATCAATGTACCTAACGTGGCACATGCCAAAGACTCAATAAATGTTCTATTTCCCTTCTTAAGATCCTCAGACTGTTAGAATGTCTGGCTCCGAGATTGCTCAGTGCAGGACTGTGTACAGCTGTTCCTTCCAGCATTCATTATGTGACATTATACAATTGGAAAAAGGCATGTTTCTAATGCTTCAACCATATCTGTGGCATGAAGCCCTTTACTGCCTTGGCTAAATGCCTGATTGAATCAGGAACCAACTTGGTTCAGGGGTCAACTTTCAATAGAATGAATGATTAAAGTGAATGAAGCTCTTCTTTGTGTTTATTCATCGTTTATTCATACAAGGCAATGTATGGCCTTAGGCAAGTTACTTATCCTCTCTGAATTTCACTTTTCTTATCTGAAAAATAGAATTATCATATCTGCTTCAAAATGTTATCATAAGAACATAATAAAGGAGATGTTTTAGGTACATAAGTAATATGAACTTCTTCTTCTTCTTGAGGTCATTGACAATTTGTAGGGACTTACACTTCTTAGGAGAGACACAATAGCATAGTGGTTTACAAAATGGATTCCAAAAGTTAGGAAACCTAATTTTCAACCTAATTCTCCTGCATGTTGCCCGAGATAACTTCTCTGGAACTCTTATTGTTTGTTTGTTTGTTTGTTTGTTTGTTTGTTTGTTTGTTTTTCATTTCTAAGTTAGAATAATAGTACCAAAACTCACAGGTTTGAGTATTTATTAAAATTTATCTAAGTTTATATATAAAATATATGTCATAGTATAAAAATTTAAATTTGGATGGGAACCAAGTTCGAGATTTCAAATGACCCTCTTCGGTAATGGAAGCAATAAATGATTTAATGACAATGCACAGTGATCATTATGTGGGAAAAGGTGCCCATATATCTAAGACTTACTTCACTTCAATTTCACCCAACATTATTTGAGTGCCTAGTAGTTATCAGGCACTATGCTGACCTCTGGAGATAGAAAAAAAATTGGTGAGACATTAGTTATAGATTATATACAGATATATATGTTTTCTTTTTTAAAAAATATTTATTTATTTTTGATAGAGAGAGAGAGACAGAACATGAGCAGGGAAGGGGCAGAGAGAGAGGGAGACAGAGAATTCAAAAGCAGGCTCCAGGCTCTGAGCTGTCAGCACAGAACCCGGCACGGGCTTGAACTCAAAAACCACGAGATCATGACCTGAGTGGAATTTGGACACTTAACTGACTGAACCACCCAGACATCCCAAATATATGTATTTTCTATCTGTCACTTGTTAAACATTTACTATGTTTCAAACACATGAAATAAAAATATTAAACATTTGTTGAATGCTCATTATTAAGTTTTATTATGAAACTCTGTGCTAAGTTTTTCATGCATTATTTCTTTCAATCTCACATCAGTTCTTAATGAGGTATACCTTGTTTTCACATTTAACATATGAGAAAACAAGTCTTAAATAACTCATCTAGGAGTATATTGCAACTAGTAGACAGAATCACAATCTAAATCCTGAATTCCTATCGTTCCTTTAAACAGGCCTATTAACATTGAACACATGATTTTCCTTTATGAGTTGCACCATTTCCCTGAATGAATAATTTATCTTAGTAGAATTCATGTTATAAATGGATGTTTTTTTATTGACCCTTTATTTTGGAAGTTCAAGTCCTTTTTTTGGAAGAGTATTTACATTTTTTTATGTAAAAATGTACATACTTTTTGTACATGGCTTTTTGCCATGAAGAATAGATAGACAAAATATACTTTTGTTAGTAATTATTAAGATGATGATAAAATTATTTTAGAAAATGAGAAACAGAGTTGTGACATGCTGAGCAAAAGGCTAATTTAGGTATTTTGGAAAAGCAGATGGACCAGATTATTATAGTGTGTATCACATGTCCTGAACAGAACTTATCCAACCTTTGCTCCCACTGACAATAAGAGCTGACAGTGGTGACAGTGGGTACTTTAATAGCTTAAGGTTGTTTTCAAAGTTACCAGCTGTATGAGCTGTGACAATACAATGAGAGCACAAAATGGCATCAAAGAGCTTGGATGTAGGAAGCAAATTACCTGTCAGTGTCTGAGATCTTGTCTTCTCTGTTTGTATTAACCAAGAAAAGTAGATATGGGGTAAATATGAATAAAAAGATATTGAATCTACTACTGGCCTCTGATCAAAGCTTTCTGAGCTAGTGATAAATGTACAATTCCAAGGATAGATAACATACAACCACTAAGAGTTTGAATAATCATCCTATTCTTAGAATGGGGCTTAGCAAACTGCAGTTCATGGATCACATTTTGACTACTGCTGTTTTTTTGTAAATAAAGTTTTATTGAAACACAACCATGCCATTCATTTAGACATTGTCTATGGCTGCTCTTATGTTGCCATGGCAGAACTGAGTAGTTGCTAAAGAGACTTTATGGCTCTCAAAGCCTGAAATATTTACCATCTGGCCCTTTGCAGAAAAATGTTGCTGACACCTGACTTAAAAGATCTAAATTCTGGAGTTTTCAAATAAAGTGGGTAAGTTAGCAGAAAACAAACACAAAGCATTCAATGTCTTTGATTAAGAAAAGAAAAATTTTATTTTTAAGTATTTTTCCCTTTTGGTAAACCTGTTAATTTTCAAAAAGTGATTATTTCATCAAGGCTTTCCTAGAATTTACCTTGCATGGTTATGAAATAAGTTTTAAGCATAGTCGTCCTTTTAACAAATATATTTGAGTGGATTAGTGTATTAGTACTGAACTCAAAGTAGAAACGAAGTTGAATTAGTTATAGCCCATGTCCTTAAAGATTCACGGAAGTTTACACTGTATCTTTTCATTTTTATTTTTTATTAAAGTTTATTTATTTATTTTGAGAGAGACAGAGTCTGAGCATGAGTGAGGGAGGGACAGAGAGAAAGGGAGAGAGAGAATCCCAAGCAGGCTCCCTGCTCAGGGTGGGGCACAATTCTCCACCATGACCTGAGCTGATATCAAGAGTTGGATGCTTAACTGACTGAGCCACCCAGGCACCCCTGTATCTTTTTATTTAAGTTCAGTTTATAGATACCATATAGCTGGATCTTGCTTTATTATCCAATGCATCAATCTCTTCCTTGTAACTGAGCAGTTTAGACTGTTTACATTTGATGTAATTATTCACAAACTAGAGCTTCAAACAGCTATCTTGCTATTTGCTTTGTATATTTACCCTCTGTTCTTTTCTCCCTTTTATTCTTTCCCTTACTGTTTCTCTCTCTCTCTCTCTCTCTCTCTCTCTCTCTCTCTCTCTCTCTCTCCGCACTTTCTCTCTGTCTGTCTGTCTTTCAGACTCTGCCTGCAAATTCTACTTGCCTCAGCCATCCTAAACTACATTTTCTGTCATCTCAGTGTATTGAGGAAACTGGGCTCTGTTTGGGTTCCATATTTCTTGCTTTCTCCTGTAAACTGCCTTCGGGTGGTAACCTGGGGCAGCTGTCAAGCTCACTCTATTTTCTTCTTCTCAGAGATTGTTGGGATATTTATTACCAAATAACTGAAGATAGTTGGTTCATATATTTTTTTCTAGTTATCTAGTTGCTTATGGTTGGAGTATAATTTCCCTAGTGGCTAACTCTTCATTGGTAGAAGTAGAAAGTCACAATTATCGTAAATGAATTGTGAGATATAATGTATAATTGTAAAATACTTATTTAGGTTTCCAGAGGCAGGAACTACTCATTACCTAGAAAAGTTGGGCAAGAATTTACAAGGAATATGTAACATTGAGTTGAGGCTTCAAAGTTTAGGTAGGAATTGGGCCCTTAAAACTGATTTGTTCATTTATTTGAATTTATCCAATTTTATTTTCTGTTCCTTTCATTGATTACTGCAGCCCTTTATTTTCCAAGCCTTTATCAAAACAATCACACCTTATTCTTAAAATTTGGCCTTCCTTAAAATATTGAAATAATTTGACTTATAGGACATACTGTCCCTCATATTCTCAACTTTCCTTAATAAATTATTCCCCTTCACGGGCATATTTGCCCTCTTTCCTCCTGTTGAAAGCTTACCTTTTCACCTGTAGCATTGATTCCATCTTATTAATGGTTTAGGGTAATTATAATACACTTAGAAACTAGAATGGATTATATTCCTAGGTTAACAGTTATATTTTCTTTGAATATGAGTTTAGAAACCCCATTTATTCCTTAGAATTAACTAATCAAATGTAGTAGGAAATTTATCATAAAATACAAATAACAAACTTTGATAGACCCAAATGAATAGATTAAAATGAAGTGTTTAGTAGAGGAAGCAAAATAGGGCCTATTATCTTGATTGGTGTGGGGAGCCGTAGGAAGCCCTAACAGACCTACAAAGAAAAGGTAACATTTTATTCCTTATTCAAACTTAGAGAAATTACAGAAGGATACCAAAGTGTAATAAGCATTACTTTAACACCTTTTTAAAAAGAGTACTCCTTAAGTGTTGTTGGGGATTTCATAAAAGATGAAATTTCTTTTTTCTTTGATCTATATATTCTTCAGAAGTCACTAGACGTTCTCTCACTTAAAAAAGTAAATTTCAGATGCCCTAGACAATAATTTTCAGACAGTATAACCCTTACTAATGGCAATAAATATGTTTGGAAATGTATTAATTCTTGCAGATCTCCATAGCATCCTTAATGAAGTTTAAGTCAACACGTTTCTCAATGATTCTGTAGTAGACTAAAAGAGTGAACACACCTAGCAGAGATAGTACGTGAAGGCATACTCTTTGAGTCTCTTGTTAAGAACTGGTTTCCATTATTGGTATTTACTAAGCAATGTGGCACAGTTTGGTAGTTAACAGGTTAAAGCAATGCATACTCGTTCACTTGTAAGTTTCACCATTGTTTTTGAATACATTATCTCAAATTAATTTAGAAAAAATAATTCTCCAAAAAAGAATATTTTCAAAGGTTCATTCACTCTAGGGAAATGTATTGTTGTATTAAAAAGAGGATTATTTTGGTCTACAGCCATACCACCCTGAACACACCTGATCTCGTCTGAAAAGGGGATCACTTTGGTAGCAGTGGAAGGAACTTACAGTTTGGAGTCAGACACACCTGGGTCTAACTTCCAAATCTTCTATTTTTTTTTATCGTATATACTTATATACCAATGTCCCCTCATCAAACCCTTCTGCTGTATCTCTCCCACATTGAACTGATAAGGCAGAAAGAATAATGTAAGAGAAATAACTTGGGTTCAAATACCAGCTCTGCTGTTTTCCAGCTGTGTGGCCTTGAATAAATTGGATGATCTATGTGATCCTTAATCTATGTATATACAAATGGGATTTAGGGGATAATATTATATATCTTATGGGTTGTTCTTAGGAATAAAAGCCAGTGGCTTGATGTAAAATAGTTGTCAATAAGTGACAATTTTTTGTCTTAATAATATTAAATATAAATCATCAAGTTGAGTATATCTTATTTGTCACAACTATAATGGCACATTTGGCAACACTGTGCCTCATCTCTTCACCATGTCCTAGCAGCTGTGTATGTGCTATGGTGTAACAGTAGCCAAATCTTTGTTCCTGTAGAATCAGTAGAGTTATTTTTCCAAACAGCCTAGGAAGTTACCACCAGCTTCCCAGGGCTTAATTTCAGAGGTGTTAGGGTTGAGAACAGGGAATCATTTTCATCTATTTAGTATCTGGCACAAAAAAGAAAATGAAGGCATGGAAATTGGTTTCACATACCAATGAAAAGAGAAGCTTGTTATCAGTTCCACCTCTAAAAAGAAAGACTGGGAGTGCTGTTTGATGAAGACAGAGGTATAAGAGCAGGTGCCCTTTCTGGGCTCAGCATCATCTGATAGTGCTTCAAACAATGCCAAGTCTTAATGGGGACTGAATTTAATAAAATTTCACAGTCAGCTTTTATCAAGGCCACTGAAAAGGAGATCTCTGAAGAAATGATCCAGAAACTGTGTGTGTGTGTGTGTGTGTGTGTGTGTGTGTGTGTGTGTGTGTGTGT
>NW_024412411.1:13333712-13353735 GCF_014898765.1 Herpailurus yagouaroundi | reverse complement strand
TGTGTGTGTGTGTGTGTGTGTGTGTGTGTGTGTGTGTGTGTGTGTGTTTAAATGGATAAAATGTTGAGTACCTACTGAATGAGCAATGAAGTAATATATACAACATTTCATTGTAGATTGGAAAGCACTGTGCAAATATAATCACTTGTCATTGCAATATTATAACGGCAATTCTTTGGCATGGCCAACTTTTAGAAAATCATTAAAATAATTATCTTATACAATAAGAAATTTGGGAAAATATCTGTTGTGCTTTAATGCCTTGTGTTTTTTTTCTTTGTTTTTTTAATGATTTCAAATGATTTCCAGCCAGATTTTTCATTTGTCTTGATTACAAAATATTGTTTCTTGGGGTACCTTGGTAGCTCAGTCAGTTGAACATCTGACTCTTGACTGCGGCTCAGGTCATGATCTTATGGTTCATGAAATTGAGCCCCATGTCGGGCTCTGCACTGGGTGTGGAGCCTGCTTGAGATCTCTTTGTCTCTCTTCTCTCTTCTCTCTCTCTCTCTCTCCCTCTCTGCCTCTCCCTCACTGGCGTTCTCTCTCTCTCTCTCTCAAAATAAATAAACATTTAAAAATACATTTTCTTATTTTTACTAATGATCATTTGAAAAATAATGCCAAGACTTAAAAATAATGGATATTGAGGGGTGCCTGGGTGGATCAGTTGGTTAAGTGTCCAATTTCAGCTCAGGTCATGAACTCATGGTTCATGGGTTCGAGCCCTGCATCGGGCTCTGTGCTGACAGCTCAGGGCTTGGAGCCTGCTTCAGATTCTGTGTCTCCCTCTCTCTCTGCCCTCCCCCACTCATGCTCTGTTTCTGTCTCGAAAATAAATAAACATAAAAAAATAATAGATATTGAATTCTCTTGTTCATATGTTAAATTTAACTTCCCATTTCTTCATTTTGCTGCCATGTTTATTTATATACTCCGTATTCTACCCCCTCTGCTTTAGCAATACAATTTA
Source organism: Herpailurus yagouaroundi (assembly GCF_014898765.1). NCBI lineage: Eukaryota > Metazoa > Chordata > Mammalia > Carnivora > Felidae > Herpailurus > Herpailurus yagouaroundi. Next base: position 13,352,762 of record NW_024412411.1, on the reverse strand, counting down.
TTCATTTATTTAACAAGTAATTCCTGAGCACGTGCTGTATGTACTAGAAAGACCCTGAGGACATACTGGTAAGCACTGCCACTGCTCTTAGATGTGAGACAAGGAGTCACCCAACTAGTCTAACATTAAACTTGATAGGTGCTATAAAGGAGAACATGCAGCAGTGAGAACATGAACATCTGACCTCGTCAGGGAGGCCAGGAGGGTTTTCCTATGGAGTAGAAAACACCGATGGATCCAGCATCAAACTACCTGTGTGCCTTTTGATAAATTGTTTTGGAGCCTCCTGCTGTTTACTGTAAAATGGGAGCAATAATGTTTATCTCACTTGCTTGATTGTGTGGATTAAATGTACAACAGGAATTGCCTGCTACCACCCTTACCTGTGCTAGTACATTCTCTGTGTGTAGTCAGAACATTCTTCTTAATTTAATTTAATTTTATTTTATTTTATTTTATTTTTATTTTTATTTTTTAAAGTTTTTAATATTTATTTATTTATTTTTTGAGAGAGAGAGCGAATGAGTGAAGCCAGGGAGGGACAGAGAGAGGGAGAGAGAAATCTCAAGCAGGTTCCGTGCTGTCAGTGCAGGGTGCAACATGGGGCTTGAACTCACGAACTGTGACACCATGACCGGAGCTGAAACCAAGAGTTGGATGCTTAACTGACTGAATCACCCAGGTACCCCAGAACGGTCTTTTTAAAAAGATATCCAGATTATGCTGCATCTTGATTCACAGCCCCTTAGTAGCATTCTCTCATCTCAGGAAAAATCTAAAATGTTTCCAGTGGCCCACAAGGCCTGAAATGAATTAACACTTGTTCACCTCTCCTACCTCACCTCATTCTCTGCCTGGCTCACCCATTTCTGGTCACAGAATTTTCTTTTCTTTTCTTTTCTTTTCTTTTCTTTTCTTTTCTTTTCTTTTCTTTTCTCTTCCTTTTATTTTCCTTTTCTTTCTTTCCCTCCCTCCCTTTCTTTCTTTCTTTCTTTCTTTCTTTCTTTCTTTCTTTCTTTCTTTCTTTCTTTCTTTCTTTCTTTTTCCGTAATCCCATCAAATCAAGTGGGTGGCCAGCCAGGGGCCCTTGCATGTCCTGTATTCATTCTTCTGTCTCTGGAATGCTCCCTCCAAGTGTTCACATCACTCAATGTCTCATTTATTTGAGGTCTCTTGCCAAAATGTCATTTCCTCAGAAATGATACATCCTTATACCTTTATCTAAATTATCTCCTCCCACCCATATTTCCTACTCTGGAATTGTCTGGTTCTCTTTTCCATTACCGTGCTTTGAGTTTTCTTCATAGCAATTATTGATAACACTGTTATAATACATCAACAATAAGAATATTTGCTAATAATAATATTTAATATTTGCCAGGCTCTCTTCTAAGCTCTTCATAGCCATTAACTCATTTAATACTCCATATAACCCAGAGAGATAGATAAGTACTATTAACCTCATTGTGTAGGTAAAGGAATAAAACAGAGCAGTTATGTAACTTACCCAAGGTCACACAGCCACAGACAAGTGGTCAAGGAAGAATTCAGGGCCAGGCAGTATTGATTCCAAATGTTATGCTCTTGACAATTAAGCTCTGCTGTCTCTCAGCTTCGGAGTGTGCTATACTGTCATTCCCCCCCCCCCCCCCCGCCCTTTCCTTGTTCTTTGTTATCTGGCTACTGTATAAGCTCCATGACAGGGATTGTACATTCAGGGCCAGCACACTTCCTCACAGGCTGTGAATACTCAGTAAACGTTTGTGAATGAAAAGCAATGCCCAACCAAAAGCACTTAGTGCAGTGCCTAGCAAAAGCTGGTCTTTATTATGTACATTTATGGTAATTACATTTCATGCTGTAGAAATTGACTTATGGAGATGGGAGTAACTATTAAGTTACTACTGAGTCTGAAACCTCTATCTTAGTTACCCTCACCCTCTTAATTTAGTTTCCCTGCTTTTGGTTCCACTGTGGAGTGTTTAGGCCCTGTGCTCTATTATCTTTCTCCTTGGAAATGATCTGAACTCTTCCACGTGAGTTATAGATAACTGAGTGATGATTCGGTGATCCCTCGATGCAGCACGTTTCTAACTGATATCGTTCACAAAGAATATTCAAAAAATATTTATCAAACACAGACTGATGTTTGGGACACTGTGCAGGATGCTGAAGAAATAGGGTGAAAATTATATTCCTCCTCTTCAGGGGATCCTACCTCTTCTCATCTATCCCCAAGCATGATTCTCAGAAATGTCACATTTGCTTCACAGTTTTAATGGCTTCAAGGAAAAGGCCCTGTGTGGTCTTTTTTTTTTTTTTTTTTCCTGTTTCCTTATCCTACCTTCTCTCATGCTCCAGTTACACTAGAGAGTCTCTGAATTGTCTACCATCATTACTGCCTTTTGTACTGTCATATAACCCCTTCTGTCCCTTGTTGTGCTCTTGTATCACTAGGTCACTTACTTCTTCATCTCCTAGTTCAGCTGTCACTACCTCCAAAGAGACTTGGCTGCCAGAAAATCCTGCTGGAGCTTATACCATCCTGTTTGCCGGAGGACCCTGTAGATTGTGAATTAAAGCAGGGCTTAATGTGTTTATCACTTATTTCCATGAAATGTTACCCTGCATAGGGCAGAACTCATGCTTGCTTTGTAGCACATGCCCATAAATTATTTGTTAAAAGAAGGAAAAGAAAGTAAAAGCTGTTTGAATCAAGTTGACATAGTAAACCTAATTGTATAGTTACCAGCTTCAGTGAGGTTGGTAGGAATAGAAGTTTTCAGAGAGTCTGGAACTCTACTTACTGATGGCCGGTCTGCTGGCTCTGTGGCTGCCTCCAGTTTGCAAATGTGAGTAACATGACATGTAGTAAATTTGGGGACTGACAGTTGGTTATAAGGTCTGGAGATTAATTCTTTGCTCCTGTTCCTCTAAAGACAACACTTCTAAGGTGTCAGTGAGAACAATTTTCCAAAGTTGATTCACTTTAATAAGAAATCTTTCTTCCTATTTCCAGCAAATAGCATTTTTTCTCATCCCTGAAAGCAAAGTTATTCTGTCAGGAAGAAAATGTTTTTAGGGGAAAAAAGGTACATTTTCCTTCTCCAAATTAGGGAAATAAACAAAATGTAAGAGGAGAAAAGGAGAACAGTATGCAAGCATGATTTGAGTTTCAATTTACTAACGTAATTGCATTGCTTAAAAAATTATAGCCAGTCTAATACACCTTTATAATTCACATATTTAATATTAATTGAATACCTATAATGTAATGAACACTTGATTTTAATGTAAAGACTTAGCTACTAAAATCTTTCACTACGATACATTTTTTATCTAGTGGAATTTCTTTGATGTTACAGTTTTACTCATATATTAAAGAGGAAGATATTTCTATGTAAACACTTCACTGAGGACTTAGAATAATGACTGAATTGGTATTTTCATTCAAAATTTATTGAGAACTACACGTTATGTTGTGCCAGATGCTAAGTATACAGTGGAGAACAAGCTGGACACAGCCTCTGACCTCCCAGAAGCTCTATGTGAGCATTTAATGGGTTGCAGTTGTGGGAAGTGCTATAAATAAGACTGCGATGGGTGCTGAGGTTCTTATACCAGGAATGTCTGATCAACCTTATACCTAGGATGTCAGGGAGGTTGGGAGAGACTTAACAGAAGTTAAATCTGAGAGCTAGAGGAGTAGTGGGAATTGGTTAGTAAATGGAATGATAGAGTTTTGGAAGAATACTGTTAAGAACAGAGGAATCGGCCTTTGCAAGCATTCTGAGACAGGATGGAGCATGGCCATGGTGGCGGGAGAGCAGAGAGCCAAGAAAAGTGGAGAAAAAATGAAGACAGAAACATCGTACACAACCTTGAGGATTTCAGATTTTATTCAGAGAGCAGTGATCAGCATTTGAAGGTTATCAAGCACATTGTGTTTCATAAAATTACGATTGCTCTGTGGAGACTGGTTTGGAGGAAGAGTAAGCCCCATGGTCTGAGGAGGAAAGAATATGACCCATAGAACAGGAGGCCTTTGATTTTGACTAGAAACCACTGTAGAGGCAAAGAAATGGAAAAACAGATTTCTTTCTTCCTTTCTTACTCCTTCGCTCCTTCTCTCTCTCTTTCTCTCTCCCCCCCTTGTCATTTCCCTTCCTTCATTCCTTTCTTTCTTCCCTTTTTCCTTTTTCAAAACATCCTGACAACAGCACTAAAAATTATTGAGAGGAGAGTAGAATTGAACGGAAGGAGATAAAAAAGTTAAAAACCATAATTATGACTTGAATGAAGATGGTCTTGTTAGAAATAGGGAGATGAAGATGAATTCAAAGGATATTTTGTAACTAGACAACAGAACGTGATGACTGATGCATGTGTGAGGGTGAGGGAGAATTGTTAAGAGTGACTTCCAGATTTCTGTTTGTGCAGCTGGGGGAACAGCAGTGCTGTTTGTTCACCATGGGAAGGAACACTGGGGGAGACCAGATTTGGGGAGAAGAATGTCAGTACAGTTTCGGATATTTGGAGTGTGAGATATCTCTATGGTTTTCAAATTGTATTGCTAAGTAAAACTAAAACTTTCCATTGAGTTTAAGGGCCTTGGAAATTTTCGATAACCCTAAGACAAGTGGCAAAAACCAGTTTGAAGTAAGTTGAGAAGTAGGTGGGAGGTGACATAATGGACACAGTAGAGATAACTGTTTTTGAGAAGTTAGGTTGTAAACAGAGGGAGAGAAACATAGTGTTAAGTGGAGAGAGATTTTTTTTAAAGATGTGGCCAAGAGTTGAACATATTTAAGTGCCCATGAAAAACATCTAGTATGATGGGAGAACCTGAATATTCTGAAGCAAGAAGGAAGAACAATGTGTATTATAAGGAAGAGGAAAGGATCCTGGGTACAGGAGAAAGGAGTAAAACTCTTCTGTGTTTTCTCGTTAGTCATCCTTGAGATTCAGAACTTTAAAACAAAAATAAAATTATTTGATAACCTATTATCTACCAGTAAGTTTTATGAGCCCTTTGCCTTCCTCTTTCATAAAATTTCACATAATCTGTTTTAATGAACATTTGCCAGGTGGCATATTACCCCTTCCCAGCATTTCAGGGAATATCTGAAATATGATGACCACAAAGTTATTTTAAGACATTAAATATATCTTAATGCCTTGGTCTAGCCACAGCCTATGCCAATGAGGTGAGCCAGCAAATCTGTGTGTGACAAAATGGTTGCTGCTTCAGTTGCACCCACAGTCTCCACAGGAGTCTCTCCTGTGTCTCATCTAATGGAAATATACAAGAGATGGAATTCTGGGAGCTGCAGTTCAGTCTAGCCAAGTTGACACATCACCAAGTGACCAAAACAACTTCATAATTTCACTTGGTTTCATTATGGTGTATTCTTTCCATCATTTCCCTCTTCTACACACAGAGTCATTTGAGTACTACATGTCATGCATTTTGCCAAGTGCCTGATATATATCACTTCGTTTAATCTTTACAGCTAGCTACCCTGTGAGGTATGTATATTATTACTCCTATTTATAGAGGAGGAAACTACCTGTCTTCCCCAAGGCTCTTGAGCTAGAAGATGTTAGAACTGTAATTGGAATCAGGTTTTAGGACTTCTAGTTTGGTGCTTTATAAATTGATAGAAGAAAAACACTTGTACTTCATGCTATAGAAAAAAAGGAGAGGTCTTCCTTTGGTTTGTTGGAACCCCTTCTTCCATCATGTATTAGCCCATTTGTTTAGAAATCAATACACATTTGTAAAGGTAAAGTTTACGGGAATATGTTGAGTGCCTTAGGTACAAAGATGTGCCCTGTTTGCCCCAAGCAATTTAATAAACCTTCATCTGAATTCAGTGATCCTGATATTTCGGCCCTAAAAACTTCTTGCCTAGGAGCTGTTGTTACTGACAACTATGATTGCATTTAAATAACTATATGGATTTACATATGACACAGTTTGTCTATTCCACTTCTCCCCCATTGTTATAGTCTGTTCTAATTAGTGTTTCAACTTAAATCTGCTGAGGCAAGATCCTTTTAAGTATTCACCTCATGCCAAGGATCAGAATCGCCACTTTCCTAGGATTACTGGCAAATTAATATTTCTGCTGACTACTAATTTATTGAAATTGCAAGTTCTTTAGAAGGACAGTAAAAGAACAAATATTGATGGAGTTCCTACTCTGTTCCAAACTTTCAGTTAAAATTTATTAATAAATCAAATGTTACTATACACATTATAGTCCCATGAAATATATACCATTAGTTTTAAGTGTAGAAAAAATAAAGTTCAGAGAGGTCAGATACCTGGCCACAGTAGATGAGTTCCCTGCATTTAGTTACTTACATATATTTTATGTATGTATGTGTATTACCAGTCTAATTTAGGAACAATTTGAAATTGTTTTATAAATCTGAATATAATATAGTAAGGTAAAATAAGAATACAGTTAGGAGAAATAATCAGAAATATATATAACATAATATGAGTTTAAATAGATGATGTAATCAGTAAGATAATATATAGAATGTATGCCACAGAGATCCTGTATATCTGCTCAAAGAAAATATGAAACCTGACTCTGCGTCCTTTAGCAGCCAATGAAAGGGAGGAAAGATGGTAAGGGTTATTATTTACAATACTCTAAGATTTGAAACGATTTTTTTTCTGGAGAAACATAATTTTTCCTGGAACTCAAAGCAGAGAATTATTTCCTATTGGTTCTGACAAAAAGAGCTCCGTATAATGGAGTGTACTGTGTCCTCAGAAAATCTTTATAAAAATGAAATCTCTAGGGCTTAGAAAAAATAAAATTCTTCAATAGATGTAGATGGGCTGATACAACACTATGAGTCTAAAAAAAATTCTTGTATTTAAAGATGGGAATAGGAAAACATTGATTTGGTCTAGATGTATTGCTCACTGGTAGCCTACATTATTTCAGTTATGTTTTAGACTATTGAAAAAACCAAATGAGGACAGGTGCCTAGGTGCCTCAGACGGTTAAGTATCTGACTCTTGGTTTCGGCTCAGGTCATGATCTCATAATTCATGAGTTCGAGCCCTACTTTGGGGTCTGTGCTGATGGTGCAGAGCCTGATTTGGATTCTCTCTCTTTCTCTGTCTGCCCCTACCTGCCCCCCTCTCTCTCTCAAAAAAAAAAAAAAAAAAAAGACCAAGTGAGGAGCAAATATATTCCATAAATACTATTTGATTGAAACAAATTTTGATAAGTACAAAATGGAATTGAATGAAAGATTATACCTAAAGTATGAGTATCTTACAGAGTTGGCTATTGCAGCATCTGTGGTCAGGGGCAAGTTCTCAAGAGGTCTGCCTGGACATACTCTTCCACGTAGATATTGGTGAGAAAAGCCTCAAGGTTCTATACTAAATAACAAGTGGTTTTAAACTCATTTTGTTACCCTTTGCCTATCCAATGGATGCTATAGAGACCATCCCTGGAAAAATGCAAATATACACAAACATTTTACATGTGATTTCAAAAGGTTTATGAAGCCCCCTGGAACATACCCATTAACACTTCAGGTTAAAAAGCTCTTGAAGAGCATGGCCTTGGTAATTTTGGTTTGCGTTTTTTTCAAAGCCTGAATAATCAAAGATTTATCTTGGCCTCATTGTTTTTTTAGGCATCCATGGAATTTAAGTTACTTCAAGGAAAATGTGTATACTCATTGAGATAAACTGAATGGGAAAATCATACCTGATAAAATAAATAAGACATTGTGTATAGTTTTTACCTGGCTTCTAATCCAGTAAATGTTGGAGGATCTCCACCACGGCCATACTGGCATATATTTGTCAGTATGAATTCCTTCTACAGCAGTTAGGCCTTTTGTTATGTAAGGCTGCTCAGAACTCATGAAGATAAAACAAGATTACCCTAGTGTGGGCCACATTAGAACTGCTGTTCATGGTTGGGCAGGTTGAACACTGCACTAGAGCTCCATATTGCAGGGAGCATCACTCACAATATAGATAGCATAGTTTTTTAAAAATTCTTTTTTTAAATGTTTATTTATTTTTAGAGAGATACAGCAGAAGAAGGAGAGGAGCACAGAGAGAGGGAGAGGGAGAGGGAGAATATGAAGCAGGCTCCACACTGTCAGTGCAGAGAATCATGAGATCATTCACCTGAGCCAAAATCAAGAGCCAAACGCTTAACCGACTGGGCCACTCAGGAGCTCCTTTAATATTTCTTGTCTAGATATATTATCTATCTATATATTTTTTTTGTCTGACTTTGAGCAGTGAAATTTCTTTTTCTAATAAAATCTGAGTATTAAGATAATTTTCCCAAGGATGGAAATAAAATGTAAAAGAAAGAGTAACTTTTTCAAATTTCACAAAAACACTTTATGTGAAGTAATTCTCCTGGAACTTACATATACAGAACTTTATCTGGTCACTAAAGTTTGAGTCAAAAAGAAGAGGATTCATAATACATGTGGTTTTGTAAACCATCCCCCTTGGAAATGATTTCCTGATCCATCAATATTCTGTTTCCTGTATCCTGATTCTAGCTTTGTTAATAAAGTGAAGATCTTATTTACATATTACTAATTTAAGGCTTGTAGTGAGCTCATGCATTTGGTTCATACCACATGAGGAATGATTAAAGGAACTTGAGCTGGTCAACCTGGAGAAGAAAAGCTGAGAGGTGATATAATCGAGAAGCTTTTCCCAAAAAGTGTTTTCTCAGGTATATTAGTTTGGTAAGGCTGCCATAGTGAGGTATGACAAATTCGGTGGATCAAACAACAGTAATTCATTGTCTCCCAGTTTTGGAAGCTGGGAGTTTAAGACCAAGGGGTCTGCAGGGTTGGTTCATTCTGAGCAAGCTGTAAGGGACAATCTATTCTACATTTCTCTTCTGGCTTCTTTGCTGGATGATTTGCTGGCAATCTTTAGCATTTCTTGGCTTGTAGATATATTACTTCAATTGATGTCATCTTCACATGAAATTATCCTTGTGTGTGTATCTGTCTCTGTGCCTAAATCTCCCCTTTTTGTAGGAATACCAGTCAAATTAGATGAGAGCCTACCCTGATGACCTCATCTTAACTTGACTACTTTTACAGAAACACTATTTCCATATAAGTTCACTTTCTAAAGTATTGGGGGTCAACATATCTTTTGGGAAGATATAATTCAACTCATAACACTATGTGTAAGTAAAAATGGGCAACATTTATTATTGGGCTCCTCTCTTGGTCATCCACTCCATGTATTAGCATATTAAAGGTTATGAGAAGTACTGTGTTAAATCTGAATTAACTTCATTTATCCTAGAGTTTTCTAAATCTTACCCTCCCCAGCATACTTATGAACTTCCTATGGAAGGAAATATTTGGATGAAAGAAAAGCACAGACATGGAAGGAGAAGTATAGGGTTTTGAGTAAGATATATGATAAAATTCGAATTCTGTCATTTCCTAGCTATCTGATCTTTGGCAAATTATTTAAGCTCTTTGAGTTTCTGTTTTCTTATCAGTTGAATTGATGTAATTATTCCTACTTAGTAAGTATTTTTTAAAGGAATCCTAAAAAAAGAAAACATACATTGAACCAATTATTTACCTCAGTATGTGTAATACTTGGCACATGGAGAAATATTACAACTAATAACAATAGTGACAACAACATATAATATTTGTTGAGCATTTACTATGTGCCACATACTTTCCACAGTGCTATAACCTGTGTTATCTGTTTTGATGCTTATAACAAGACTTTGAGTGTTGTTGTTCTTCCTATTGTTTCAATGAAAATACTGCATTTTAGAGAGAGATGGTTACTTACCCAAGGTCACACAGTGTCAGGATGGTGATTGAAATCCAGTTGTGTCTGGCTCCAACTTTTATAAACCCTATGCAGTCTCTACCAGATAGGAATGATCTAGGCTGCGAGCAGAAATGTACCTAGTAGTACAAACAAAAGTAAGTTATTTTTCTCACATATCAAGCTTATCATGGAGGTAAGCTTACATGCTATTAGGGCTGACGTCTCTGTAAATTTTGCCTTTGTCTCATTGTCACAAGATAGCCTCTACATATCTGGGCATCATGTACTTTTTCTTCACAGGATGGGTAGAAGAGGACACAAGGCACTAATAATCTATCCTGTTTGTCATGTCCACAGAAGCTTTTGCAGACTTCCTTTCCATCCCATCCACAGATTATAGGCCAAGATTCAATCATATGGTCACCCTTTCCAGATGGGAAGTCAAGCAATACAAGTCTTTAGCTTTTTCAAAATCTATAGTGGAGATAATGAAGGAAATAGGTAGAGAATGGATGTTGGCTTTGCCAATCTAAAATAGCACATACTCCCTCCCATTGATTGGATTGATTTCTTGTTCTAGAAGGTAAAGCAAACAGCAGTGGGCAGAAGTAACTCGGTAGGTGCTATTGACTTAGCATGAATTACAAGCAGAACTGTTCAGCAAAGGCATGCCCACTTGTCAGCTCCAAGTAGATGGCTCACTTTGTGGAATGATAGGAATATCAATAAGAATGAGTTACACACCATAATATTCTGAAGGCGGGGACATACCTAAGAGGTCATTCAATCCACCTTCCTCTTCTATCACTGAATGTATTTCTTCAGGAGTACTCACAACACCAACCACCTTGCCTCTGCTGGTGCACAACCAGGTAAGACCTCATGTCATTTGAAATTGGTTGACAGCCTTCTATCAGGGGGGTGATTGGTGCCTTTCTGAAAAAGTGTTTTTATTAGATGATCTTAAGTGGCCTTAATGTGAACCACAAAATAGCCATTTACTGTAATTGATTCTTTTTAGTAGTGTCTGAGATGATTTAGTGAAATGAGTCTCCTAGAACACATAGAATATTAGAGAAGTGATCTTGAAAGACATCTTATAGCACAATATCTTTATTTTACAGTAAGGACACTAAAATCCACATTATCAATAGCAGAACCAAAATGGAAACTCCACTGGGCTAACTAGAGGCAGTAAAATAAATGGATAGATCACTTGACTTGTTTTCACATATAGCTTCAAATCCCAGCTTCATCATTTGCTGGCTGTGTAACCTTAGGTAAATTAATTTCTTAACACTTCTGCTTACTACTTTTTCAGCGCACTTCAACAGACATTCACTGGGCACCTACATTAGGCAGCATGTAAGAGATGAGATACAAAGATGATTAAAACACCATGCTTAATTTAGAGGTGCTTAAAGCTTAGGGAGAAGGGCAGACATGTAAATAAATAAACAAAATATAAACAAAAAATAAACAAAAATACAGGAATAAATGTGAGTGAGACAGAGAAAGAAGTGGAAGATCCATTTGTTAGTATTAAAGAAGGCTTCGCAGAATAGTATATGACTGAATTGAGAACCTTGAAGAAAGAAATATTGGAACTCACCTTGGTGATTATTTTCAGAGACAATAGCCCAAGCTGAGAAGAATATATATAAAAGCACACATTTTAATTTATAAAAAGAGAACACGAGGGAACCTGGGTGGCTCAGTTGGTTGAGCGTCAGACTACGGCTCAGGTCATGATCTCACGGTTTGTGAGTTTGAGCCCCGCATCGGGCTCTGTGCTGACAGCTTAGAGCCTCGAGCCTGCTTCAAATTCTGTGTCTCCATCTCACTCTGCTCCTCCCCTGCTCATGCTGTCTCTCTCTCCCTCAAAAATAAATAAAAACATTAAAAAAAGAGAACACCAAGATTTCCAATGATTGTGATTAATAGATGAGATACCTCCAGAAATATCATTTTCTTCCCTACTTTTTAATGTTTTTTTAAATTTTATTCATATTTGAGAGCAAGAGAGCACAAGCAGGGAGAGGCAGAGAGAGAGGGGGCAGAGGACCCACGTATGCTCTGTGCAGGAGATCATGACCTGAGCTGAAGTAGGACTCTCAACCGACTGAGCCACCCAGGTGCTCCTCCCTTCTTCTTAACACACTATTTTTTTCCTTTATAATCAGAGGTCAGCAAACTTCCTATAAAGGTTCAGATAATAAATATTTTTTGGCTTTGTAGGCCACACTGTCTGTTATAACTACTGCTACTGTTGTAGCACAAAAGCAGTCATTGGCAATAAATAAATAGCATGGCTGTTTCAATAAATCTTTACTTACAAGAATGGGAGGTGAGCAGGATCTGGCCCACATGTTGAAGTTTGTCAACTCCTGCTCTATCCTATGAAGCCTTCCTGTCTGTCTAGCTCTGCTAGGTGTGTGGGTGCGTTTCTTATCATAAAGTACTGGAGAAGGACTAGGAAACCTAGAGGGGGTAAAAATGAACACAAATACAGATTGTGCCACCAGCTCCATTTTTAACATGGGATTCTCTTTCTGGGAGATAAAGAGTCTTTCTGTGAGTCTTTCTCTTGAGACATTACACAATTATGGCTCTTTCTTTCTTTCTTTCTTTCTTTCTTTATTTTTTCAAGAAAAGAAGGTTTTTTACAATTCTGTAGCTGGAATAACCTTTCTTCCAAAATCTAAGAGAATAGAAAATGATTAATAGTTTAAGAGCTCAGAAATAGGATCACTGGCCTACAAAGCTTAAGCATCACAACTTTTTATAGCAATTTTAAAATTGGGTTTGAATGTGCTTTGTTGAGACTTAGTAAGTTACTCATGTATAGAACTGTTCCTTTGTTCCAAAATCTTACTTTCACGTTCTCCAAGTACACTGGTTTTAAAATTTCAAATTCATGTTTCACATATGATTTGCTGCAGTAATTTTGCAAGGTCAGCATAAAAATGTTCCTGCTAATCCACATTTGGAAAGATAATCTATGGGAAAATAAATGATCTGGCAGACATTTCTGGTACTTTCCTTTCCTTTAATTGCATGAGGTTGCATTTCTAGCCTCCTTCAAGGCAGTTTCTAATGCAATTGGATGCTGCAGCCAAAGTGAATTCTGGTTAGGGAATCTCAAATATATACATAGCATTAGGATTGCTTTGCAAAGGATTGAAAACTAATATGATGAGGCTTGGCTCATCTTTTTTTCCCATTTTGACTTTTATTAAATTTGCAATATTGGAATTTTATATATTTGCAAACATATAAAATCTATATACATAGTCTATAATCCAAATGAAAAGTAACACCCCCATCCTTACCTTTCAGGAAGTAGAAGAAATAATGAATGAGAATGAAAAATACAGCAACATGTGATACTGCCTTTCAGCCAACTCATTTTTAGCTATGGAATTTTACTAACCTAAGTAACTACATTCTTTAGACAGACAACCTCAGGTGGAAAGGAGTCATTGAGGTTGTCTGGGGAGGACTTTGGAGAAGTTATTGTGATTAAATTTTGAAATGAGAACTTTTTTTCAGGTAGAAGAGAGTTTGAAATTGATTAAGTGTTCCCTTTAATAAGTGGAAAAAGGTTGTCAATGCCCAATTGTACTTCACGCAGCATTCCGCCATTTCCAACAAGAAACAAGAGCTCTGAGCTACTTGTACTTCCTTTAGTTGCTTTCCATTAGGAGAGAGGTAGGTTTAAAAGTGTAATCGTGAGTTATGAGTTGAGTGATAATGATAGATAGATAGATAGATAGATAGATAGATAGATAGAACCACTTAGTACATACCAGGCACTAACTAAAAACTTTGCCTATATGCATTTAAATGAATATTTCCAAAAGCTCTCAAAGTAGGTACTATTATTGTTCCAATTTTTAGGGACAAGTAAAGATGAGTATAGACAATTGAAGTAGTAACCCAGTAAGCAGTGCAGGCATGCTGGGAACTCAAACAGTCTTGCTCCAGAATCTACTGACTTTGCCCCTTTGCTCTTCTGAATCACTTTTCAAAGAGACTTCAGGCTGGACTCTGTCCATATTTGTTGCTTACGCTGGGATTGTTGGTGTTCTTTATTGCTTCATTATTTTATGGCCTTGCTGGAGAAATCTTTAGTAAGTGCAGTTTTCAGGACATAAAATAGAGATCTCTGAGTCCTGTCCTCATTCTCCATGAGTGCAGGCACATTGCATAGCAGGTGGCATTTATTTATATTTCCTCTGAAAAGAGAAAACTAGATGACACTAAGGATAATCACTGTACTGATTGCTCACAAACAATGTAAGTAGTTGATGCGAAACACTTCTTGTGGATGGGGTGATATTTCAAGACATAGTTTTCCAATGATAAATATCTGTCTATATTTAAGAGAAAAAATTTAATTGTTGGGTCTTTTAAATAGTTAAATAGGGAGAGTGACAAAAATAATATTGTCACCTTATATCTTTATACACTTTAGACTCTCCAGTGTGTTATAACTTATACAGATCATGCTAGGAATTAGGTAAGATGATGATTATCATTCCCATTTTTTTCTGAGGCACAATAAAGTTATATATAAAAGCATCCCCTGCCCTTCACCTATGGAACAATCTCTGTACCCCGTACTGCTCCTCCAAATACTGAGTACTCTTTAAACATCTGATGTTTCCATTAGATATCAGTCTTCAAAAAGACAGAGTGTGCTTCTCTTTTCTTTGCATCCTCAGTTTCCTGCATAGAGCCTGACATATATCAGATTATTTAACATCTATATGTTCAACCAGTATATAACATAAAAGGCTACTGACATGGTTTTGATGAAAACAGCTCACATGGCATAATCTAGAGCTTTTCCTCAGGCTGGGACTATTAAAAAATCTTAATAATAAACATAAATAAGCTTGAAAGCTTCTTTATATATATTAAATGTGATCAACATCTTCATCCTAACATTTTGCCTCAGCACTTCTTTTCCTGATGAACTCCTATTAATCCCTCAAATCCCCAGATTGGTTGCCATCTCTGCAGAGCTTTCTTTTTTCCAGTTTGCTCCTCTTTATCTGCATTCCCACATTACTTTCCACTCACCTTTTTCATTGCTTTGTTGCACTGTATTGTTTTTTCTTGGTAAATCTGTCTTCCTCACTAGATTAAAAGATACTGCAGGGCAGAGCATTGCATCTACCTGGTGCATTACGTGCTACATGTGTTAGAAGGAAGGTAGTTGAAGCATCAAATTCTACCCGAATGAGTATAAATTCCAATTCACAGGATAGGCTCAGGTTAAGCTTGCATGGCTTTGTTATTAATATGTGACATTGTCATCAGCGGTGCCAAGTCCTCTTTACTAATTTATACCAAGTAAATAAATATCCACTTGGTGTAAAATAATGATAAAAATATACACATGGTATAAAACAGTGATAAACATATCCAGTTGGCATAAAATAGTGATAAACATATCCACTTGGTACAAAATCGCTTCTTTTCCTTGATCCTGTTGCCTGTATGTGAGTGAAGTTTTAGAAGTAAGATTTTCAATATTTGCTTAAAAATACTATTATACACGTACACTGATAGTTATGGTTTGGAGTCATGTATTGTGCTAAGTGATTTATATATTTTTTCACACTTAGTCTTCACAATAAACCTAAGAAGTGGATATTATTTATGCCAAGGCAGATATGGAAGTCTTCACTTTGGATCAAATGATGAATATCCCACTGACCATTTCAATTAACTGGTACTTAAAAGATATTTTATATCTTTAAAGATATTTGATATCTTTAAAATATCTTAAAAGATATTTGATATTTTCTCTACCCTCCCACCCCCACCTCTGTCTGGTTCACAGATTCTTAAAACTCTAATATCCATATTCTGTAAAGGGTTAAAACAAGGGTTGTTTAAAAAAAAGTACAGCTCCACACCATCACTTCTAGCAACAGGGATCCTAGATCATATTTCTGTTGTATTATTGCTTAATTTTAAAAATGCAGTGAACATCCCATTCTGCCTGTGATAAAATTGGAGAAGCTAGCTGGTAGAATCTGCATTCTTCCTTGATTTGGGTCTGAAGCTTGATATTTAGTGATTCTCAGAGCTCTCAGGGTGTTGGCTTCAGAGTTAACGGCCTGCTCAATGTGCCCCAAATAACAGAACAGGCAACCAGCCCACCATGGTGGCACCAGGCCTCCAGCCCAGGTGTGCTCATGCTGAAGTTAAGGCTGGAACATCTGTATGTGGTAGAATTTAGCAGAGTTGGAGTGAACTAAGTGACTAAATGATTGGATATGAATCCGGGTCTTTGTGCTCCAAATATCACATCTCCTCCATTAAAATGTTTCTTTCTTCAGAATCATAGCATGTAACTCATAAAAACTTGCTAATCTGTTTTGGTGCTTTACTACAGTGGATATGAACGTGGGTTCGTAAGGCAGTCACTAGCCCTTATTAAAAAGGGGGCATAGAGATTCTGTGTGGCTGTATGACTCCAGACTCTGCTGATCAATATTCTCCTACCCTGCCCAGAGTCAAAATATGAGACCATATGGAAATGGATGTTTGTTTCATCTTTTATCTCTAGCAGGTGGGTTCACCATGGCTTAGAAGCCTTCAGGTGGATTCACCCTTGCACAGAGTTGTCCTGTTAAATGGTGATGCTCAAACTTTTTTGCAAATTGAATTTACTGAGCAGTTTTAAATGAAACAGAAATCTAGGCACCTCCCCAGAATAATTAAACCAAAATCTCTGGGGAAGTAAGTGGAGCATTACATATACATATGTATGTATGTATGTATGTATGTATGTATGTATGTAATGGAATATGTATGTATTATGTGATATGATATTAAATATATCACATTATATAATAATCTGTATATTATATACTTAATATAATGTGATATATTTAACTAATTCTGATGTGCAGTCAGGATTGAGACTTATTTGACTTGCAGGAACTGAATGCCAACAAAAAGAGACATGCTTATTTATTTCAGCTTATTACCTCTTTTGTCTCACCACTTTTCACTTTTTTTTGAGTACCCCAAAGAGCACAACTATCACCACCACCATCAAATCATATAGTAGGCACCTGTGCTGCAAGCCAGTTTTTAATATATATGTCAAGGACTAACAACTCTTCACGAATGGTATTATGATATCTACTTTATAATGAGGAGATTTTAAACTACAGGAAGTTGGAAAATAATCCCATAGTTAATGGGCAATGGAATGGGGACCTCAAAACCTGAGCCCCACTATGCACCTTCCTTCCCAGCTGTGTGTTCCTTAAAGTTGGAGACATGGTTAAGCAATTGCTGAACTTAGCCTTAGTTCTACTGGCCTGTAGGAAAATGTTTGATAATAAGAGAAGGTCCCCTTCTCTTACCAGTTCATCTGGTCAGTATACAATGTTCCTCTGGCCAGTTTTATTTACTGCAGTCTTGCAGATACCCCTGCTCTCATTCCAAACTGTTCTCTGTCTCCCATCTCCCTCAGTCAGCCATGATGCTCTCCACCTCATTCCAAGAGCTGTTCCTTTGATACCAGCCCCACCACTTTATCTTCTTCTTCTTTTGGTCTTGCATCTACCTTGTATATATGCCAGTTACCCAAAAGTTATGTCATGGCCAAGGCATCAGTGATTTTGCTTCCTTGGGGAAGACAGAAAGTGAAACAGACATCAGAATCAGGAAGTGCCTGTTCACATCCCTGTTCTATTTGCCAGCTCAGTGCCCTTGTGATATTATTTAATTTCTCTGAGCTGGTGTCCTTATTAGTAATATAGATCATACTCTCTGTTTTCTTGGAGACACGTTGTATATTTTCTAGTATATGACCTGATTTATAGTATGCTCCACATTGTATTTATTTACTTTTTCCTCTCCTTTCTCCATCTTACATTCCTGTCTGAGTAGCAGCAATTAACAACCACAGCAAACTTGCTGAGGTGTTGTAGAGCCACTAATATGTGTCTAGTCCACTTATTTTCTTAGAGGATCTTTGAACTTAATATAAATATACAGTGCATGAAGATCAAGTCTTTATGTGTCTGTCCAGTAGAAGACTGTTCCTCTCCTGAGGTAGTGTGGACAGTGCAATTTTGAGAGATTAAGGCAACTGGTGAGATTTTTTTGTTAAAAACTATTTTAGATTACTGGCTGAGAAATACTGCTTGTGTGCCAGTATTTTTCAATACCCTCCCCATTATTTTAAACTACCAATCAGAAAATAAACCGTATTCTCCTAAGACATACCTCATTATTTTCTTTCCTTTCCCTATGACCATATTTCTGGCTGTGCTTACTGGGAGTCTTTCTGTAATTGGGTTCAAACAGCTCAGTAAACATACTAGTCCCCATGCACACACGAACCTAATCTCTGAGTAACCACTGTGGCTTTAAGATGAATGTATGGTCAGGAGATTTACTGATAGTGAAGAAAATAATTCCCCATGATTATTTTTCTATATTTCATTTTCTGGAGAGAAAAAGCAAACTACTCACATATTGGTCAAATTGGTCTCACCTTCAGCTGTAGGAAGCACGTGTACCAACAATGGCAAATGCATAAAAATAAGACTCTCCCCTATAGGAGATTATTTTAATGAAGGCTTTTTCCTTAGGGAGATGCTGGAACTCCAGGGTCCAGAGTTCAGCTCTGCTCCTAAGGGGTGCTCTTGGTGGAGAGACCAAGCAAAGGACATCACACTAGAGTCCAGAATCTCTCTAAATTGGAAAAAAAACTGTGTATCATTTCATCATATGGAGGTGGGAGAGATGATGGTAAGACCTGTGCAGTCAGCTGGAAACAGGAGAGATGATCTTTAAAATTCTCTGCCCCAGAATTTTCTTAAAAATAAAAAAAATAGAACAGATCAGCACGTCTTTATTGGATGTTCACTGTGTCCACTACAGAGGATAAAATATGGCAAGCGATTAGATTTTCTAGATCTCAGCTTGGATTTTAAAATGAAAATAATGGACAAGGTTCACTTCAAAAAGTTTGTTGACGGGGCGCCTGGGTGGCGCAGTGGGTTAAGCATCCGACTTCAGCCAGGTCACGATCTCGCGGTCCGGGAGTTCGAGACCCGCGTCAGGCTCTGGGCTGATGGCTCAGAGCCTGGAACCTGTTTCCGATTCTGTGTCTCCCTCTCTCTCTGCCCCTCCCCCGTTCATGCTCTGTCTCTCTCTGTCCCAAAAATAAATAAACGTTG
>NW_024412411.1:13275896-13333612 GCF_014898765.1 Herpailurus yagouaroundi | reverse complement strand
AAAAAAAAAAGTTTGTTGAGGATTTAATGAAATAATGGTCCTATAGTGGTGGGCACATTAATGCTCCGTAAGTGTAGGTTTCTTTGATGTTCTTACTCATCTTGCTTTTAACACAGGTGCAATAAGTTTTATCATATGGTTTATCATCTTATAAC
The DNA here is from genome assembly GCF_014898765.1 of Herpailurus yagouaroundi. Lineage (NCBI taxonomy): Eukaryota > Metazoa > Chordata > Mammalia > Carnivora > Felidae > Herpailurus > Herpailurus yagouaroundi. The sequence continues at coordinate 13,333,457 of NW_024412411.1, read as the reverse complement.
CCTCCCTCCCTTTGGATTAATTGAAGTGGGGAGAGAAAGTTGGGGAAGTAAGTGGTACCTGAAACAGTGCTGTGATAAATAAGGGAAAAGAAATACTACAGTCCTCTATATTATGTGGACACGTTTGCTCAAGATGTCTTAGCAATTTTGGGATATTTAGCATAAAGGGAAATAAGCACTAGAGCCTGTGTAGACAACACTGTACTGTAATCCATTACAATGATACATATTTGTAATGAATGACTGTGGCTAGCAAATCCACTTTAATAACTAATAAAATGATTACTACTATTGTATGGAGTGTGATAGCTTACACACACACACACACACACACACACACACACACACACCTGTACATATGCATACGTGTGTGTGTGTGTGTGTGTGTGTGTGTGTGTGTGCGCGCGTGCGCACCAAGGACAATTACCCTAAGGTGAAGATAAAGATCCATGTGCATGAGGAGCTTTGGCATGTACACATTTGATGTCTGGCTCAAACTGTGTTTTTAAAAAATGATTCATGAATGAACAAATGAATGAGCACCCTTCTTATTTACATTTGGTACCAAGATGCATATGTGATGTTGTGGTGCTTCAGTAGACCTAAGCTTCCAGTGAGTTGCCCTCTTGCCTTCATAATTTTGTATTGCCAAGTGTCCTGGTGAAATTTATCTCACTTCCTGCTTGAGCTATTTCTCTCTCATCCACAAGGAGCTCCCATATGGGTTTTAAGCCAGGTGAGGGCTAAGTTGCAAGCTCTAGTCAAACCCATGGTTAACTGTGCTGTAAGAATATTTTATGAAGTGCTGTTTCTTCTTTTTTTTTTTTGGTATTTTTTTTATATGAAATTTATTGTCAAATTGGTTTCCATACAACACCCAGTGCTCATCCCAAAAGGTGCCCTCCTCAATACCCATCACCCACCCTCTCCTCCCTCCCACCCCCCATCAACCCTCAGTTTGCTCTCAGTTCTCAACAGTCTCTTATGCTTTGGCTCTCTCCCACTCTAACCTCTTTTTTTTTCCTTCCCCTCCCCCATGGGTTCCTGTTCAGTTTCTCAGGATCCACATAAGAGTGAAACCATATGGTATCTGTCTTTCTCTGTATGGCTTATTTCACTTAGCATCACACTCTCCAGTTCCATCCACGTTGCTACAAAAGGCCATATTTCATTTTTTCTCATTGCCACGTAGTATTCCATAGTGTATATAAACCACAATTTCTTTATCCATTCATCAGTTGATGGACATTTAGGCTCTTTCCATAATTTGGCTATTGTTGAGAGTGCTGCTATGAACATTGGGGTACAAGTGCCCCTATGCATCAGTACTCCTGTGTCCCTTGGATAAATTCCTAGCAGTGCTATTGCTGGGTCATAGGGTAGGTCTATTTTTAATTTTCTGAGGAACCTCCACACTGCTTTCCAGAGCGGCTGCACCAGTTTGCATTCCCACCAACAGTGCAAGAGGGTTCCCGTTTCTCCACATCCTCTCCAGCATCTATAGTCTCCTGATTTGTTCATTTTGGCCACTCTGACTGGCGTGAGGTGATATCTGAGTGTGGTTTTGATTTGTATTTCCCTGATAAGGAGCGACGCTGAACATCTTTTCATGTGCCTGTTGGCCATCCGGATGTCTTCTTTAGAGAAGTGTCTATTCATGTTTTCTGCCCATTTCTTCACTGGGTTATTTGCTTTTCGGGTGTGGAGTTTGGTGAGCTCTTTATAGATTTTGGATACTAGCCCTTTGTCCGATATGTCATTTGCAAATATCTTTTCCCATTCCGTTGGTTGCCTTTTAGTTTTGTTGGTTGTTTCCTTTGCTGTGCAGAAGCTTTTTATCTTCATAAGGTCCCAGTAATTCACTTTTGCTTTTAATTCCCTTGCCTTTGGGGATGTGTCGAGTAAGAGATTGCTACGGCTGAGGTCAGAGAGGTCTTTTCCTGCTTTCTCCTCTAGGGTTTTGATGGTTTCCTGTCTCACATTCAGGTCCTTGATCCATTTTGAGTTTATTTTTGTGAATGGTGTGAGAAAGTGGTCTAGTATCAACCTTCTGCATGTTGCTGTCCAGTTCTCCCAGCACCATTTGTTAAAGAGACTGTCTTTTTTCCATTGGATGTTCTTTCCTGCTTTGTCAAAGATGAGTTGGCCATACGTTTGTGGGTCTAGTTCTGGGGTTTCTATTCTATTCCATTGGTCTATGTGTCTGTTTTTGTGCCAATACCATGCTGTCTTGATGATGACAGCTTTGTAGTAGAGGCTAAAGTCTGGGATTGTGATGCCTCCTGCTTTGGTCTTCTTCAAAATTACTTTGGCTATTCGGGGCCTTTTGTGGTTCCATATGAATTTTAGGATTGCTTGTTCTAGCTTCGAGAAGAATGCTGGTGCAATTTTGATTGGGATTGCATTGAATGTGTAGATAGCTTTGGGTAGTATTGACATTTTGACAATATTTATTCTTCCAATCCATGAGCAGGGAATGTCTTTCCATTTCTTTAAATCTTCTTCAATTACCTTCATAAGCTTTCTATAGTTTTCAGCATACAGATCCTTTACATCTTTGGTTAGATTGATTCCTAGGTATTTTATGCTTCTTGGTGCAATTGTGAATGGGATCAGTTCCTTTATTTGTCTTTCTGTTGCTTCATTGTTAGTGTATAAGAATGCAACTGATTTCTGTACATTGATTTTGTATCCTGCAACTTTGCTGAATTCATGTATCAGTTCTAGCAGACTTTTGGTGGAGTCTATCGGATTTTCCACGTATAATATCATGTCATCTGCAAAAAGCGAAAGCTTGACTTCATCTTTGCCAATTTGGATGCCTTTGATTTCCTTTTGTTGTCTGATTGCTGATGCTAGAACTTCCAGCACTATGTTAAACAACAGTGGTGAGAGTGGGCATCCCTGTCGTGTTCCTGATCTCAGTGAAAAAGCTCTCAGTTTTTCCCCGTTGAGGATGATGTTAGGTGTGGGCTTTTCATAAATGGCTTTGATGATCTTTAAGTATGTTCCTTCTATCCCGACTTTCTCAAGGGTTTTTATTAAGAAAGGGTGCTGGATTTTGTCAAAGGCCTTTTCTGCATCGATTGACAGGATCATATGGTTCTTCTCTTTTTTTTTGTTAATGTGATGTATCACGTTGATTGATTTGCGAATGTTGAACCAGCCCTGCATCCCAGGAATGAATCCCACTTGATCATGGTGAATCATTCTTTTTATATGCCATTGAATTCGATTTGCTAGTATCTTATTGAGAATTTTGGCATCCATATTCATCAGGGATATTGGCCTGTAGTTCTCTTTTTTTACTGGGTCTCTGTCTGGTTTAGGAATCAAAGTAATACTGGCTTCATAGAATGAGTCTGGAAGTTTTCCTTCCCTTTCTATTTCTTGGAATAGCTTGAGAAGGATAGGTATTATCTCTGCTTTAAACGTCTGGTAGAACTCCCCTGGGAAGCCATCTGGTCCTGGACTCTTATTTGTTGGGAGATTTTTGATAACCGATTCAATTTCTTCGCTGGTTATGGGTCTGTTCAAGCTTTCTATTTCCTCCTGATTGAGTTTTGGAAGAGTGTGGGTGTTCAGGAATTTGTCCATTTCTTCCAGGTTGTCCAATTTGTTGGCATATAATTTTTCATAGCATTCCCTGATAATTGTTTGAATCTCTGAGGGATTGGTTGTAATCATTCCATTTTCATTCATGATTTTATCTATTTGGGTCATCTCCCGTTTCTTTTTGAGAAGCCTGGCTAGAGGTTTGTCAGTTTTGTTTATTTTTTCAAAAAACCAACTCTTGGTTTCGTTGATCTGCTCTACAGTTTTTTTAGATTCTCTATTGTTTATTTCTGCTCTGATCTTTATTATTTCTCTTCTTCTGCTGGGTTTAGGCTGCCTTTGCTGTTCTGCTTCTATTTCCTTTAGGTGTGCTGTTAGATTTTGTATTTGGGATTTTTCTTGTTTCTTGAGATAGGCCTGGATTGCAATGTGTTTTCCTCTCAGGACTGCTTTCGCTGCGTCCCAAAGCGTTTGGATTGTTGTATTTTCATTTTCGTTTGTTTCCATATATTTTTTAATTTCTTCTCTAATTGCCTGGTTGACCCACTCATTCGTTAGTAAGGTGTTCTTTAACCTCCATGCTTTGGGAGGTTTTCCAGACTTTTTTCTGTGGTTGATTTCAAGCTTCATAGCATTGTGGTCTGAAAGTATGCATGGTATGATTTCAATTCTTGTAAACTTATGAAGGGCTGTTTTGTGACCCAGTATATGATCTATCTTGGAGAATGTTCCATGTGCACTCGAGAAGAAAGTATATTCTGTTGCTTTGGGATGCAGAGTTCTAAATATATCTGTCAAGTCCATCTGATCCAATGTCTCATTCAGGGCCCTTGTTTCTTTATTGACCGTGTGTCTAGATGATCTATCCATTTCTGTAAGTGGGGTGTTAAAGTCCCCTGCAATTACCACATTCTTATCAATAAGGTTGCTTATGTTTATGAGTAATTGTTTTATATATTTGGGCGCTCCGGTATTCGGCGCATAGACATTTATAATTGTTAGCTCTTCCTGATGGATAGACCCTGTCACTATTATATAATGTCCTTCTTCATCTCTTGTTACAGCCTTTAATTTAAAGTCTAGTTTGTCGGATATAAGTATGGCTACTCCAGCTTTCTTTTGGCTTCTAGTAGCATGATAAATAGTTCTCCATCCCCTCACTCTCAATCTAAAGGTGTCCTCAGGTCTAAAATGAGTCTCTTGTAGACAGCAAATAGATGGGTCTTGTTTTTTTATCCATTCTGATACCCTCTGTCTTTTGGTTGGCGCATTTAATCCATTTACATTCAGTGTTATTATAGAAAGATATGGGTTTAGAGTCATTGTGATGTCTGTATGTTTTATGCTTGTAGTGATGTCTCTGGTACTTTGTCTCACAGGGTCCCCCTTAGGATCTCTTGTAGGGCTGGTTTAGTGGTGACAAATTCCTTCAGTTTTTGTTGGTTTGGGAAGACCTTTATCTCTCCTTCTATTCTAAATGACAGACTTGCTGGATAAAGGATTCTCGGCTGCATATTTTTTCTGTCTAGCACACTGAAAATCTCGTGCCAATTCTTTCTGGCCTGCCAAGTTTCAAAAGAGAGATCAGTCACGAGTCTTATAGGTCTCCCTTTATTTATTTATTTTTTTATTTTTTTTTCAACGTTTTATTTATTTTTGGGACAGAGAGAGACAGAGCATGAACGGGGGAGGGGCAGAGAGAGAGGGAGACACAGAATTGGAAACAGGCTCCAGGCTCTGAGCCATCAGCCCAGAGCCTGACGCGGGGCTCGAACTCACGGACCGCGAGATCGTGACCTGGCTGAAGTCGGCCGCTTAACCGACTGCGCCACCCAGGCGCCCCAGGTCTCCCTTTATATGTGAGGGCACGTTTACCCCTTGCTGCTTTCAGAATTTTCTCTTTATCCTTGTATTTTGCCAATTTCACTATGATATGTCGTGCAGAAGGTCGATTCAAGTTACGTCTGAAGGGAGTTCTCTGTGCCTCTTGGATTTCAATGCCTTTTTCCTTCCCCACTTCAGGGAAGTTCTCAGCTATTATTTCTTCAAGTACCCCTTCAGCACCTTTCCCTCTCTCTTCCTCCTCTGGGATACCAATTATGCGTAGATTATTTCTTTTTAGTGTATCACTCAGTTCTCTAATTTTCCCCTCATACTCCTAGATTTTTTTATCTCTCTTTTTCTCAGCTTCCTCTTTTTCCATAACTTTATCTTCTAGTTCACCTATTCTCTCCTCTGCCTCTTCAATCCAAGCTGTGGTGGTTTCCATTTTGTTATGCATTTCGTTTAAAGCGTTTTTCAGCTCCTCGTGACTGTTCCTTAGTCCCTTGATCTCTGTAGCAAGAGATTCTCTGCTGTCAGCTATACTGTTTTCAAGCCCAGCGATTAATTTTATGACTATTATTCTAAATTCACTTTCTGTTATATTATTTAAATCCTTTTTGATCAGCTCATTAGCTGTTGTTATTTCCTGGAGATTCTTCTGAGGGGAATTCTTCCGCTTGGTCATTTTGGATAGTCCCTGGCATGGTGAGGACCTGCAGGGCACTTCCCCTGTGCTGTGGTGTATAACTGGAGTTGGTGGGCAGAGCCGCAGTCAGACCTGATGTCTGCCCCCAGCCCACCGCTGGGGCCACAGTCAGACTGGTGCGTGCCTTCTCTTCCCCTCTACTAGGGGCGGGATTCACTGTGGGGTGGGGTGGCCTGTCTGGGCTACTTGCACACTGCCAGGCTTGTGATGCTGGGGATCTGGCGTCTTAGCTGGGGTGGGTAGGCAAGGTGCGCAGGGGCAGGAGGGGCAGGCTTAGCTTGCTTCTCCTTAGGTGATCCACTTCAGGAGGGGCCCTGTGGCAGCAGGAGGGAGTCAGATCCGCTGCCGGAGGTTTGGCTTCGCAGAAGCGCAGAGTTGGGTGTTTGCGCGGAGCGAGCAAGTTCCCTGGCAGGAACTGGTTCTCTTTGGGATTTTGGCTGGGAGATGGGCGGGGAAGATGGCGCTGGCGAGCGCCTTTGTTCCCCACCAACTGAGCTCTGTCGTTCGGGGGCTCAGCAGCTCTCCTTCCCTTTGTCCTCCAGCCTTCCCGCTTTCTGAGCAGAGCTGTTAACTTATGACCTCCCAGACGCTAAGTCGCGCTTGCTGTCAGAACACAGTCCGTCAGGCCCCTCCGCTTTTTGCAAGCCAGACTCGGGGGCTCTGCTTGGCCGGCGAGCCGCCCCTCCGCCCCAGCTCCCTCCCGCCAGTCCGTGGAGCGCGCACCGCCTCGCCGCCCTTCCTACCCTCTTCCGTGGGCCTCTCGTCTGCACTTGGCTCTGGTGACTCCGTTCTGCTAATCCTCTGGTGGTTTTCTGGGTTGTTTAAGCAGGTGTAGGTGGAATCTAAGTGATCAGCAGGACGCGCGGTGAGCCCAGCGTCCTCCTACGCCGCCATCTTCCCTCCTCTCCTCTGTTTCTTCTTTAAAATGTGTGTGATGGAGAGAAAATCCCTTGTATTTCTAAGGCCTTATGTCTGCTATGGCTTCTGTTAACTAAGTCCTCCTGGGAGTCAGTAAACTGGAGAACTTTCCTATGAGCCTCAGAGGCTATGAGCAAGGCTAATAAAATAAAGGAATATAGGCTTTAAAACCATTATCAAAGATAGGAAACCTGGTCAAAGGTACCAAAATGTCTAGTCACCTATACAATTCTTTTCTTTTAATCTATAAAATCTGAGAATATTTATTGAAATGAAAAAGTATCAGCAATATATTAAATATAAAGGCAGGTTAAAAATAGTAAGCATAGTATAACACTATTTTTGGAGAAAATATCATGTAGAAAAAGGGTCTGGGAAAACAGTACCAATATATTAAAAATTGTGGTTTCTAAGAAAGGGACTGAGGGTAACTCTTCTCTTGGCTTGTCTGAATTTTCTAATTTTCCACATGAATGTGATAGTTACAATAATAGTAGCAATGATAGTCAACCTTTGTTGAGTACTCTTTATAGTGAGCTAGCCGTAGGCTCTGCTCTGAGATCAGACCACATGGGTTTGGATCCTGTGTTCTCCTTCTATTAACTGTATTAATATGTATCTCATATGTGTTGTCTCACAATATTGCTATAGGGTAGATAAAGCCTAATTATGTGTAAGAAAACTAAAATTTATGGAGTTTAATACAGTTACACATGTTAACATAAAATGTGCATGTATTAAAATGCTGGATAGGACCTGAGTGGCTTGGTTAAATGTCCGACTCTTGATTTGGGCTCAGGTCGTGATACCATGGTTGGGTTATACAGCCTTGCATGGGGCTCTGCACTGACAGCATGGAGGCTGCTTGGGATTCTCTCTCTCCCTCTCTTTCTGACTTTGTCTCTCTCTGTCTCTGTCTCTCTCAAAATAAATAAATAAACATTAAAAAATAAAATGCTAGAATAAAGGTGAAAGAAAATCATCCTTATAAAAGTATGTCAGATTCAATCATGTTAATTATATTGAAACAAATGAATTTTTATCAAGATCACAAAAAGTTAAAAATACATAGATTATATATGTATATATAGTATACATACATGGAGGGGGACATATGCTTGTTTTCCTTTCGATGAGTTTGGAAATTGAGAGGTGTGAGGAAGAATATTCAATTTGAGGATACTCAGTTATACCTCCGCTCAGCAACTTCATCAAGCTTGTAGTCTCCTCCTTCCCTCTTGCTACAGTTATCTGTTTTCTGCATCTCTCTAAACCAGAAATGCTGCATAGACATAGGCTTGCTTCAGGGTGGAAGACTGGCCAGTCTTGGCTCCTGGTGAGCCATACTGGTCATTTAATGTGGTTGCTGACTTGGGGCTTAGCACTAAAGATGATGACCAACCTGAGGGAGGGAGCTGAAGACAGCCAATAAAATGGACCAAAATCAGAAGCTAGGAGAGGAAGTTGATCCATGTGAATATCATGGGGCTCAGTAAATTCTTGGTAAGAGGAATCTATGAGGCCAAACTGTTGGTGGAAGTAAGGGAGCAAACTTAATGAGTCACTGGTCACTTCCTGGATGGGCACTGTTTTGTTGTATGACAAGCAGGCATGGGATTAAGTGCGGGTTGAAAATGACTGGGAGAAACTGAATGGAATCAGGCACAGAAGACCCTGGATTTATGGTAAAAGATTGGGGAACAGGAATAGATGGAGCTCAAGAAGTCAAATAGTTTTTCATTAAGAGGCTATAACACCTATTCTCCAATTGCTATAGCATTTAATCACAGAAATCACCTTCTTTGATTTTACTTTCTGACACCTCACATTCATTATGTTGTGCAGTGTTGAATTACCAGCTAGGCAAACAAAGTATGTGCTTAGAGAACTAGCAAAGGATGGGCACCAAGGATTGAAGACAGACCTTTGGTAAACAAGCTCCAAATTTTGCAATCAGAAACATCTGGAAAGAAGCTACTTTAATTGCAACATATATATGTGTCACATTAATTAAAAGAATAAAACAGGGGCGCCTGGGTGGTGCAGTCGGTTAAGCGTCCTACTTCAGCTAGGTCACGATCTCGCGGTCCGTGAGTTCGAGCCCCGCGTCAGACTCTGGGCTGATGGCTCGGAGCCTGGAGCCTGTTTCCGATTCTGTGTCTCCCTCTCTCTCTGCCCCTCCCCCGTTCATGCTCTGTCTCTCTCTGTCCCAAAAAAAATAAACGTTGAAAAAAAAATTTTTTTTTAAAAAAAGAATAAAACATATTTTTAATTACATTGGTAAGGCTAATTTTAATTACATTGGTAAGGTAATATTTTCAGGTCTTGGGTTATTAAATTTCTTAATCCAGCCTTGGCATTGCAGGAGGCTTTTTTATATTCACTTTCCTCCTCCTCCTCCTCCTCTTCCTCCTTCACCTTCTTCATCATCATCATCATCATCATCATCATCATCATCATCATCACTATCACTATCTGTGGGTTTTTTTTTTAATTTTTGTGATTTTTTTTTGTTTTGTTTTCATTTTGCTCTTTGTTTGCTTTGTGTTTCAGTTTATCCAAGCAGTACAGTGGAGCCACCAGTGCAGTGGCCAGCAGTGGTATAAACTTTTGTATTATTTTTGAAGTCACGTAAAACTGTTGTTCACCTTTTTCTCCTTCCCTTCTTTTCTTTTCTTTTTCTTTCCTGCCTTTTTCTCTCTCTTTCTTGCTTGATTTTTTTGCTTTATTCTTATTTTTTGTAGTAAAGCAACTAAAATATAAGACTGTGACTTGGTTGTAGCTAGTATCAACTTTAAATAATAAGGAAACCTGCATTTGTGATTGTAGTTTTTAGCTATTTGCTTTTTAGAATACATTTTTTTTCATGTCGAGCTATATACATTTAAGATTGTAAATTAATTTAACACACTCTGAACTTTTTTTTGCCAAGTTGATCAAGAGTAGATGAATTTGACTGTAATATACAGCAGCTTTCTCTGTTGAAATGTCTTTTACTCAGGAAAGTTGTCCCAATAGTCTGTCTTACATATTCTGATAGCCTTTGAACATCTCCTTTATCACTATTACCAAAGTTATACATAAATGATATGTGTAGTTATTTATTCAATGTCTGTCTTATACACGGCTGTAAACTGAATATCAGTCAGTGTTGGGTTATAGTAGGCATGCGATTAATATTTATTGAATGAATGAATGAATGAATGAATAAAATTCTCCATCCCTATTTCTTATGTTTGGTTCTTAATGTTGTGGACAAATAGATTTCAACTATCTTAATAGTTCACTGCATTTGAGCATTGAAAATGTCAACAGGCAACACTATGCTTGAAAGCTAATGGAGACCAAGAAAACTATGTCATGTGTCACTTCTTTCTGGTCAATTAACATCCCTATATCTCCTAGTGGGTAAGAATAGCAATTAAATCATGTGGAAGAACTAGCAGAATGTGTCAGAGTGTCCCCTCAGATGTCCATACTTGTGTGGTCACTAGTGCATATCAGAACTCAGAGGTTCTAGAATTTATCTCTGGAAAAAATATGAGTGTTGCTTGTGTAAAAGCCAAGGATTCTAGGATCTCAACAATAAAATCTTTATCCTGACTTTGTGTGAGATTCTAGGAGACTGAAATGTAAGATTGGCATAATCTTAAGGAAGGAGGCTCTGAGAATAATTTTTAATTTAAATATTGATTTAGTGAATGTCCCAGAGTCTTTTGCTCTGGGAAACTGTTTAATATTCAGGTGTTATGAGGACATGCCACCTGAAGGGCATGTGCAAGTATACCATCTGTAGGCATACCTTATAGTTCGGTAGCAAATACCTCTGGCCATCACCTCCTTCTCCATACCCACTTCTACCCGCACCACACACTTGCTCACATACACAACTCAGCTGTGCTTCTCTGAACCCCACTATTTTTTTTAAAGTGTCACTGTATTTGTAATAAGATCCTCAGGCATTTAAAAAATACTTTTAATGTTTATTTATTTTTGAGACAGAGAGAGAGCATGAACGGGGGAGGGTCAGAGAGAGAGGGAGACACAGAATTTGAAGCAGGCTCCAGGCTCTAAGCTGTCAGCACAGAGCCCGATGCAGGGCTCAAACTCATGAACCGTGAGATCATGACCCGAGCCGAAGTCTGAAGCTCAACCAACTGAGCCACCCAGGTGCCCCCATCCTCAGGCATTTTTAAGCTTTAAATGATATATCTAAGACCTCATATGCACAGACTAAGGTAATTCTCCAAATGTGTGTGACTATGTGGGTTAGAGATTGAAACAGGTTCATAGAACTAATTTTCAGAGAATTGAAATGTAAAGCTAAGCATTATGATTTTTAGTGCTAAGCTAATGGTGGTAACATTACTATGGCCATTTTTTGTTTAGAAACAGATTTGTTTTGTGAATGCTGCTCTTTGTGGGTTTCTTCATTCTCAGTTAAAGAGCTTGGCGTTAAGAAAAAAGTGTAATCAGCCTTTTACTTTACTATTACTTAATTATACTGCCAAAGTTATTAGGAACCAGCATTGATTGTGTTAGATTACCTTTGAAAAGGGGCCAGCTCCTTTCTGGTCCAGTAGAAGGATATAGCAGAGATCAGCAGTATCACAAAGAAGAAACTGTTGTCTGAATGCCAAGTCAGTTGTGGACCAAACCCAACAGTTGGCAAGGCCCTAGATCATTAGAGAACATACTTTAGATAGAGGCTAATTTAAAGCAAAAAGCAATTGTGTTTTCACTAGCTGGGAAACCATTTGGAATGCAAATGCTTAATAGCACAATTTAATTTTAGAAACACTGTGGGCAATTTTCAAAAGACCTTTCCTTGAACAAGGCAGCAGAGGAGTATCAGTCCTTCCCATTTATCCTTCTAATATTCTTTATAAAGCAACAGGGGCTTTTCACATGAATGGCCAAAAGGCAGTGGATAGGGATAGTCACGGACATGTCTGAAAAGGGTGCAGGAATGCAAATGGTACACTTAAATGGTGTTCACATGTGCAAAATTCCTATTTAGCTATTCACCTGGGCACTACTGGGTGTTATCGAGAGCCTACAATGCAGTTGTAGAATAGGAACTTCCTATTAGATGCTCCCTCCTGGAAAGACTTCTTTTACTGCCATTAATTCATTTTCTATCCTGAGTGGTCTGGGGCTTTCTGGCGCTGAAAGGAGACCTGCCCACCATGCCATGGTAACCGTATCATGGAAAAGGATATGAATATTCATGTCAAGGTCCTCCTTAGGTTGACTGGTAATTTGTTCCAGGTGGAATGAGGTGCTGTTTCTGATGTGCTGTCTGCCTAATTGAAAAAGACCACCTAGGGGTGCCTGGGTGGCGCAGTCGGTTAAGCGTCCGACTTCAGCCAGGTCGCGATCTCGCGGTCCGTGAGTTCGAGCCCTGCGTCAGGCTCTGGGCTGACAGCTCAGAGCCTGGAGCCTGTTTCCGATTCTGTGTCTCCCTCTCTCTCTGCCCCTCCCCCGTTCATGCTCTGTCTCTCTCTGTCCCAAAAATAAATAAATGTTGAAAAATAAAATTAAAAAAAAAAAAAAAAGAAAAAGACCACCTAGCAGGTTAGATGCAAATAGGCAATAAGTTCTCCCATTGCCCTCCAGGCAAGCTACACATTACCTGCTAAAAAGAGTGCAAGCAATACTGCTGCATTTAATGGGAATTGTAAAAATAAGGAAGGAGAAATATCAGATAATTGATTTTATACTTTTCTTTGCTAGCAGATGATTATTAAGGAAATTACATGTAAAGTGATGTACAATTCTTGCTGTACAAATTATACCAAAAGAACATACTCTAAGGATGAAATAAATGACCTTTCTGTAGAAAAGATAGTATTTTCTTGTTAACTGCACGGTAATACATTTGTACTAGGTGAATCTTCTCAAATATATTTTTAGTGTCAGTTCCTGGGCTCCAAGTGGGGTGCCTCAAGCCCAGTATCAATTTTGCAGAACCCAACCCACAGATAATCTGCATATCATGCTTGCTTTGTAGGCTTATGAGTAAGATCTAGAATAAAGATTTGCTTAAAAAGTCTCACAGTGGGCACTTTGGCACTTGGGTATACATTACCACATTCCATTTAGCCCAGCAGGTTTAGATGAATATTCACTGTCAGGTGGCAAAGAACTCGACCCCAAAGTAGCTGATAACTCATTTCTGCTTGGACTTATTACCAATATGAATTTTATATATTTAGAGTTTGATTTGTTTTCTCAAAGCCCTCACAACTTGACTCAAAGTTTAACTTTTGAAGTATTTACATCAGACAAAGAAATGTAGAAGACTCTCATCACTTTTGTTTGCTTTTTTTTTTTTTTCTGAGACAAGCAACATGATGAGTAGTAAGCATCAGGATGTAGAATCAGACTGATCTGGGGTTCGAATCATGACTTTGTCATTTAATAGCTGTGTGACATTGAGCAGTCACTTAACTTCTCTAAACCTCATTTTTTTTTTCATCTAGAAATGGAAATAATGACATTTGCCTTTCAGGGCTGTTGAAATAATTAGCTCTAAAGCTGTATATTTCTTGGCACACTTACAGTATATGATCAATAAATGGTAGCTGCAGCTGCTATGATTAAAGCTGTCCTGGGGTGCCTGGGTGGCTCAGTTGGTTAAGTGTCTGACTTTGGCTCAGGTCATGATCTCACGGTTTGTGAGTTTGAGCCCTGCATTGGGTTCTGTGCTGTCAGCAAGGAGCCTGAAGCCTGCTTCAGATTCTGTGTCTCCCTCTCTCTCTTCCCCTCCCCTACTCACACTCTGTCTCTCTCAAAAATAAAAATTAAAAAAATTTAAAATTGGGATGTCTGGGTGGCTCAGTCAGTTGAGCGTCCAACTTCAGCCCAGGTCATGATCTCAAGGTTCGTGAGTTCAAGCCCTGCATCAGGCTCTGTGTTGACAGCTTGGAGCCTGGAGCCTGCTTCGGATTCTGTGTCTCCCTTTCTCTCTGCCCTTCCCTGACTCTCACTCACTTGCTCTCTCAAAAATAAAATAAACAAACATTAAAAGAAATAAATGTTCCTCATCTTTTACTTATTTTGAATGCAGAGGGAGTGGCAAGATGTCATGTGTTCATCCCTAAAAAGGAAATGTGATTTATGTGAAGACAAGATGGGGTAGTGGGGAGATTTTGGACTGAACACAGAGCTTTGGATTCTGGTTCTAACAACATTGCTTCTCAGCTGTCTGACCCTACACACATTATTTCATAGCAATGACTTCAATTTTTTTCCCCTCACCTGGGTACCATAAGGGGCTATTTTGAGAGTTAAGATAAAACAAGGATTTTTTTTTCAAAAACCAAACTCTGACACAAAAAAATGAGATGCTATTTTACACAGCTTTTCATACACATGCTACAGTGTTGTACAAACCTTGGTTTCATTCCTGGTCTGCTCCTTACTAATGCTATGGCCATGCAGAAATTATGGCCATTAAGATCAAATGAAATACCTATATTTGGGATATATTGTATGTACTCAATAAATGATTGATATGCTGTTACTAGTGATGATGTTATTTAATACCTGGCCCAGAAGCAGAATGCCCTGCCCAAAAATAGGAGTGAAGTTTAGGCCCAATAGGGAATCCTGACATTTAAGTAAAATCAATTGACCTTTATTAAGTGCCTGTACATAGGCACTGCAGAATTTTTAAATGTCAGCCTCTGGAACTTATAATTTGAGTGAAGAGGAAGATGAGGAGGAGGAAGAAGAGGAGGAAGAAGATGATAAAGATAAAGCTTGTTATGCATTATGTGCCAGACACTTTACTATATACTTTTCAGAGATTAATTCATGTACCTCATATCAATCCTATGAGATAGGAACTTTTATCAACCTTATTTTATATATGAAGAAACCAAGACACAGGTTAAGGAACTTGCTGAAATCCAGAGCAAGTAATGGTCACAGTTGAGATATGTTCTCAGAAATCTGGCTCCAGAGCCCATGCCCCATCTATTATGAATGGGAGAAAAGTAGTGCATAAATGCTATACAAAGCTTTGTCACATCATTCAACAATAAGGAAAAATTTTTCTAAATGAGGGGAAAATTCCATCACACTTCAGATATTTATGCAGCAATGAAATGTGCTCAGCTCCTAGGTAGTCACCGAAAAGAGCTCTTAGGGAAAGGAAGAAGGTGCTTGTCCCAGCCTTTGAATAGGTAGTGGAAATAGAATTAATATAACAGTCTGCCTTTCGAGGCCAGGCTTCTGATTACTCTCTATTTGGCAAAGAATTATTGAAAGAATACATAATTGAGGAAATAAGCCCCAAAGATCGCCATGCCACGCTCTATCTTGTTGGGGTTAAAAATGGTAATAAACCTACATGTGTATAATAATAATATATTAAATTTGTATTTAATTGTCATTTCGGAGGTATTGTGATTAAACCTAAAGATGGTGACAGGGCATCACTGATCAGCTATGCTTTGGGCAGAACCAAGGATGGTCTTGTGGACTTTTTAGTCCACCATCAATTTTACAAATGGGGTCATTAAAATTTAACAAGTTACAGTAACATGTCTAAGATGAGATTGCTAGTTAGTGACAGAACTGGAGCTAGACCATATTTCCTAAACCCAAGTCCCAAATTTTCCAAGTTTAATCAAGAACTTTTTACAGGACAATACAAATTATATTATGAGGCAATACCAAGAGAGTGCAAATGTACAAATACAAGATAATCTTTGCTCTTGAGAAGCCTATAATCTACTAAGAAAGACAAATATATAATATAATATATATTATATTTTATATATTATAAATTATAATTTATAATTATATATACATATAATTATAAAACTCACCACAATGGAGCAAGTTCAATAGCAGGAGTGACCCCACATGTTGTCCCTCCATGTCTCCCTTTCATCACTCAGCACATCTGTTCTTTCAAGGTCTTTCTGCTCTGCTAAATTGCTACCCTTTCTACAGTTGAGTACTTTATCTCCATGTTAGTTCTTGATACAGAATAGGCATTCAATAAATATTTATTGAGTTAAATGGGAAAAAAAACACAAAAGCAAAATAATGTAGAATCAGAGAGGAAGAGAGGATTAATTAAATGTGAATTTGAGATAGACAGGCCCAAGCAAAGCCAATTAGGTAAAACTTTGCTAAAATGTCAAGTCTTCAACGAGAGGAAATCATTCAGCCGGAAGAAGGCCTGTCATTTCTATTAATCCATACCCCTGCCTTTAGGCCAATCCACAGATGCATTACCTCTGACAAGTCAGAATCTGGCTTATTTTTAATGCAGAAGGTTTTTTAGACCTTTTGATAAATTTAGAAACTATCTATTACAAATCATTTATCAGAAAAATAAAAGCACGTATAACTTAGACAAAGAAAGATTCTAGCTCATGGTTCTCCTTAAAATTCTGGGTGTGACAGCTCCAAAATTCAGGTAGCCTGCCTCAAGGGGAGCTCAATGGTGTGTATCCAACTGTCCAGTCAGAGGAAGGGTCTTTTCTATGTATTCCAGTTTGATTCTGTGCATAGCATTACTCAACCTGACTCTATTTTATCTTTCTTGAGAGATTCTTTCCTCAGTTTGTGACTGTTGGCTCCCTCCTTTTCTTTCTTCTTTGTTTTCCCTTTTTAATTTCCTTCCTTTGTTGCTTGCTTGCTTCCTTCTTTTTTATTCCTCCCCTTCCTCTGTCTCTCGTTTCTTCAGTTATGAGTCACTGCCATAACATTATTTTTGAATATTTCATTAATCATGCTTTTCCTTCCTCATGAAACTCAGCACAGGGGATGACATGTGCCTTTGCCTAGCCTAGGGACTCCACACTCTTCCCACATTACCTTGTATGCTCCTAGAAACCAGAAAAGAGTCTGTAGAGCATCTAGTATTGGAAGAGTGGGAGAGACCAGCCCTTGGAAAAAACACAGCCAGGATGTTACACGTTAGGTTCCCAAGAATATGATTGAGAGGCAATAGTCCTCCCCCTAATTTAAATCAATAGACTTTAAATATTTAAATTAACTTTCAAGTTAATTAATGCTTGAACCTGGTCATATTGATTGATGCCTTATATGTACTAAGTTCAGTGTTCGGTGCAATAGTTTCTATATAAGAACTAAAGGTTCTTTAGTTAAAAGACAAAAGTATAAAGATTAACTATAACTATAGCTGTGTTAATGAATGCATAATATAAAAAGATGTGATTTGTATCAACGACTGTGTGGAAGAAGTAAAAGTGTAGGGATTTGTATACAGTTGAAGTTAAATTGTTACTACCTTATCACTTTTAAGTACATGATTATAACGACAAGATGTTTTATGTAAGCCCCATAATAACCACAGAGAAAATACCTATAGAGGATACACAAGAGAAAATGAGAAAGGAAAAACAGCACATGACACCAAAAAAAAAAAAAAAATCACTGAAACACAAAAGAAGACTATAAGAGAAGAAATGGGGTGCAAAAAAGTTAAAAACAAACAGAAAACAATTAGCAAAATGGCAATAGTAAGTCCTTCTCTATCAATAATTTACTTTAAAAGTAAATGGGTTAAACTGTACAATCAAAAAACAGAGTGGTTTAATGGATTAAAATAAGGCTAAACTGTATGCTGCCTAAAAGAGACTCATTTTAGATTTAAGGACATAATAGGCTAAAAGTAAAAGGATAAAAAAAGATATTCCATGCAAATGATAACCAATAGGGACAGAAGTGGCCATACTTATACTGGACAAAATACACTAAGTCAAAAACTATCAAGAGAGACAAAGAAATACCTAATATAGTGATAAAAGCATCATCAGGAAGAGATAGCAATCATAAATATATATATGCACCCCAGATCAGAGCATTCAAGTATAGCAAGCAAACTTTTACACAACTGAAAGGAGAAATACACAACAACACAATAATAGTAGGGGGTGTCAGTACCACACTTTCAACAATGCATAGAACATCCAGACAGAATATCAATGAGGAAACAGAGGAGTTGAACAACATCATAGACCCAAGGGACTTATCTGACATATAACAGAGAATTCCATCCAATAGCAGCAGAATATGCATTCTTCTCAAGTACACAAAGAACATTCTACAAGACAGACCACATGTTAGGTCACAAAATAAGTCTTAACACATTTAAAAAGATTAAAATTATACCAAATATATTTCCGAACTATAGCAGAATGAAACTAGAACACAGTGGCACACAAGGAAAACTGGAAAATTCACAAGTAAATTAAACACTGCATTCTTGACCAACCAATGGATCAAAGAAGAAAGCAAATTGGAAATTTGAAAATATCTTAAGGCTAAAATGAAGACACAACATACCATAAATGGGCTACAGAAAAATCAGTTCTAAGCAGAAAGTTTATAGTGATAAACTTTTACATTTAAAAAATGAAAAAAAAAAGTTCTCAAATAAACAACCTAATTTTATACCTCATGCAAATAAAAAAAAAAGATCAAACTAAACTCAAAGTTAACATAAGGAAGAAAGTGTGAAGATTAGAACAATAATAAGCAAAATAGAAAATCAAGAAACAATAGAAAACAATAAAACTAAGAACTGGTTCTTTGTAAGAGTAAACAAATTTGACAAACCTTTTAGTTATATTAACTAAGAAAGAGACAGAGATGACTCAAATAAAATAAAAAATAAAAGAGATTTTATAAGTGATGCCACAAAAGTTAAAAGTATAGGGACTGTGGGGCGCCTGGATGGCGCAGTCGGTTAAGCGTCCGACTTCAGCCAGGTCACGATCTCGCGTGTCCGTGAGTTCGAGCCCCGCGTCAGGCTCTGGGCTGATGGCTCGGAGCCTGGAGCCTGTTTCCGATTCTGTGTCTCCCTCTCTCTCTGCCCCTCCCCCGTTCATGCTCTGTCTCTCTCTGTCCCAAAAATAAATAAAAAAAAACGTTGAAAAAAAAATTTAAAAAAAAAAAAGTATAGGGACTGTGATGAACAGTTACACAACAAATTGGATAACCAAGTATAAATGAATTCATAGGAACATACAACTCACAAAGACTGAGTCATGAAGAAATGGAAAATCTGAACAGATGCTATAACTAGTAAGGACATTGAATCAATAATTAAAACTTCCCAACAACAACAAAAAACCCAGGACAAGATGGCTTTACTAGTGAAATCTAACAAGCATTTGAGGAGGAATCAATGCCTATCTATCTAAAACTCTTCCAAAAAATTGAAGAGGATGGAACACTTTCAGACTGATCTTATGAGGCCAGCATTACTTGGATATCAAAGCCAGATAGAGATACCACAAGAAAAGAAAATTTTAGGCCAATATCCTTGATATGTACATGTAGAAATTCTCCATAAAATACCAGCAAATTGATCTCAACATACATTAAAAGGGTCATACACCATAAGTAAGTAGAATTTATCCCTGCGATGCAAAGGTAATTGAAGCACATTGAATGTGATATACCACATTGACAGAACAAAGGATAAAAATCACATGATTATCTCAAGAGATGCAGAAAGAACACTTACAAATTTCATCACTTTTTCATGATAAAATAACTTAACAAACAAGGGATAGAAGGAAGTTACCTCAACATAACGAAAGCTGTATATGAAAAGTTCATCGCGAACATCTTACTCAATTGGGGAAAGCTAAAATATTTTAAGTTCAGGAAAAAGATAAGAATGTTCATTCTCAACGTTTCTACATAATGTTGTACTGGGAGTCATAACCAAGCAAAAGGCCAGAAAAACAAATAAGAAATAAGCAAAATTATCTCTGTCCACAGATAATATAATTTTATATGTAGAAAACCCCAAAGATCACACACACACACACACACACAAACTGTTAGACCTAATAAATTTAGCAGAGTTGCAAGATATAAAATCAATATATAAAATTAGTGTTTCTGTACATTAACAATTAGAAATTTGAATAGGAAATTTAGAACACAGTGTCATTTGGGGTGCCTGGGTGGTTCAGTCTGTTAAGCGTCTGAACCCAGCTCAGGTCATGATCTCATGGTTTGTGAGTCCCAGCTTCTCATCTGGCTCTCTGCTGTCAGTGCAGAGCTGGCTTCAGATCCTATGTCTCCCTCTCCCTGCCCCTCCCCGCCCCTCTTCTCTCTCAAAAATAAACATTAAAAATTAAAAAAAAAAATTAAAAAATAATGTCATTTAAGCAGCGTCAAAAAGAATAAAATAACTAGGAATAAACTTAATGAAAGGATTGAAAGATTTGTACAATGAAAACTACAAAACACTGTTGAAAGAAATTGAAGAAGACACAAATATGTTTATAGATCAGAACACTTAACTTTTTTTATTTATTAAGATTTTATTTTAATTCTAAAACAGTTAACATACAGCATCATATTAGTTTCAGGTGTACAATATAGTGATTCAACAATTCCATATATCACCCAGTGCTCATCATAACAGGTGCACTTCTTATTTCACCCCCCACCCCCACCCCACAACTACCTTCCCTTTGATAATCATCCATTTGTTCTCTTTGGTTAAGAGTCTATTTCTTGCATTCTCTCTTTCTCTCTCTCTCTTTTCCTTTGTGTGTTTGTTTCTTAAATTCCACACGACTGAAATCATATGGTATTTGTCTCTCTCTGACTTATTTTGCCTAGCGTTACACTCTTTAGTTCCATCCATGTCATTGCAAATGGCAAAATTTCATTTTTGTGGCTGAATAATATTTAATTGTATGTATATTCCACATCTTCTTTGTCCATTCATCTATCAATGGAAACTTAGTCTACTTCCATAATTTGGCTATTGTAATTAATGCTGCTATAAGTATGGGGGGCATGTATCTCTTTGTATTAGTGTTTTTGTATTTTGGGGATAAATACCCAATAGTGTGTTTACTGGATCATAGAGTAGTTCTACTTTTAACTTTTTGAGGAATCTCCCTAATGTTTTCCAGTGTGGTTGCACCAGTTTGCATTTCCACCAACAGTGTAAGAGGGTTCCTTTTTCTTCACATCCTCATCAACGCTTGTTTCTTGTGTTTTTGATTTTAGCCATTTTGACAGATGTGAGGTGATATCTCACTGCAGTTTTGATTTGCATGAGCATCTTTGTGTCCATTGGCCATCTGGATGTCTTCTTTAGATAAACATCTGTTCATGTCTTCTGCCCATTTTTAATTGGGTTACTTGGTATTTTGGTGTGTAATAATTGTATCAATTCTTTATATATTTTGGATGCTAACCCTTTATTGGATATGTCATTTACCAATATCCCCTCCCATTCATTACAATACTTTTTAGTTTTGTTTATTGTTTCCTTTTCTTTGAAGAAGCTTTTTATTTTGATGTAGTACCAGTAGTTTATTTTTGCTTTTATTTGCCTCAGGAGACACACCTAGAAAAATGTTACTATGGCCAGTGTCAGGGAAATTACTTTCTGTGCTGGAAGGAAGAGTTTTAAAATGTTCATACTACTCAAAGAGACCTATGGATTAAATGCAATATCTGTAAATATATTTATGGAAATAGAAAAAAAATACTAAAATTTATATGGAAATACAACAAAAACCTCTGAAATAGCCAAAACAGTCTCAAGAAAGAACAAAGACCACACTGTTAATATGACCATTATCAAACCAATGAAACAAACAAACAAAAAAAACCCAGAAAATAAGTGTTGGTGATGGTGTGGAGAAATTGGAACCCTTGGGCACTGTTGGTGAGAATGTAAAATGGCTCAGCTACCTTGGAAAATAGTATTGAGGTTTCTCAAAAAATTAAAAATAAAAGTACCACATATCATATATGATATAACATATATACCATATATTGAACTGCCCCATTTATGGCTATTTATACAAAAAATTAAATTATAATCTCAAAGAGATATTGAAGCCATATTCACATTTGGCAAATGGTAGAAACAACCTAAATATATATTGACAGATGAATGTATAAACAAATTGTGGTATATACATTCAATGGAATATTATTCTGCTGTAAAAAGGAAGGAGCTCCTATCATTATGTGACAACATGGATAAAACTTGAGGGCATTATGCCAAATGAAATATGTTAGTCACAGAAGGATAAATACTGCATGTTTGCATATTATATGAGGTATCTAAAGTAGTGAAATTCATAGATGTAGAAAACAGAGTGGTGGTTGCCAGGGGCTTGGGAGGAGGTGGGAGGAATTGTTCAGTGAGCATAGAATTTTAGTCTTACAAAATGAAAAAGTTCTAGAGAGCTCTACAGTATGCTTAGAGGTAACAATACTATACTATATACTCAAAAATGTGTTAGAAGGATAGATCTCATATTGTGTATTTTTACCACAATTAAAAAAAGAACTAAAAAGGATACTTGTTATGAATACTAATGCTGTTGATTTTTTAACTTTCTAATTTGATTGGTGGGAGGAAGAGTAGATGTCATCTTGCCTTTTTGTTCTCTGATACACACTTTTAGTATCTTCTGAAATCACTTTACCTTTTGAACTATAACATTTTTAACATGTTTAATGCTTATTTATTTATTTTGAGAAAGAGAGAGAGAGCAGGGGAGGGGCAGAGAGGGAGACAGAGAATCCCCAAGCAGGCTCCAAGTTGTCAGCACAGAGCCCAAAGCATGTCACCCAGATGCCCCTGGACTATATCATTTTAAGAGGAACATGACTTTGGTGGTTGGAGTTTAGAATCCTCTCCCTGCTTTACCACTGGCTGGCCTTTGACTTGGAGAACTCCTCCATCTTTTGCACTCTCTCTCTCTAAAGGGAGAACAATTTGAAAAGATCTGAGAGAAAAGCCCAGCTGTCAGGAAGTACAGCTTTTTTTTTTTTCTTTTTTAACGCTTATTCATTTTTGAGAGACAGAGCATGAGTAGGGCAGGGGCAGAAAGAGACACAGGAGTTGGGGAGAGAGAAGGAGATACAGAATCTGAAGCAGGCTCCAGGCTCTGAACTGTCAGCATGGGGCCCAATGTGGGGCTCGAACTCTGGGAAATCATGACTTGAGCTGAAGTCAGAAGCTTAACAGATTGAGCCACCCAAGCACCCCTGGAAGTACAGCTTTTATGAATGGATATCTTGCTAAAATAAATCAAAGCTGTTTCAAGGCACCTGAGTGGCTCAGTCAGTTAAACCTCCACCTCTTGATTTGGGCTCAGGTTGTGATCTCATGGTTCATGAGTTCAGAGCCCTTGTGGGCTCTGCACTCATGGCGTGGAGCCTGCTTGGATTCCCTCTTTCTCTGCCCCTTCCCCACTCATTTTCTCTCTTTCTCTCCCTCTCAAAAATAAATCTATAAGCTTAAAAAAATATTCTTAAACAAAACAAGCTGTTTGAATTTCTTAGCATTAGAAGACCACTAACGAATTTCTTTAAAAAAATGTGTTAATATAATTAGGCTACTCAGCCACAGTGAATGTTTCACTTAAATGCTGACCTTAAGAGCATGCTATATTTCCATTTGTTTGTTTGTTTTTAGGTCCAAAATGTTTATTCACTTTAAACTGGGAAGTAGAGGGGCACCTGGGTGGCTCAGTCGGTTAAGCGCCCGACTTCAGCTCAGGTCACGATCTCGCGGTCCCTGAGTTCGAGCCCCGCGTGGGGCTATGGGCTGATGGCTCAGAGCCTGGAGCCTGCTTCCGATTCTGTGTCTCCCTCTCTCTCTGCCCCTCCCCCGTTCATGCTCTGTCTCTCTCTGTCTCAAAAATAAATAAAAAACATTAAAAAAAATAAAATAAAATAAATTGGGAAGTAGAACCCGGACCAAGATGCCTATGTTGATGACCACTAAAAGATAATTCTATCTTCTTTCTTGTTTATTTTAATAAATACTAAACATTTATTTTGTGCTTGGCTCAGAGGATACAGATGCACAAAAGAGATCCCTCTCCCTTCCCTAATGGGCATTACTTACATTTTTTGGGGGAAAAGGGCACAAAACAAATAATAGTATAATTATTGTTTTTAATATAATTGTTGTAAGTGTTGTAGTAAACAAGTACAGGGTGACAGATGAGTGCTTGGTGGGAAGATGATCTGATATGTTCTCGAACAGGTGGGGACAGTGTCCTGGGAATGCCTCTTGAAAAGGTGACATTTAAGTTGAGCCCTGGAGAGTACGGAAGACTCCAGAATTTCTGAATAGAAGAGGCTTATGGATGGCAAGCTGGTAGGATGGAAGGATCTAGGAGCCTTCTTTCGGGGCTGTGTTGCATAGTAAGCCCACTTTTAGTCTGTGCTATTTGTTTACTTGGGTAGCTTTTGGGAGGTTGTCTCTTCATGCACCTTGGAAAGGTAAGCAGGAATGAATTACCATAAAACTGTGGCGAGGGGAAGGGAGCATGTGCAGTGGCCACAGGTGGGACCAAGGGTAGGTATTCAAGGCCAGTGTTGTTGAATGGCAGAAGAAGGGGTGAGGCACAGGTTAGACAGGTGAAAGCAGCAGAGGCCAGGTCACACAGGGCATGATTAAGGACCTTATAAGCCACTTTAAAGATTGTGCTCTCTGTGGGGATAAAGATCCGAGAGAATGGGACTTTATTGACAGCTGTCAAGTAGGGTAGGACTTGATCATTTTCACAATTTAGAAGTCTCTCTTGCCACTGTGTGAGAATGTATAGGAGTAAGGGTGGATGCCAGAGCCCAGTTAGGAAGCTGTTTCACCAGGTGTACAGAAAACTGATGCTAGCTTGGATGGGGGTGGTCATCATGGTGATTGAGAGAAATAGACAAATGTGAAAGATATTTGCACAGACACATGTATGAACAGAGTAGAGCACAACTGAATAGGCCAGAGGGATTTGGAAAGCTTCAGAGAAGTGACACCAGTTTAATCTTGAAGGATGAGAACAAATTCATATAGTCTGTCAGATTCAATTGCTAAAATACGTAAATTATAAATGATCATTAGTTTTTTTTAGTATTCCTTTCAGATTCTCTAAGAAATGTCACATAACTTGTGTTCTTATTTCTCTAATAGTGTTCTGCATGTGTTAGAATATAATAAGTCTGCATTTCCTAAAAACAGTTTTCTAATTTAGCCTTATTGTCAATTACGACTGATCCCCTCTTCATCAACACCCATACAAATCCAAGTATATTAGTGAAAATTTGGGACATATTGAAACTTTATTCTACTTACTAAATCCTCAGTCCATGTTAAATCTCTATAGCAATTTGGTGTGTGCCTTTCCACACTGTTAATTCTTGTTTGTTTCTGCCTTGTAAGAATTATAATTAAATTGACAAGTATTTTGGAAATAATTTTAGAGCCTAAAATACTTTAAATATTCTGGCTTCTCTTTTGCTTTGAAAGATGAACATGGTTGGGTCTAGAGATTGTAGGTGAAAGTTATTAGATGTAGAAGAATATTAGCTAGCATTTATAACATCTCCAGTCTGCAGCCACAGGAATGGACTGTGCACAGTTTTCAAATCAAGAAAAATTGTATCTAATACCTTATACTATTTTGTGTTTATTTAATACATTACTTATAGCTGCTACAGGGCTTATGGTACCCAGTCTTCCTTTACAAACCCTCAGCTCTTCTTTCATAATTAATATTTTCATTTCCCATATGCATAGAATGCCTGAAGGAAATTTTTTCTGGAAACAAAGTCTGCATAGTGCTTTAGTACCGCACAATTTATTTAGCAATTCATCTTTGCCAATTATTTTTTTATTAAACAAATCAAGCCAGATATTCGTTTTAAGCCCCTGCTTCAAAGCTAGTGGTTGTTCTCTGGAGTCAATGTCAGGTCAAAGAGAGGTCAATAAGATATATCTCATCTAGGCATTGTGTTGTGCACCATCTGCCCATGTTAAATCACAATGATAAGTAGGATGTGTACTTGTGCACAACTAATTCTTGTTTGGCCAGAATATCATGTCATCTCATGGTCATTACAATAGTCCAATTACAGTTGATCAAATTGAATTATCTTTAATCAGTAGGTCTGTCTCATAGTACAGTGGGCTAGTTGGACATATTTATCTTTTTAAGTGGTCTATCATCAGACTGTGAAAGCCAAATGTCATGTTCAAAAAAGAAATAACTGGGGAGAACAGGGGAAGACAAGAGGCTGGATATATTTTACGTGTATTAAAGTGAAAAAATAATTTCA
This sequence comes from Herpailurus yagouaroundi, assembly GCF_014898765.1. Classification (NCBI taxonomy): domain Eukaryota; kingdom Metazoa; phylum Chordata; class Mammalia; order Carnivora; family Felidae; genus Herpailurus; species Herpailurus yagouaroundi. The sequence goes on along the minus strand of NW_024412411.1, from coordinate 13,307,344 downwards.
GTATAGTCTTGCAATAAGTTTAATGAAAGTTTTCTATGGTCTTTGAGATCTTTGGAGGAAGTAGCATTAGTTATGCAATTCATGATGTTTATTTCTCTGTACAGAAATGGCATAGTGAGGTTATTAAAACAAAAATTGTAGGGGCGCCTGGGTGGCTCAGTTGGTTAAGTATCCGACTCTTGGTTTAGGCTCAGGTCATGATCCCAAGGTCCTGGGATCAAGCCCCACTTTGGGTTCCATGCTGAGTGTGGAGCCTGTTTAAGATCCTCTTTCCCTCTTTCTCTCCTCCCCCCTCACTGCCTCTCCCCTGCTCGTGCACATGCTCTCTCTGTCTAAAATAAAATAAAATAAAATAAAATAAAATAAAATAAAATAAAATAAAATAAAATAAAATATCTATTTTCCTTGTAATGAGAAGAAATAGCTTATTCCAAACAACCCATTTATAATAGCGTTAGGTCCCTATAAAGATTTATAATATCTTTGTGTAGTGCCCAGCCAGGAGGTTTTCTGTATTGCTGCAAACTGCACCCGCCATTACAAAATTTTAAGGGATTCACGCTGACTCCTACACAGATTGATTCTCATACCTGAGAGGCAAATGGGTGACAACAGGGCATGTTTTCCCTAAAGATGGTAATGGGCCTTTGAGCACTTATATCTGCCTGAAAAACTAGAGAAGCATCTATGGTTAGATAAGATGGGAGAGAGCCAAACTTATCACTTCTTGACATTCTCATTTGGGGGTGATAGTATTGCCATATCACATCAAGTCCTATTGTATAGCCATGCATCATGGTGACACTAGACAAATACAAGGTTCTCTGGGCCTTTATTTGACCTAGAAGTTCTTTCAGGCTCATTCCAAACAACCCAGCATAAAAAATGAAAGAGAGAGAGAAAGAGAGGAGTGAGAAGAGATATAGAGGGAGAGAGAAGAGAGTGAGAGGGAGAAGACAGAGAGAGGAGAGAGAAGGGAAGGGAAGAGATGTGGATGGTACTCTGCCCTTTTCCCCACAGAGCATCACATGATGATCTATTTGCCTCCATTTTACTGTTCTTAGATATTGATCTTAACTCCTGGATTCTCTTTCAGGAAGAAAGACCATTAATACCATTGTTATTTCCACCTAACAATTCAAGTCTTCATTTTTTTTTTTTTTTTTTTTTTGGCAAATTTCCTTAACACCTCAAAACCAACACTACAGCTAACCTTAAAGGAATAATTTATGTTTTTGGAGCATTGCTGAACTAAATATTATTTTCAAAACATGTTAGCTCCTGCATGTCTCTTCCTTCTATATAAACATTCACCCAACCATTCATTCATCCATACAAAAAATATGTATTTATTAGAAGTCTGGTACGTGCTGGGCAGGAAGAGTGCTAGGTGCCTGGGGTAAAAACAAAATGGTCAGTAGCAAACCAGGGCCTGCCCTTTGAACTTCCACATATGGGTCATCATTACTTAGCAAAGGTGTCTTGAATGCTTACATTGCCAGGCAAGTTACTTATAGCAGCCCCTGATGCTATAAGAGTTTGGAAAAGGACCATTTTGTGGAGATACACAGGAAGAGTAGATCCTACATCTTCCTTTCAGTTTTTATGTATAAAAATGCTTTGTCCAGGGAGTTCTAGTGTTGAAAATTGTATATGTTATAATCCTAGCCCTTGAAATTAGAACTTTGCCAATCCAGTCAGAAATGAGGTCTATACTGCCCCAGCAGTGAGAAGGCGGATCTGTTGGTCTATAGATAAAAATTATATCTTGGGATTGTAGCATTTTTTTTTTTGGGTGCTGTATAGATGGCAGCTTGTATCCCAGTCAAACCAAAATGGTTCCCTCAGGGATATGTGATAAGGATAGACATTTTGGCAACAAATATGGAAAGTTTCAAACATAATAAAAATTCTAACTGTCGTAGTAATTAGCCTTTCTCTTTACTAAGCCATACTATGTATGGCTTCTGCAATCATACTAAAATTTTAAAACAATCATGTCCTCTCTGGAAGGCAATTGCTTTAAATTGGATAGATTTCACTCATTTTCCAGTAAAAGAATTTGAAAATTCTGTCTGTGGAAACCAAAATACTGGATGGCAGAGTTGGATGTGTCTTTCACTTTAAAATGCAGACTCTCTCTGTGGTGAATGTATTTGTTGTGGTAAAGTATTTGAAAGGAAATCCTCAGAATAATTTGGGGGAAGGAAAAACACTGTGTTAAAATAAGCCAACCCATAAGTTTTGAACTTTGAAAATTGCTTTATTTTGAACCAGAAAGAATTAATAATCATTCATAGCATAAAAAATGTATGTTTGGAATATAATACATAATCATGATCTAAAACAAATTAAACCTCCAAATTTTAAAGGACCCTAGTATAATGCTGTGATCTCAGTGATTTTTCTGAATGAATTAATATTGTTTAGAGTTAATATTGATGCCCTTATATAGTTACCTCATGATTTGCTCTGTGTCTTGGCAAATATCTCTCTAGGTAAGTGATTCCTGTAAATGTTAGAAATTTCTTTACAGGTTAACTTTCCCATCATTTTAAATTGTCCATGCTGTGTTATTTCAGTCTATATGCATCCTTTCCAGAACGAAGGGTCCTGCTAGTCTGATAAGAAGCTCTCTTTCCTGAGGTCTGTATTTTGTGTAGGGCTCATCTAGGAGACGGAAAAGCCAGAATGCCAAATTGCAAAGAGTACTCTTTACTGTGGGGCTCCATCCAAAAAGGGTTTGTAACACACTGTACAGTCTTGTAGCCCAGCTGTGTGGAGCATTGATTGCTTCTGCCTAGAGCAGGGATACTGTCAAGTTGCTCTGTGAGTTGAGTCATCTATTGACAAAGAGCTACCAGCCCGCAGATAATGCTGTGCGGAGCTGCTCTCGCTGCTCCCACGATGCACTGCTTATAGCAGCTGTCAAAGATACTGAGGGATCCACGGGAGGAAAAAAAAAAAAAAAAAGACTTTTACAACTGCCTGGAAGAAAAGGGGTGTGAGGGAGGAGACATTCCTGTGCAGAGCTGACCAAAGGAAAGAGTAGGCATCAGGGCAGTATGAATGCATACCTCACCAAGCAACACGGCTGCAGCCGGGGGTCCGATGGGATGGATGCCGGCAGGAGTGCACCCACACTGATCAGGGATGCCCACTGCGCTTGTGGCTGGCAGAGGAACCCTCATGGGCTTGGGTACAATTCTCAGACCATGCCCTCCTCAGGACCAGGGGGCCCAGCTTCAAACAGGACCAAGCTGGTCACTTTGTGGGACAGTGTGCGGAAAAGCCCCCACAAGACGAGCGCTAAAGGCAAAGGGACTTGTGGGGAGCGTTGCGCCTGCCCACATGGTTGGTTCAGCCCAGCACAGGTGAGCCTTTTCCTTCTGACTTTCCCTTGACTATCGGAAGAAACTGAGAACAAGTTGTGTAAGGGTAGCATGGTTTGGAAACTTTGCTGAGTCCTCCTTGCTGACTGGGAACGCCTGTTTGGAAAACGGTAGGCCTGGAAAACCTGTCATTTTCACAGGTGTTTGTGGGCTCACCTCTGGGTGGCCTGTGAAAGTCCGAAGATGCTGTGCTCAGTTTCTTTCAGTGACTTTTTCCCAAGTTCAACTTCTGTAGTCCTCAGATGATTTTACTGTGCTGCATCATTGGCTTTTAGCAGCAATTTGACTTCTAATCATTGTTAACTTTTCTGTACTGCCTAGCCTCATTGTTTTTGTTTTTGTTTTTAAGGGAGAGAAAAAAATGAACTTTAATCAAATACTTTCCACCTCTTTATTGATAAAAAGGCATTTATTTCTTCAGCTATGGAAAGTAGTGATTTAAATTATGCTTTTCTAATTTTACTCTCATAATACTGTATACCTTTTCAGTAATGGAGAAGAAAATTTGTTTATATGAAATAATTCATTTTACACACAAAGGGAATAATTGGGTGCAGACTACAGGATGATTACACTCAGAATACAATAATGAAACATTTTATTTATTCATAGAGTAGCAATAAGGTTATTTATATTAAAAACTATAATTCTCTTTCTTCTGTAATCTAGTTCTGAAGCAGATGTGCAGATTGCCTTAATTTAATTCCTAGCTTATTCTTGCCCCAAACTACTGGCATTTTATCAGAAATGAAATTGGTTCATTTTTTTCCTGTCCCCATCCAGAAGAGGTAAGACAACTTCCTGTAAATGCTGTAAAATTTAAATAAAATGCACCTGTAATCACTGTCATAAATATAGAACAGTGATAGTTCTTAAATATCCATTGAGAAGAAGAAAAGCTGTTTTCAGGAAAAAAAAGTCTTTTCTTGATTTTAATGTGATTTTACTATAATTGAGGAGTGGCTATTGATTACAAGTGAAATGGTATGATGGGAAAGGTGTAGAGAACATTCTAATTTTAATATTAGTTTTTTAAAAAGTACTTCTAAGAATATCATATATCACTAGATCTTAATGATTGAGTTACATATATGTGGCTTCTGATGAATTAATATCATTCATCTCAGAATCTTGCTTTAAATGAAGAATATATTGTCATTTTAGCATTAAACTGGTTCAGCCTGAAATGGAGCCTGACATTTGGAAACTCAATTATTTCTCAAAGTTAACATGAATTTCAAACTGAAAAAAAAACAGTCTTGACAATTTTGAAGTCTCTATATATTCTTTAACAAATACATATGGTTTAAATGCCTTTAAATTATATCTCTTGTGTTGATTATGTTAAATTCTCAAGGCAAAGAAGACAAACACACATCTAGCTTATGGTTTTTGCACAGAGTAGAATTAGCCAACTGACATTAAGGTAGAAAAAGCAACTTGATTTATTGTCATAATTCTTTTTATCCAAGGTGTAATAAGATTTTCATTTCATAACTGATAATTTCTCAGCCCCAAAACAGTACATTATAATAACCATGCTCTAAAAATCTTGATACATTTTTCATCCATCAAGGGAAACTTTTCCCTTTCTTGCTTTTTAACAAAGTCAGCCTCCTACTTGCCTTAAATTTATAGCCATTTAATGCTTTAAAGGATTGAAATAGACTCTCTGCACTGATAATTAAGGATCTAGTGACATATGAGAAGGCAATGAATTAAGACAGCTACCATCTCCCATTCTTTTTCATACTTATTTCTATACATTTTCTCTTATTCACATATATTTTATTGTTGGCTAGGAAGAACAGTCCTCCAAATATTGGAAGTAAAATACCATATCTTTTAGGGCCTTTAGTGTTGTGACACTCTTCTATCACCTGACCCTTCCTCCTTTTTACCACCTCAGTCCTATGAGAGTGCTATGCATAGATTTTAATATATGTTTTAAAATATCTCTATAATACCTAAATACTTGTACATATTAACATACTTTCATGTATTTATAGGTCTCTATATATGTATCTATATACACATATACATGTAGGCATGTATATACATATATACATACAAAAATTAAAGTTCTATATTATTATTTTCTTACCCAGAAAGTACTAACTTGTTCTTCCAAAGGATGTTTTATTCTCTTCATATGAAGTACATTTCCTTTACTTCCTGTAGGTGTTCTAAAATGCTGATTTATGTGTATGTGTGTATATGTATACGTGTGTACATGTATATGTGTACATGTGTATATGTGTGTACTCATTTACATATGCATCTATAGAATATGTCTACTATTTAAAATATACAGATATGTGTAAGTACTATACACCCTTATATACTCTAACATAAGTAAGAGCATATGTGTGTGTATGTGTATGCATATGTGTCCATTAAAAGCCTAGTCTGTTTTGAGAATTTTATGATATGATACTGTTCTTACCCCTTAAATTAACTAAAGATATCCTGTGAAATACTGTGAAACAAAGGATGGAGGTTAATTATACTAAACATTACAATTCTTGATAAAGTAGAAAGGAGAAGAATGCGTGCTTTAGAATAACCTGGGGACCCACATATGGTACAGAACGTGCCTGAGGGCTGTTAAGTGTCTTGGAACTGAGATCCTGCTCTCAGAGATATTTTCTGTATTACGTGGAAATCAGCAGTGTGATTTCCGGCTGCTGTAAGAGAGGGCCATGGTAATGACTTGAGTTCCTCCCAAGGCTCTTTGCCAAACTCCTGTTATTTGGGGTGTTGTGTGCTAACAGGACACTGTCATTATGTTGTTCCTCAGCAAGACTAAAAAACAGCTTCTGTCCTTTCTCAAATAAGTTTTCATTCCATTTAAATCTGTAGAATTAATATAACCCTAATAATAGGTAAGAAAATGGAAAATTATAGTGTCCAGAAGTGAGTTCTAGAATGTACATCTAGGAAAATAATGTTGGTCTTGGGTGAGGAGTGGGGAGAAACTGTCCATCATTGCATATGTGGCATTTCTCCCCAATTCAGATTGATCTGGGAAGGCAGCACCGAACAGTGGAGACTCAAAGGCCAGAGTTCTATGCATTTGTACTTCATTCATTCAGTCTTCATTTGTTTATTCAACTATCATTTCCTGACTGCTTAGTATGTGCTTCTCTATCAGGGCCGTGGATATAATAGTAAACAGTAAAACAGTAAATAGTAAAAAAAAAAAAAAAAAAAAAAAAAGTAAATATAAATAGTAAAAAGGAAATCCTACCCCTACCATTGTGGTGCTAATGGCCTACAGCCATATATAATCTGTAGTAAATATATCATTATATATACAGAATTATATAATCATAAATCACAAATTGGAAGTGAAACAAGTTCCATGGAGTTCTGCAAATTCCATAGTGGACATATATTCAGGAACCAGAGGAACCACAGAGGAGGAAGAGAGCAAGATAACTTTTAAGTATTCATTTATTTACTTATTTTATTTTATTTTTATGAAAAGATACAGTATCTCTTTAAGCCTAGATTTTCTATTTTATAAAATGAGCATAAAAATAGAGCCTAACTCAGGATTTGTAGTGAGGAATGATTAACATAATAAATGTAAGGCACTTAGAACAGTGCTTACAAGTCGTATGGGTTCAATAAATATTTGTAGAATGAATGAATAAGCGTGGAATAAAAGTTGGCTATTATTAACTTACTCCTTACTTCATTTTTTCTGATTGTCTGGGAAGAGAAAGTAAGTGAATTAGTAAAGACTTCAAGAGGTAGTGATGCTTGGGCTGAATCGAACTGAACCTTGAAGTAACGTACATGTGTTTATCAAGTGAGCAAAGAGAGAGAAGCTTTTGGAGTAAAAATAACAAAAACAGAAACACCTGTAACACTCTGGTTGCTGTGTAGAACTACTCATAGATGCTCATAGTTCTGTTTGCCCAGAATGTTGGGCACTAGAGAGTAGGTTCTTCAAGAGCTGAGGCTAGAGACATGAACAGGGTTTGGACACACAGAGAGTCTGGTGGGCTTTGATGAGGACTTCACTGAACTGGCAGCATGGAGTCAGTCACTGCAGGATCCCAGTGTAACTGGTACTGCTACTCTCCATGTGTTAGACTGCATGGTCATTGAAACTTTCTGGGCCTCAGGTTCTCTGTTTCTAAGAAAACTGATTTTCCCCAAATGAACTCCTATATCTCTTCCAATACTACTCTCTGTCAACTGACACCCATTAATTAATGGGAAGCACTTTGGAAAAGATTTATGCTTTAAAGCCAGACAATCCTAAGTTTAAATTTCCTAGCTCTGTGTGACCTCACTTCCCTAACCTCTTTAAGACTCATTTGTCTCCTTCTGTAAAACTTAGGATAATAAAATTATATTATGGGAAATGTACTAAGAATTGAAAGTACTGTACTCTATATAAAGGAGCCCAGCATGGTGCTTAGAACTTAGGAATTGTTCAATAAGTGGTATTTATTATTACTAATGATATCTAAATTATGCTTTTCTAACCTGAAGAACTTATAGTCCATCAAATTTATTATCAGTATTGTAGTCCTTTATTAGAATTTCTCCTTTGTTCAGTAAATTTTTTGATGTCTTATAATGATGAAGGTTAGGTTAGGCAACTGTCCAGAAACATTTGGCACAGTACCACATGATGATGGGATGACATTTTACCCTTCAGTGTTCTCAGAGATTCACAAAATGCACACTACCAAAAAATATTTATATATCTGTCATATATATATATATATGGCATATATATGTGTGTATGTATTTGTGTAGATATATAAATGTATATAATATATATAGTATATATTATATGTATATAATTGTATATATAATATATGTTGTGTGTGTATATATATATATATATATATATATATATATATATAAATTGTGTGTGTATATTAGATTTTCTCAGAAACATTCTGCCAGAACAACTGTATTTGAAGCACTTATTCAAACTCTGTAAATCTTCCCTAAGTGTCCTTCTGCAACTCCTCCAGAAATAGCAATTTGCAGCAACTTGAGTGCAGAGAACCTTTTTGTCCAAGAAGTAGAGTTGCCCTAGGCTGAAATCTCAGGCTTAGCTTATGCCCAGCCAGAAAGATCTGACAGCTTGTTTTAACTCTGTAGCTGTTTCTACTGATTCCTCCCAGAAAATAAGACTTTTTAGTCTCTGGAAAATACCATTTGCCCCCAGGCAAAAGAAACAGAATAGAATAAGAGATAATACAGGAGAAATTAAAGTTCTAGGCATTTTTTAAACAGACCTGAAGCTACATGGTCAACACTTACGTCCCTACTTCTTCTGGATGCTGATGTGAGCAGAGCATTTTCTCTAGGGCTGGACAAGTAGAGACAAAGTACTGAGGTTGGGAAAGGAAAGAGCAAAGATGATAATATTTGTTGAATACTCACAATACCCATAATGTATGAAGGACTATGCTAAGGCTTTATGTTACTTATTTTTTAAATTCTCCCAACAAAATTAAGAGCGGTATTAAAATCCCCACTTTATAGATATGGGAATTATAGCTAAGAGTAACTTTCTCATGATGGCATATCTGAAAAGGTAGAATTTGTTTCAAATGTAGGTCTATATGACCACCTTCCCCATTCCACCATATCTTACAGAAAGGCCTCTTTGAGGAATAGTGGGAGGTAGAACACCCCAAGAGACCTTTTGAACTCTCTAATTTAACAGGAAATTTCATTAAAGAATTGTAGTGTTGGGAGAACTGGCACTCCCTAGTAGAACCCTAGATTTCCCCATTCTGTTTCATTTTCTGGTCATGGGAACCCTGAGCTGATTGGACCTCTAAAGATGTCTCCTCTGTCTGATCAAGGTTAAGAATTGTGCTGATCTGAAGGAGCTGTTGTTGGTTCTCACAGCACTGATACTTGCTCTTAGAAATACCTTGTGATCTGTGGTTATTTGCAAATTAGATTCAGTCTTACAACCTCTATAGTGAAGAATTGAGAACCATGTATTTTAGACTTAATACACATACATAACAAAGTACATGTAGACATTATCTTACACCCAAAAGCATTATTGTACATTGCTGAATGTTGTAAATCTCACACATTATCTACTTGTGTATTTATCATGCCAAGAATCAAATATCTTTCCTTAATACTACCATCTCCATCATCCATCCTCTTCCTTTTCCTGACATTGTTTGATCTGTTACAAATGTAGCCCCACCTGATTTTATTCTCCTCAATTCTCTAGACTAATTTGTTACATTCTTTTAATCTCCCAAAGGCATATGTGTGTGTGTGTGTGTGTATACACACACACATATATTCATATGTATGTATATATATGTATATGTGTGTATATTATATATATATGTATGTATATATGTATGTGTGTGTGTGTATATATATATATATATATATATATATATATATATATATGTATGTATATGAAGCCTAAAAAAGTTAAAAGATTTCCTCAGGCTCATTCAGATTGTGGTAGACTTGGTCCATGTCTTTGAACTCAGAATTGAGTTACCTTTGTATTGTGTCAAGCTGCCCTCCTTCTCTAAGCCCTATCCTCCTCTTTATGAAGTTAATTATTGGAAGAACATTATTAAGCATGCAACTTGTTTGGTAATGCAGTGTTGGACATTATACAAAATTTATATTATATCTTATTTCTACTACTTCATAATTCAGAACAGCAGTCCCCAAGGAGATAGAAAGAAGAGCCACTAGAAATAATTTTAGAATTGTATGGAGATACTTATGTATTGATAATGATTGGGAGGTAATACTGGCATCTTGGAAAAGGGAGTCAGGGATGCTAGATGCACTGTAATGTGCAAAGAAGTTCTGTACAACAAAGAATCACCCCATGTACTCCACAATTTTTAACATTCCACTGGACATTCATGAACATTTTTTTTAAGTTTATGATTTTCTAAGTCTAAAGTCAAATTCAGTTTTACAAACAGATATGAAGTATTTTCTGCAGAAATTTAATAAGCCTTAAATTTCTAGGAATGCAACTCCTCTGTAAATCAAGGAATCATTGCATTTTATTTTGTTAGGAATTTGGCAGAAGTTGACACCCATTTTGGAAAACCCCATCCTAATTCTGCTGCTCCTATATTGGTGTCACAGATATACCTCTCCTGTATTAGTCTACATTTGTAAATATCACCTGCAAATATGTAATCAAAGAGACTTGAGACTTCTTTTAATAGACTTAGAAACACATAAAATAGGTCTCACAGATTTAATTTATAGGGTATTTTAAAAACATTTAATTTGACTGACATACCATATATTAATTTTTAAAATATTTTAGCATCCAATAATAAATCTATTTTTTGAAAAGTAACTGAAATTATTTATTTTTTAGTTTTCTCTTGTTTTCAATACTACTCTGAAATTATCCCAAAGGTCATCTACACTCAACTTCCCTGTAAGCTCTTAGGTTGCTGAGTTGTTGTGTTGCTGTTTTTGTTGTTGTTGTTGTTTGTTTTTTTCAACCCATTCCCCATTTCTTAAAGGTTAGAGTTCCACAGTCTTTTGAAGCACTAGAAATCAAATGCATACCTTGTCATTGGAGAGAATTCCAAACAGAGATAAAGAGATAGGGATAGAGAAATGATAGATAAAATTCCTCAGTAGCCTGTGGTATATAAAACAGGGAATTATTTTGACACCAAAGTTATAAATAAGGGCCAATTTATTTTCAAAAATATCACTTTTATTAGCTTTCTCTGTTTGAACTGTCGACACTTATGTTAGATTTTCTATATTTCAATTGAGGTTATTTCCTTTAATCTCTTATTATATACAAATAATCTGTTATTACTTCTACCAACACTAATGTTTAAATCTGGAATCCATCATATATGAGTTTTTTCTCTTCCTGTACTTCTTGTAAGAACTGGTATCTGGTCTCTTTATTCCATTTAAATATATATTTATTAATTAGAAGTGTATGTAAGCATTTAACTACTTCATTACACTGTTCAGTATATTTGGCCTCACAGATTTACATATTGAAAACATTTTTTAAATATAAAATACTCTTGTATTTTTCTTTTTACTTAGTATAGAAAAATATGTGTAGACAGTTACATTATCTATGAATTTCAGATGGAGAAAGGAGAGTATTACAAAACAAATATTATAAAATGGAAATGTTGGGTCCAATAGAATTGAGAACTGGCCCTGTATAGAAAAAGTTTGCAAAATTCTGCACTACACTATTAATTTTCCATTTAATTGTGATAGAATATCCCGTTCTGCCTAACAGAGTCTATTCATCTTTTAAAGACCTGGTTCAAGAACATCCTTCTCATTAATCCTATCTAGCTAGCCCATCTTAGCTCACAAAACCTCTACTTAACATGGCATCCTGCACAATTATCACGTTACCTTGCACTGTGGTTAGTGTCCTTCTCAGTCTCCTGATGAGAGAGTCCTCATATGCCCATTTTGAGTCCAACTCCCAGTGCTAGTTGTCCATTTACTTTTGTGACAATTCTTGTAGTATCATAATTAAGTTATACATTTGGGCCCAGACTTCTCAATGGTATCCCTGGCTGTGGAGAGGAGAGACTATGTCATCTATACTTTTATGTCTAGTTGGTTACTGTGCGTGATTTACCTATCACATTGTATCACAGTTATGAGTGCTTATCTATATGCTTCACTGAACTGAATTCCATTAGAGTACAACCTATTTACCTTTGTTTCCCTAGCACCCAGAAAGTAGCAATAGTTCAATAAAGTATTCTTGGTTTCTGAATGAATATCAGCACAGAATATAAAAGTACTTAATCAGTACTTAGTACAGTACATATAAGTGTATATAAAGTACTTAATTAGTTTTGAGTTTAAGTATTATTGTTATGAATTATGCAAATGCCTTAAGATTGAGAGTGACCACTTTTACCCTTATAGTAGCTCTATTTAATAACAGATTATAATAAAAAGTTAATATGCATTTATTGTTTGTTTCTTTTGTTTTTAGTTTCACTCAGATTCTTATTCTATTGTGATGCTGTAAAAATATTGGTATCACTGTTCAGAAATTAGGTTCTGGATTCAAGTGGGTCATGGTGTTCAATGATGAAAGGAATAGTGCTGTACTTTGAGAGGACAGCCAGAAAAAAAATCGATTCTTCAGTTTCTTTGTCCAATTTAGGAGTCACCTGTTCTCTAGAAGGTTGAAATACTGTCATGAAATATTATTTTATAATTAGTTTCCATACAATCTACTGTGGGCTGCATGACCTTTATTCTCCATCATTTTCATCATTAAATGTAAGTGCTCAGAGTCCAGGAGTTGACACCAGCACATTAAACATCCATAATTGAAGACCTTTGTACTTTATTCTGATAGGCTGTGCTATTTAGTTAGTAGTCAACATTGACTGATAGGGTTTTTCATTACTACTGTTTTCTTTAAGAAATGAATTACCTTTAGAACTATGTAAATAATTCAGATATTTTCATTATATATCAGAATGATTAATAAATATATCTGCTCCTGGGGTGCCTGGGTGGCTCAGTCGGTTAAGCGTCCGACCTCGGCTCAGGTCATGATCTCACAGTTTGTGAGTTCCAAGCCCCACGTCAGGCTCTGTGCTGACAGCTCAGAGCCTGGAGCCTGCTTTGGATTGTGTGTCTCCCTCTGTCTCTGCCTCTCCCCCACTTGTGTGCATGTTCTCTCTCTCTCTCTCTCTCTCTCCCCGTCTCTCTCTCTCTCTCTCTCTCTCTCTCTCTCTCTCAAAAATAAATGAAATGTAAAAAAAAAAAAAAATTTTAAATATATCTGCTCCTGACAATCTGGAAAGACAATTCTACAAAATCTTTGATTCTGGTTTTATACTGTTTATTCATTTTTCTGATCTACTTTACTTGTTCTTTGTTACACATATTACTGCTCTTATCTGCAACATTTTATGGCTTATTTTTCAGGTATTTTTTAGAACAGTTTTAGGTTCACAGAAAGATTAGGAGGAAGACTTACAATATTTTTTATTCTATTTTCAATTAAAAAATTTTTAATAAAAATAAAAACTAAGTAGATAATTATAAATCTTCTTAGTTTAAAGGTAAGCTTATGTACTACCTTTAAAAATAGTTTTGGGGGCGCCTGGGTGGCGCAGTCGGTTAAGCGTCCGACTTCAGCCAGGTCACGATCTTGCGGTCCGTGAGTTCGAGCCCCGCATCAGACTCTGGGCTGATGGCTCGGAGCCTGGAGCCTGTTTCCGATTCTGTGTCTCCCTCTCTCTGCCCCTCCCCCGTTCATGCTCTGTCTCTCTCTGTCCCAAAAATAAATAAAAAACGTTGAAAAAAAGATTAAAAAATAAATAAATAAATAAAAATAGTTTTGTTATTGGGTTTTGTTGTAAAAGTAACACATTTCTGGTAAATGTTATAAGCTAAAGATAAGTTTAAAATAATTTAAAACACCTATAAAAGTACAAAAACCACAGTTAATGTTTTTATACCCTTTTAATTTTTTTAATTGTCTCTGTATATATATCTTAAGAAATAATTTTGTATTATCACATGCTCATAGATGTACCTAAATATATTGTTTGTATGTGTCTGTCTGTGGGAATTTAATAATATAAAACCATATTGCTTTTTAAACTTAGCATCATATTGTGAACATTTTCCTAAGTCAAACTATTTTTCTTATTGACATAATTTTATAATGACTATATAATATTCATCTTTCCATAAAAATTCAAATTGATAGAGTTTAGGTTATCTTTTTTTTATAATTAATAGAATGAATACCAAAGTTAAGCATTGGTATACAAGTACTTTTGACCACATTTCTCATAGGGATATATTTTCAGGAAAGGAATCACTAAATCAATTATGCAAATTTGTAAGGCTCATAGTATTTATCTAGTAATTCAGTCAATTTTTATTCAACAGTTAATGATTGAACAGTTCCCATATGCCAAAACACTGTGTTGAATAATGGAGATATAAAGGAGAACAAAAGAGATTGATTCCTGCCTCTTACAGCTTAGAGCTAATTGCCAAATTGCTTGTAAGAAGACTTTACCAATTTACAGTCTTTCGATTTCAGGAATGTATAAACATGTCTTTCCTCCTGTGCTCATGAATTCAGTAAGCTAAAAAATTGTATGCCATTACTATTTTAATTTGCTTTTTTTTCTTAATAAAGATGAGTTATTTTTCCTGTGATTGTAGCCAGTTGTGATACTATTATGGCATCATCTATAATCCCTAGCACAATTATAATATCCAGGTGACAATTTAATACATGCTTAATTTGTTGACTGTGTGAATGGTAGGAAGAAAGGAAGGAAGGAAGGAAGGAAGGAAGGAAGGAAGGAAGGAAGGAAGGAAAGAAGGAAGGAAGAATGGGTATACAAATAGGTGAGTAGTTTCTGCTTGAAAGTCCTGATGAGAGAAATTTCTCCTTATCTTAAATATAGAAGAGTAGTTCTATAACAATCTTGTGAGTGATCTATGCCCCTGCCTCTTCTGTCACTGTAGCTCCTTAAGTCTGTTCTCTGGAAGGAAAAGAGCTGAATGCTCTTCTTTTCACACTGACGTAGGTGAGCAAGATTGAATTGAGTGACAGATGAAGAGGTAATTAGTACAACAGGCAGATATAGACAGGCTATCTGACTGTGTTGATAGAGAGTTTGCTGAGGAGTGCAGTGTGGGCACTAAATTGACAGTCAGGAAACCTGAAGAGAAAAAGTGATCTAACTGATGAGATGGGGAAGGGAAATATTCTGGAAATATCCTGCCTGTTTTATAGTATGCTTATATATGGATAAGAATTTCATGAAATTTGTAGACAGACATAATCAAAGATGATCTGTGGTCCACATGTCTTAAAATGCAGGCAGGCTTTCCCTAAAAGTCAAAAACATATCTTAAGATGATTGTATGAGTGTTATCCCTTAAAAACACACTTCTTATACTGCTGATGCCAATATTCAGAATTAAATTTATGTATAGAATAATTCTATGCACTCCTCTTATCAAAGCTGGGCACTTTGATGTCTGGCTGTCCTAAACAAAATGTGAAGCCCATCCATCAATGATGTGAGGGTGACTGTTTTTTAGCATAGGAAAGAACATCATTTTCGAAGGACTGAATAGAAAGGTGACTGTTAAATGGGTTTAGGACTGTACATAGATTAAGGACAGAAAATCTTTTAAGTTTATTAAAGAGCTTAGAGCAATTGGTAGTTCTTTGAAGACTTATAATTATTCACTTTTCTAATAATTGAGTCAAGAAAATGTAGATAACAATTGATATTATGATCCCCATCCTTTTTTGAGGCAGTTCACTCAGAGCATTCAGTCTGTTTTTTTGTTTTTGTTGGTTTTTTTTTTTCCTCCTACTCTATGCTGCTCCTGAACCTGTTTTATAATCCACTCTAATTATTCACTTTTCTAATAATTGAGTCAAGAAAAGGTAGATAACAATTGATATTATGATCCCCATCCTTTTTTGGGGGAGTTCACTCGCAGCATTCAGCCTGTTTTTTTTTTTGTTTTTTGTTTTTTTGTTTTTTGTTTTTTTTCCTCCTACTCTATGCTGCTCCTGAACCTGTTTTATAATCTACTCAGTTTACCATGCCAAAAAATCAGGAAGTCATCACCCCCTCTACTCCTATCACTTCTCTACTCCCAGAGTCTTCACTAATTAATTGATGAATAATTAATAGAGAATTATATCTCAGTGTCTCATTTTCCCTTTTTTCATTCCCACTCTCAATTTCTGACTATAGATGTGCATTATCATTAACATAAGTTATTTGCAGTAGCCACTGGTCTCCCAGATTCCTTCATCCATTCCAAATGTTTTTGTTGCCAAATTTATCTTAACATTCAATTCTGTTCATATCACTAACCTATTTAAATGATTTAGCAAATCCAAATCATTTATAGTAGTGTTTCACTTTAAGAGTACTCTGACCTCTGGAGAAGACAGATATGTCTGGAAATACTAATGGGTGGTCTGTGTAGGATCAAAAATGTTAAATAGTTGTTAATTTATTATTATGGGATTTTTTCAAAGTCCTTGGGGTTTTACATCTTTCCAAGGCAGGTCAATTATGTGCAACATGGACTAAATGTGTGTGATGAAATATTTTCCAGTATTTCATGAAACACAAGATTCCAAACACTAGTGTAAAAAATAAAACTTGACTTCCATAGCAGAACTTTAAGATTATCTTCATTTTAGCCTCAACCTATTCTCCAACCCATCTCCAGCCACTTCTCTTATGTCTAGCAACAGCCAACCATTTGTTCCCTGATTCTCTGAAGCCACCATGCATTCAGTCTCCTGCCAAATATTTTTTCACACACCCCCTTTTTATTAAGATTCTCCCTGTTCCTCTGTTTGATAACATATCCATCAATCAAGTATCATCCCAAATATTACCTTCTTTAAACCTTCCTTTTCTGTGTTCTCACAGAATGTTGTACATCACTTATTTCACTTAGTATTGTTATTGCTTACATGTCTGCTTCATCTACCATATTAGAAGATTTGAGAGAACACAAATGTGCCTTATTTATTTCTGTATTTTTAGTGTGGGGATAGGGCCTGACTCATTCATAAATGAGTGAAAGAATAGTATCTTTAAAAATTGGTAGGGAGGGAATAATGTACTATGTGAAGCATGTTAATACTGTGATTAGGTTTCTGGTTCCTGGATCCCTTTTGTCTCTTTGAAAGCCCAGATAAGTATCCAGTATCTGATAAGTATCCAGAAGGAACTGGGACCAAGAAACTAACTTAGACTGGCTTAAATGTACATGATATCAAATTATGTAAATGTAAATTTCAGTGAAAGTTATAATTATTAGAAGAAATGATATATCCATGTACATATAATTCAGTTGCCTAGTCATTCATAAGTATTTATTAATTATCTGTTTATGCCAAGTCCTGTCCTAGAAATTTGAAAATATAGCAATAAATACAACAGGCAAGATTTAGTTGAGAATTACAGACAATTAACAAGTAAACAAATAAATAAGATTACTTCAAATAGTGACTTATGACTGTAAAATAAACAAGGGCACTGTGATATGGAGAATAACTTGGTGGAGGCAGTGGGGAGCGGGTGCTTCTTTGGATAGACACTAAAGTAAGGGAAGGCCTTAATGGGGAGGAGACCATTGAGTTGATATTTGAAGGATGAAAGGTGAAAAGGGGACAGCCTTATAACAGTCTTCAGGTGATGTTATAAATAATAGAATAGCATGTTCAAGGACCCTAGGATAAGGACAAATTTTATCTTTTGCAACAGAAAAAGGCTAGCATGGAAAAGAGAGAGTATGTGGAAGAAGGTCAGGAATGGAGATTGCAGGTCGTGGAGACTTTGAAGACTGTGGTAGGGAGTCTGAATTGTATTCAAAGTTCAACAAGAAGCCATTGGATGTGAAATGGTCTTGATGTACATAGTAAGAATGAGCTGTGGGGAGGCAATGATGGAAGGAGGGAATGTAGTTGGAATGCCCTTCCAAGGGAGGGATAATGTTGACTGGATTCAGGTAGCAGCAATGGTGATGGAGATCCATTGTATGGATTGAGCTGTATTCTGGATGTAGAACAATAAGATCGATTAAATAGTGTGAGTTTCTTTGAGGCAAAATATAACAAAATGAAGCAGAAAAGAAAAATGAAAGAAGTGAAGGGTAATTTCCAGCTATTGGACCTCTCTCTGTGGAGTCAAAACATCTTCAAAATCTGTTAATTAGTTGAACCCAAATGTTCCCACTCCTTCCCACCTAGTGTGTTCCTGATTGGTTGGCAATGCTTGCCTTTCTGATTTCGCTTTTTCTTTGCTTTCCTTCTTTACTCTAACATCTTTCCAAACTTCAGATTGATACAGTTCTTTCTTTAGGGAGGATATTTTCAAAAGTCCTGCTGGCCTAACTGTTCTTTCATTTCTTTATGGTTAACTTGCATGGCTGAGTTTTCAATCACTTGCGAGCAATTATAATTTACTACATTTGTAAGTTAGAAATTGGGAAGGTGTCTTAATAAAGCCCTCAAATACCAAGCCCAAGGCAATAGATCATGGCCCACCAAATATGCGATGTTGACCTTCCCTTCCTCTGCAGCTCCAGCATTGAGTCCTCCCTCTGATACCTTCATGAGAAAGATATTTTTAATAACTTGTTTAAATACATTCGATGATGGATAATCTCTATCTAGGAAAGTCACTACATAGAGTTTCTGTGGATGCTAATAAGGAAATAAAGTAATCATTTAACTTTACTGAAAATTATTATTATTATTAGTAGTAGTAGTAGTATTTAGAGCATACGGTCTCCCATCTCTCTTCTTCCATTCGTTTCTTTTTGGTTGAACTATAAATCTTGAGTACATCCCTCGAACACCATTTATTAAGTTCATTAGAAATCCTCCAAGAGGATTTTTGGAACATAAACAAACATTTTTCTAAGAGTTATTCCTCCTTTAAACTTCAATGTGACTTTAAAACAGTAATGAGTAAGTTGTATTTTTTAGGAATAAACCAGTGACTGGAAACAGATATTCCCTTTGTACATTCCAGACCCAATTGACTAAATTGATGTCAAAATTGATAAATCATATTTTGTAGAATCTGAAAGTGTCCTCTTATCATGTGATGCCTGTGGCTAACATGGCAGCAGTTTGGTATAATGTCCATTATCCCATCACTAAAATTACTGTATTGTCGACCCCATTATAGCTTTGGCCTTGACAGAGTGCATGAATTGTCTCCTAAACAGTTCCTTGTTTCAAATCAGTCTGTAACTGTAGATTGCAAGGGTCATGCTTTAATTCATGCCTCAGCAGAATTAAGGCTGTTAAGTGATCTGTCTCTCCCAGCTTGGACTCAACTTGAGTTTCACAACTTGAATTTCACAACTCAGAGGAAGGTGAGTGAGTGTGTTCCAATGGAAATATACAGAACTGGAAATCAGAAAATTTAGCTGGGCTAACTCTGGACTCTGAACCACCCAAACCAAGTGTCAGAATTTTAGTGCATGTCAACTGGAGGGAACTAGACTAGATGCAAAATATTATTAATATGTTTCATTGTGTGGACCCTGATTGATTCATGATGGCTGAATGGACAGTGATGCTAAGAAAGACGGTGAAGCTACATTTGGACCTCTCAGAAAAGAGAACTGAAAATTAGCACAGTTAGCCATGAATAATAAGGAAAGACATGGCAGCCTAGATCTCTAGTTTCTTTATAAGCCCTTGCATTCAATGATGCTATGTACTTTATGTGAATGGCATAATTATAAATTACAATAATTGCTGTCATATGTGAAGCATTTCTTATATATTAATTTATTACAACCTTCAAAATAGTGTGGGGATATAGGTCATCTTCTCCCCATTTTATAGATGAGCAAATGGACTTTTAGAAACAAAGTAATTTGCCCTAATTTATACCACTAAGGATCAGATTTATGTTTGGAGCTCAGGTCTGATCTCAGAGGGTCACTCTTTTCTTTGTGCTGGACTAATTCATACAGTACCCCGCATTTGTTGATGTTTACTTGATTTATAAGAAGCTGATAAGCATTAAGTGATCAAAAAACTAAACTTATTTAGGTCACAATACAGCTCAAAAAATGATGATTAGGAATGAGGCCAAATTTAGTAAGTTTAGGAACGAAGTAGGAAAAATACAGTTTTTTAAAAAAATAATGTACTTACAGCTCTTTTGGAAATTCTATTTAAATATTTATTTATTTTCTTGGAACTTCATTTTGGAATAGAGATAAATTCGTCAAAAACTGGAATGAGAAAAGCTTTCTAAATTCCTTTCAAATTTGAAAGATGATTGATAATTTAAGGACATCTCCCCCTCCAAGCTCAGGGTCCAGTGTGGCTGCTGCCGTTGTTCTATCCAAGGGACAGATCTGTCACTTAACCAACACAATAGATAACATCCAATAAGTCCTTAACAAAGTTTTGCTAAATAAATATGGTATTGCATCCCTAAGTTTTATCTCTCATTTCTGCAGTAGAAAACAAGGCATATTCTTCAAAAAGCTAGCTCAATTTAACCTCTTCAATGTATGCATAACAGCTTGAAGATATAAATTCATAATATTTAGTTACTTCAAACAGAGTGCTTGTTTAACAAGAGGAACCAGGACCAGAGTGTGATTAGTCAGACAGCTGTGATTTGCAGTTCTCCTCTCTATCCACTAGAAATTCCCTCCTGTTTGTTTACATGTCACATCATGAGATGAATCATGTTACACATTGTATTTCCGATACCCTTTATGCTCTAGTCTGTTACATTAGTGCTGTTCCATGCCTATTCTTTTTCTGGTGGTGGTAATGGTGGTGCAAGAGACTTGTATGCTCTCTCTTCCCCCCTCCCCCACAAAACATCAACCTATTGCATGATTGGTGAAATTTGGCTTGTCTTTTAGACAATGGCTTTTAAATTAAGTGTGATTATTTCTGATGAGCTCTAGATTGTCCATGTAATCACCTCTTCATTTCAGCAACAGCTGAGCTTAGTCCCTCTTATTGGAACCCTCATTAAGGATATTCCTCAACTGACAATGAGTTTAAGTCCTGATAAACCTGTCATAAATTGAAAATATGATTGGAAAATGCATCAAATACACCTAACCTACTGAGCATCATAGCTTAGCCTTGCTTCACGTACACCTGTTCAGAGCACTTGTGTTAGCCTATAGTTGGGGCAAAATTGTCTAACACAAAGGCTATTGTATAGTAAAGTGTTGAGTATCTCATGTAATTTGTTGAATATGGCACTTAAAGTGAAGCACAGAATGGTTGCAAGTGCTTTGCTTGTTTACCCTCAGGGTCCCGTGGCTGACTGGGAGCTCCATCCTGCTGCTGCTGCCCAGCATCATAAGAGACGATCATCCTGCATATCACTAGCCCAGAAAAAGATCAAAATTCAGTAGCCAAAGTATGGTTTTTATTGAATGTGTATTGTTTTCACAGTACTGTAAAGACAAAAAATTGTAAGTCAAGGCACCTAAGTCGGGCACTGTCTGTATCTGCAGCTTCCCCCACCCCTCCCCTTGGCCTTTAAGGTATTTTAAAACTGCAATTTCACAGTAAGGCATGTTGTCTTTCTGTCTTACATTTATTAGATTCTAAGAGACTTTAGAGATCAATATTGGATCAATGATTAAATCTACCCACAAAGATCTTACCTAGACTGTTGGAACAGCCTTTAAAATGGCTTTTTGCCACTAGTGCACCACAAACCCATGCACCTCAAGCTGCCAGAATATTCCAACATTCCTTCCTCCCACAGAATGCCTTCTTATCTCTCCAACTTCAAATCTTTCCTTGGCTTCACACTGCTTATGGGATATTGTGCAAATCCTTTGGGATGACAGAAAAGCCCCCACAACCCACTTACTGACCAACTTGAAACCTTAAAACTAGTTCTTTCTTCCCTGTACTAAGTACATTAGTCTCCTGAAGAAAAAAGAAAAAAAAGTGTCACATTTTGAATACACTGTGCACTCTCTAAACGCTGATGCTTTATCTAGTCTGAGGAGCTCAATAAATAGAATGTCTTTTTTTTTTCACCTTAAAACAAAACCAGATAAGATAAAGGTGCCAGATTCTGATACAGATTTTTTTAAAACACAGATTTATTACTGATAAAAGCTATATTGGAGGAAATGGCTATAGTAGGCAGTCAGACGGGTTTGCCAAGATCTTTTGAACTAGATTTACTCCCTGCCCCAAACTGCCAGCTTTTGCAGAGGCACAGCCTGCCTTGCTAAGCTTATCTCACAGCGGAAAGAGATCACAAAGCTCCGGCTGGCTGGCTGTCTTAGAAAAGGAAAGAGTGAGCTGAGCATGCCCAGTTTGCTTCTTCAAACTTACCCAGTATAAAACTTCTTTCTCCTTCTGGGAATGGCGTAAGAGACCCAGAGCATTTCACTGCAGAAGTCGTCCCTACTCTAAACTGCAGGAATGAAGAATAAGCTACCTCGTGTGCTTTTATTCTGAGCCTGGGAAATCCTTTCCTCTGTTGTTTTTCTGCAGAATCTGGCTACCTTTGAACATGTAGCATTTCTTTTTGTCTGTAGTTTTTCTTGGTCTATTTATTCCCCACCCTCTCCTAGACCCCCAACCAATTTAAACATGTTGTTTTTCCATTCCACTCCATATTAATGCCATCATAGTGTATGGTGTCAGTTCCATGAAATGATTAGCTAGTCTGTGAAATCCTCAAGGGCAGGAGCAGTGTTAGGTTTCACCAATACCTAAGGATGAATTTAGAACCTGTGGGCACTTAATAAACAGATTAGATGTTTTCCTTTTAAGAAAAAGGAAACTAAGTGAAGATAACTTATTGCCTCCTAGGTGCTAGGAACTAGGTTGTAAATGGAGCCGTATCAACTTCTGTAACCTGCACAATCACCCTAAAAGACTAAGGATATTACTCCCATTTCACAGTTAAAGAGAAGCGTTCATACAAGGTTGCCCAACTATCAGTGGAGTCAATGTTTAAACCCAAGTTGACTTGTTGTTCTTAGACGGGCTCCTGTATCTCCTAGATCTTTGCATCATCTGTAGATTGTTTTTCAGAGCATAAATCAGAGATAAAGGTCATTGCGTGAGGAGAAACCTCACACTTAAATTTTTTTTTTAGCCTTGTTAAATAAGTTTTTAAATAGATAAGAGGGAATCTAACTTTAGAGGTTAGCATTTTAACTTTGACTTTTTAATGTTTTCAATGAAGGGACCATATGCCCTATATCATTTAGAATATATAATGTAAAATATACCATGCATGTGAATGGGTAGCCAAGAACTTAAACTCCAGGTTAGCTGTCAGTCAAAATACTGAAAGATTTGTGCATTGCCCACTTAGTCAAATTTGGCAATTTTCATTCTTTTCTTCCTGACTTTACTCTTTCTGCGTTATCTTGACCATAACTTTCACCTCATATCTGATTGGATTTCTTCAATCTCATATATTTTAGCTCACTCAGCTGACTTCCAATGATTTTATTCAATTTTTAGTTGTATATGATAAAATCTACCTTATCTTCAAATTATTCAGAATAAACTATAAGGGACTATGACATTTTTCTGAAGCATTTCCTGAACTGGCTGCTAACAAATGTTTTTCAGTGATGAAACAGCAATAACTGATGTGTATTGAATGTTAACTGTGAGCCAACTATCCTGCTAAGTGCTATGTATGCATTTTTTCAAGAAATCTTCACAACTATGTGGGTAAAGTCACTAGTCTTTCTCATTTTTAGATGAGACAACAAAACTTCAGAGAGAATTTAAACAACTTACCCGTGGCAACACCAAGTGAGTGGCAGCATTAGCATTCAAGCCTTTGCTGATTCACTCTCAAACCTTGCATTTTTACCACTGTGCACCAAAAGCATAATTTCCTACTTTCTGGAAGCTGAGCATTGTCTTTGGAGAGAAACAAGATTGATTTTAATTTTGCCTGCACAATTAACAAGCTTTGAGAGCCTAGATACATTACTCAGTCTCTCTACCATTTCCTTTGCTTGCCTATTCTGTGGGCATCATGTCCATACCATTGGGTTACTTTATTAAAAGACCTAGTACATAAGGGGCTTAGTGCTTTACCTGGTATTTGGTAGATGTCCAATAAAGGCTAAATACCTTTTTTCTTTCCCTTACACAGAAAAATAATCACCCCTTGTGATTTCCAAAGCGTTTCCACATTCTTTGATCCCCCAAGACCCCTGCCATGACAGGGATTATTATCCCTGTTTTGCAGTAGAGAAAATAAAGGTTCAAAAATGTCAAAAAGCTTAGTTTCAGCCATACACACCTTGTAGGGAGAAGAGCAAGGGCTTCGTATTTTTCACTCCTGTTTAGTACACAGTATTTGCTTCTCAGAAGGAAAGTAAAGGCAGAAAACAGAGGATGTCTGAACTCTAAAAGGTCCTTATAGGAAAAAACATTGTGCAAAAAAAAAAAAAATATTTGCTCAATCTTTATCCCTCCTTTCCCTGAGAGGCAAAATGTAGAAAGAATTTTGTCTGGAAGGAAGAGAAAAATCCATTAGGAAGATTGCCCTTTTGCTCTGTGAAGGCCATGATCTGAGTTGACATCTAATTGTATTTGCTTATTTCAGAGCTGCAGATATTCAGCCTTTAGTGAGGACTTTTGTAATGGGTTAGAAGTTGCACTGAGTATTATCAGAATGAGTAGGCTTAGTTACTGAGAATGATCTTGCTGGTCCTGGTTAATGAAAATCAGGAAACGCTCTTTAAAAATTTTAATGTTTATTTATTTTTCAGAGAGAGAGAGACAGAGCATGAGTGGGGAAGGGACAGAGAGAGAGGGAGACACAGAATCTGAAGCAGGCTCCAGGCTCTGAGCTGTAAGCACAGAACCTAACGTGGGGTTCAAACTCGTCAATCACGGTATCATGACCTGAGCCGAAGTCAGATGCTCCACATGGAGCATTACTCTTATAAAATGCATTGCTATATTATGGATCTGTTTACTACTCCCTCTAGCAAAGGGCACCTAGAAGGAGACTTTCTTGCTTTTATCACCATACAATCCCCTAAAATACTTAAAACACTAAGCAAGAAGTAGAAATGGTCAATACAACCTGCTCATAATCCTGCAATTTGCATTGAGCCTCTCAGAACTATTCCCCCCCCCTTTCTCATGATCCATGTGAGACAATCATATGTAGATGGATTATGTCCCATATTCACCTAGGCTCTTCTCCTTTCTGCTCCTCTAGGCATCAGGAGGTTGTTGTGGGGAGGGTGACATTAGAAGATGGGTTGTAAGTTGGATCTTGGTCTAAAGCCTCACCTATTTAAAAGGATAGCTTGCTTCTGGCTCTCTCTCTCTTTTTGAACCTGTAGAGCTTCCTCTTACTCATATTAAGAGAGTGAGTCACGGGGCGCCTGGGTGGCGCAGTTGGTTAAGCGTCCGACTTCAGCCAGGTCACGATCTCGTGGTCCGTGAGTTCGAGCCCCGCGCCAGGCTCTGGGCTGATGGCTCAGAGCCTGGAGCCTGTTTTCGATTCTGTGTCTCCCTCTCTCTCTGCCCCTCCCCCGTTCATGCTCTGTCTCTCTCTGTCCCAAAAATAAATAAACGTTG
This sequence comes from Herpailurus yagouaroundi, assembly GCF_014898765.1. Lineage (NCBI taxonomy): Eukaryota > Metazoa > Chordata > Mammalia > Carnivora > Felidae > Herpailurus > Herpailurus yagouaroundi. The sequence goes on along the minus strand of NW_024412411.1, from coordinate 13,281,820 downwards.
AAAAAAAAAATTAAAAAAAAAAAAAAGAGAGTGAGTCACATCGCATTTCTCCATAGCTGGGATATAGAGCCCATTTTTCTGTCTCCAAAGCACAAAAGGCTTAGATCATAATTACTTATTTGATCCCCCACTGTTGGTTCTCAAATGGTTTTTTTCTGCATTGAAAAACATAGGTCACTACAGGCCAAGATTTTTGTTGATTCCTGTAATTTTTCTAATTCTCTCACAATAGCTTAGGCCAATATTATTTCCAAGTTTGTGGCTTTACTGTGGAAGTAACATTACCTAATGACTGCTTTTGTCTACCATTTTTGAAAAGGAAACTCTTTTGTTACATTTGGAGGAACTTAAAGATGAGGAACCTAAGGATTAACTTTTTAATTAGATATAATGATTAGAAACTTTTCATCCCAGCAATTTTCCTTTCATTGTAAAAGGAAAATTGACAGTTTCTGTTCAATTAGTGTTCACTGAAATGTTTTTGAAATGAAATTATTGCTGGGTAAAAGGATATCAAAAAGCATATGCTTTTTTTATATTTTTATGGGGAGAGACTGCTGATTTAAAGGAATTATAAAGCCAACAAAACATTATATTTCTGTGCCTGAGTAATATTTAGTCTCAGTGCCTTAAAAAAGCTTCCTCCTGGTATAAATGTTTGTGAGCCCAATGTTAACTAACCTTTTATCCCATCAGCACAGTTCAGTGAAATCAAATTTGCAAGGTTTATTTTGGTGAAATCCATTATTTATGCTTATGACTAGCCTTTCGAGTAGTTTACATGTCACTGTCTTGACTCCATAGTATAATCTCAAATGATTTAGTTTGTTTAATCTGGGGTTTTGCTAGTGATATAGTAACATTCTACATGCAACTTCATTTTGGGGTGAATAGGCCTGGACTTCATGAGCACTAGGGATAAATGTTTGGGATGACTCTAAGACTGGGATTTAGCTTTTGTTCTAACCCAGAACCACTTGGCTCTTGAAAATAAATCCTAGCTGAATTCCCTGCATTTGTAGTACTTAACCTACCAGTCTTTTAACCAATAACTATAAATTTTCTTTGAATAATACTTTCCCCTAATAGCTCTTTATTGCCTGAAGTGCCAAACAGAAATTTATCACCCTCACCTCAGAGTCCTTCTATACTTTCTCCTTCTTGATATCATTAATAATATTAATTGTAATGATAATACTATTGATGATAGCCAACATTTATTTATTATTATTTATTTAGTACTCTTTTATGTTCTAAGAAATGTTAAGCAATTCACTCATCCTCACAATATTCCCAGAAGAGTGAAAACATTATTATTATTCATTATTTACACAGCAGGAAGCTGAGACTTGGTAAGGTTAACCAAATTTCCCAAATTCACATGGTAAATAATTAATGGAGCAGACACTCAGACCCATTCATCATCTCCCAGCAAGATTTTTTATTAATTGTTGTTCCCCTGGCTACAAGCTTTATTAGGATCAAGGACTGTCTCTTTCTCTTTTCCCTATTGTCTATCTATTCATCCATCCATCTATGTACCTATATATCTATACACCTATACATCTATCTACCTTTAATTCAAACTCCATTCCTTTCCTCGCTCTCACCTGATCCCCATTTTCTCATCATATATGTTGGAAACATCAAAGTCATCACCCTCTCCTCTGTGTGAAATAGACCAATAAGATATTTCTCTGTGTGTGTGTGTGTGTGTGTGTGTGTGTGTGTGTGTGTGTATGTGTAGGAGTGCAGGGGAAGGGATAAAGAAAGGATAGAAGTGGAGGTAAGGGAGAGAAAAAGAAAGGAAAGAGATGGAGGGAGCAGGCAGAGGTAGGGAAGGCAAGAGAGAGACAGAGTATTATTCAAATACTGATTAAAACATGTAGTTGCGACCTAGTGGAGACATACTGATAAGAGTGAGGAAAAGGGAGGACAGACACTCAGCGAACTTCTTTTTAGGGCCATTTTGATATCCTGAGTTGAGACAAGAAGTGAATCTATGAAATTTTTATGGTATCAACTGCTCAAAAGAGTCTTCCTAAGAAGACCAATGCTCTAGTCCTGGCCCTACCACTGCCTAACTGCATAATCCTTGGCACATTCCAGTCAGTCTGGGTCTCAGTTTCCTGTCTATAAAATAGATAAAACCATTCTAGCTTCCTAGGATTTTTTTTAAGAATCAAGTGAGATACTTATACAATGATGAAAATGCAATGAAGATTAGGTTCTTGAGGTGCTTATGAACTAGTGAGATTATAAACATAGGACATGGATAGAACTTTGTGTTACATAGCAAAAGAAATATGTATATTTAAATAAAGATAACAGCTAATGACTATTTACTGGGCATTTATTTTATACTGGTCACATGGGCTGACCTGTTTAATCCTCACAACAACCATATAACATAAATGCCATTATCAAGCCTATTTTATAGATGAGGAAACTGAAGCCCAGGCTGTAGAGAATCCTGATCAAGTTCAAATAATTAAAACACAGTCTGACTAGGATTCTAACCCAGGAAATCTGACTCCAGATCATCTACCCTTAATTGTGCTCTCTGCCTTGGTGTAGAGATAGGAAAGAATAGGCATTGCTTATGGAGGAGAAAGGACTTCAACCCCCAGGCTTAGCTGCCAGTAAGGAAATTCTAACATCAGTTCCTCTCCATGCCAGGTTTACCTCTTAACAGTGTGCCCTGCCCTCTCAGCCACCTCCTCACTGGCCACCAAAACACTTAGGCCATTCAAAACTACTTGTTTGGGAAAAAAAAATGAGTAGTTATGCTGTATAGATCTTGCATGTCAAACCTCTGGAAAATAGAAGTGCAATAGACATATGGAAAGTGCCATTAGTATATATTTTTTTCTATTTCCAGTTGAGATGTTTCTGTTTGGCCATACTTAGGCAGCACAGAAATAAAAGAAATTTTAGTGAGGCATCTTTATAAGTTCTTTTATGTTCAAGTTAGCAGTTCTACAATGCCTACATTAAAATCAGATTATCTTACATGTCATATGATTACTTCTCTCCAGGCTTTTTACTAGAGTGGGCCACAGGGCTAAGAATACCATAAAAGCAAATTCACTCAGGGGAGTTATTGATTTTTTTTCCATCTTGCATTCCTATTACAACATGAAAAGCCCTAATCACCTCCCTCCTATATTTAATATGTTGTGAGGTTTCAAAAGCATCAGAGTGCAGCCTTATTGGAAGCTACTGTGAGGACCTGGGCATCTCAGCCCTTGAAATACAGTTAGGAGTATAATACTCTTGCATAGATGGCAAAGACAAAATGCAATGGGAAATGTGGAAGCCAGGGAAATAAAGTAATCTGAGAAGGTTAAAACATGGGAATGTCAATCGAATAATGTATGCTGCCAAAAAGAACTGAGAGTGGAAAAACCTAAGTCTTATATCTACCATTTATTCCTGGTGCAATTCACGTGCCTATCATTTAATCATTCAGTCTATCTGTTACTTCAGTTTAGAAATGGGAGTGCTCACTGTGGCTGTACACACTCCATGTAGTTTTTGTGATAATCCAATCCATTCATTTATTCAACAAATGTTCAGTGAGCACCAATCTCATGCTAGAGATTATGTACATACAGGGATGTAATGATAAACAAAGGGACTCTTTTCTGTCCATCGGAGGGTAGTCCAATGAGGAGTTCAGCAATAATCTGAAAGTCACAAAAAAAGAGGTTTATAAACTAGGTTCCATGAAAAGCTGTGACAGGGGCCCTGACAGAGTCTAGAGTAGTAGTTCTCACCTGGATGGGATTTCATCCCTCCGGGGGATATTTGTCAATGGCTGGAGATTTTTTTGGTTGTTAAAGCTGGGGGAAGGGAATGCTACTGACATCTAGTGAGGAGAGGACAGAGATGCTGTGAAGCCTCCTACAGTGCATAGTGGAACTGAGATTTGAAGGATAAGTGGGAGAGAATTCTGGAGAAAAGGTGGGAGAAGATTTGAAGCAAAGTAGCATTTGCATAGGAACTGACACAAGTATGAGCTTCATCATATCCTACATACTGGAAGCAGGCCTGTGGGGCTGCATCATGGAGTGGGGGAGAACGGCACATGATGACATTGGTGATGGGCAAGGTTACAGCAGATTCCAGTGTTCATGATGTAGATATTGGGAGTTCCTGTGATGAATGCATATGGCTTAAATGACCAAGTGGAAGGAGCTGGGATTTACTGGATAAAGAAATGAAAGAATAGCAGATTTGAGGGGAAGGAAAGAGGATAAGAGTTCAGATTTTCTTTTCTTTTTTTTTATTTTTTTTTTTCAACGTTTATTTATTTTTTGGGACAGAGAGAGACAGAGCATGAACAGGGGAGGGGCAGAGAGAGAGGGAGACACAGAATCAGAAACAGGGTCCAGGCTCTGAGCCATCAGCCCAGAGCCTGATGCGGGGCTCGAACTCACGGACCGCGAGATCGTGACCTGGCTGAAGCCGGACGCTCAACCGACTGTGCCACCCAGGCGCCCCAAGAGTTCAGATTTTCAAGGCAGTAAGTCTGAGATGTCTGTGAGATACTTGAGTGGAGATGACCAGCATGCAGCCAAATACGCAATTCAGGAAAGAAATCTGTGTTCTGTATTAAATGAAGAAGGCATTGATTTACTAATATTTGGTTTTTGGTTTTGGGTTTTTTTTGTTTTTGTTTTTGTTTGTTTTTAATAAGCTCTAGGCCCAAGGTGGGCCTTGAACTCACCACCCTGAGATCAAGTTGCATGCTCTACAACTGAGCTAGCCAGGCACCCCTGATGTTTAGTATGTGAATGAGTGAATAGACAGAGGGTGAAAAGGAAGAGAATTCCTCGTTGTGAATGTGCTTTGTCAGCAAAATGTAGTCTATAAATATAAGGAATTTCTGTCATTATCAACATTAAATGAAATACTTTTCACATTCATCTGTTTCTATAGCAAACCTTTGCCCATCCTCACTATATGCTAGGCAGCATGCTAGGGCCTGGGGATAAACAGATGAATAAGAATCACACCTACCCTCAAAAAGAGTCCAGAAAGCAAGTAGGGGGCAGATATTAAATTCTTTTTTTTAATATTTATTCTTGAGAAAGAGACAGAATGTGAGCGGGGAAGGGGCAGAGAGAGAGGGAAACAGAATCTGAAGCAGGCTCCAGACTCTTAGCTGTCAGCACAGAGCCTGACATGGGGCGCAAAATCATGAACCTTGAAATCATGACCTGAGCCAAAGTCGGATGCTTAATGGACTGAGCCACCCAGGCACCCCAGATTCTTATTACTGTCTTATCTGTGAGTTCTTGTAGCTTTTCTTCTCTCAGGAGAGTCCAAGGAGAAGAGCAGAGGACTCTTGAAGGGGAAGAAGATGAGGAAGACACATTTGATCTGCCTCCTAGTTTTATCCAGGTTAGCTCTGACCTTAACTACCCTGAGGGTTAATGTTGCTGTCATCTACTGGTAGGTAGAACTATGTTCAAAGCAGAACCAGTGTCCTGACTGCTTCAGTCTGCTTGCTTGGGATCACTCTCTTTCTTTCCTTGATAGTTCTGTGTTTAGGAATCCAGACTGTGCAGAGAACAGGGAATAGCACACTTTTGCAATGACCTGCATGTCTTAAGCATGTTTGAAGTATGACTGACTGATTAAATATATGGCACACTTCTCTTTTGTATGATTTTTTATATACTATAGGACATTTCATGCCCTCTGGAGCACTGCTGCATACAGTAAAAGTTCATGCCCCCCTTTACCCTGGTACACTCACATGAGTTTTGCCCCCATCGAAAAAGATATGTCATTCTCTCTTAAATAGGAGAAAATGGGTCAGATGTGAATTTTTGATACGAACCGTGGCAAATTCACCCTGTATCTTGAAAAATACACACACACACACACACACACACACACACACACACACACAC
>NW_024412411.1:13198365-13275886 GCF_014898765.1 Herpailurus yagouaroundi | reverse complement strand
ACACACACACACACACACACACACACACACACACACACACACCATAATAAACATACTAACATAAGTTTATCCAAGTTTTATTAAGCTTTTATCTATTCTAGGCCTCATTAATAGCAGTAATATCAAGCAAACACTGAAAGAGCCCATCATGTCCCAGGCATTGTGCTGATGCTGAGTGTACATTTGCTTCTCTTCTCTGAAACTATAGGTTAGTGGAAGAGACTAAAAGTAAAAAGTGAATAAACAAATATATTTCAAGTTAAGATGGGAACTATGAAGGAAACAAACAAGGTTCTGGGAGAAAGAACATTAGGAGGATACATACTTTAGAGTAGGGTGTGGTAGTGGTCAGGGAAGGTCAGTCTGCAACTACCTAAATATTTCTTCATCATTAGTCAAATGGAACCATAAGATATGAATTTATTATAGATTTTACTTATTACCTACTTATTAGTACTTATTTATTAAATATATTAACAAATTAAAATGAAATGGATTAATTTCATAAATGCTACTAGTGCGTACTGTGTGCCTGGCTCTTCTCTAGAGTTTTACAAATATTAGGGTGCCTGGGTGGCTCAGTGGATTAAGCATCCCACTTTGACTCAGGTCATGATCACATGATTCATGAGTTCCAGCCCCGTATCAGGCTCTCTTCTGTTAGTGAGTCTCTGCCCCCTCCCCTGCCCTCTCCTGCTCGTGCTCTACCTACAAATTAAACATAAAAAAGAGAGATAGATGATAGATAGATATATAGATAGATAGACAGATGAAATTGTACAAATACTACCTAAGAGGTGAGTTCTGTTAATCTCCACTTTGCAGATGACAAACTGAAGCAGAGAAACTAAGGACCTGTCCAAGGTAGCATAGCTAGTAAGTGGCAAAGCAAGTTACATTAGCCTCTATGGACCTATTTCTCTATCTGTATATTGAGAATAGCACCTTGATGCTGCAGGGTAAAGTAGTTTTTAACAAAGTAAAATGGTAAATTTCTATTCTTACAATTTTAATATGTTATAATGTCACTGTTACAATTATGTAAGCTCTGAACTTCAAATATGACAGGGAAACCAGAGTTTTTACGATGGAGGATCCTACCCTCAAGAGAATTTACTGTATTACTAGAGAGAGATTGTCAACATGTATGACATAATGCATAATTCAGAATTACTTGAGATATCTTTGCTAAACTTAAGGTCTTGTCTGTAAGTGCTTACTTTGAGAGGGAAATGGAATTTTTGAGGATTAAAATATATTCACAAATCACTGAATTATAACTGAAAGAAACAAGAGATGGTTGAATCTAAGATCTTCATTTTATGGATGAGTAATTTTAGCTTGTCAAAGCAAAATAACTGAACCAAGATCTTAGAGATAATTAGGGCAAGAATCATAACTAAGAGTAAGGCCCCCAGATATGAAATTTTGGTCCTTTCCTCTTGTTAAGCTTACGTGTATATTTTGTTTCCCTTCTTGCTAGAAAGTCATTGTTTTCTAATCCTCTCCCTTCCTATGGGAGATGGATCAAACTATAAGTTTGTAACATTAAAGGGTGACAGAATTTATCACCTGGGATAAAACCCAGGAGAGTGATACTTTCTGATGGCTTTTCTATGAACTTTTAGAGAACTTTTTAAAAATAGCTTCAATGAGATATAATTAATATCCAATGAACTGAAGATATTTAAGATCTATAATTTGATAAGTTTTGACCTATGATACCATCCATTTAAGGTAATGAATGTATCTATATCACCCTCAAAAGTTTCATCTCTCCATCCAACTTCCTCCCCTGACCTTCCTTACCCTTATTCCCAGATTTTCCTTTCTGTCACTATAGATTAGTTTGCATTTTCTAGGATTTTATATACATGGGATAAACAATATGTACTTTTAATGTTTTCTTTGATTCAGCTTGGTTATTTTGAAATTCATTCAGTTGTTGTATGTACCAACAGTTCATTCCTTTTCACTCATCTGTTACAATATACATACCAATATATCTAACCAAAAGTCACAAAGATTTTCTTCTACTTTTTTTCTTTTTCTAGTTTAATTTATAAAAATGTCTAAACTCTAGATATTTAGGTCTATAATTTAATTTGAATTAATTTGTATGGGGTGCCTGGGTGGTTCAGTCGGTTAAGCGTCCGACTTCAGCTCAGGTCATGATCTCACAGTCCTTGAGTTCGAGCCCCGCGTCGGGCTCTGTGCTGACAGCTCAGAGCCTGGAGCCTGCTTCAGATTCTGTGTCTCCCTCTCTCTCTGACCCTCCCCCATTCATGCTCTCTCTCTGTCTCAAAAATAAATAAAACGTTAAAAAAATTTGTAAAGAGAGACATAATTCAAAATTTGCTGTTTTGCATTTGGATATCCAATTGTTCCAACATCATTTCTTGAAAAGATTACCTTTACCCTATTGAATTCCCTTTGCATTTATATTGAAAATCAGTTATCTATAGATGTGTGGAGTCTCTATTCTGTTCTCTTGGTATGTTTATTTATCTTTATGCCAGTGCCACACTGCTTTGATTACCTTAACTTTATAATAGGACTAGAAAACAGGTAAGATTTATTTCTCCAATTCTGTTTTTCCATCTCAAAGTTGTTTGGGCTATTCTATATTCTTTGAATTTCTATATAATTTTAGGATCAGCTTAGCAGTTTTTCCAGGACAAACAAATAAGCAAACAAACAAATATTATTGCAGAGTTTTTGATTGGGATTACATTGCATTGAATCTATAAATCAATTTTCAAAAAATGATATCTTAACAATATTGACTATTCTTACCCAGAAACATGGTATATCTCTCTACTTATATGTCTTTAATTTCTCTCAGGAAATGTATGTGTTTTTTCAGTGTACATGGCTTGCACATGTTTTATACAGTTTATCCCTAAGTATTTTATATTTTTATCTTATTATAAATGGTATTATTTTTATTTCAGTTAACATTTATTTACTGCTAGTACAGAAAATACAATTGATCTTTGTATATTGATCTTGTATTCTGCAACACTTGCTAAACTCATTTATAAATTCTAGAATTTGCTTTAGATTCCATGAAATTTTCTACATAGACAATTATGCCTTATGGGAAGAAAGACACTTTTATTTCTCCCTTTCCAATGTCTATTTATTGACTTGTTGCACTGTCTAGAACCTACCAGACAATGCTGAATATAAGTGATAAGAAAAAACATGTCTTGGGGTGCCTGGGTGGCTCAGTTTGTTAAGCATCTAACTCTTGATTTCAACTCAGGTCATGATCTTATGGTTTGTGAGATGGAGTCCCTTGTGAGACTCTTATGCTGACAGCACGGAGTCTGCTTGGGATTTTCACTCTTCCTCTCTCTCTGCCCCTTTCCCACTTGCTAGTGTGCTCTCTATCAAAATAAATTAATTGAAAAAACATTTAAAAAAAGAAGAGACATTCCGATCTTGTCCTGAAAGTTTTGTTTTTGTTTTTGTTTTTTAAGCCAGGAATAGATACTGAATTTTGTAAAATGGTGTTTCTTGTACCTATTGAAATGATCATGTGCTTCTTTTTGTTTTTTGTATTATTAAAAAAAATAATATGAATCATATTGGATTGTTTTCAAAAGTTAAACCTACTTGGTCATGATTCACTACCTTTTTTATATATTGTTGGAATCGATTTACTTAAAGTTTGTTTAGAATTTTTGCATATATAAGGGCATATGGGTATTTGCTTTGCTGGTAATATCCTCATCTGGCTTAGTACTAGGGTAATCTGGCCCCCAAAAAACAAGTTGGAAAGTATTGTTTCCTCTTTAGTTCTCTGATAGAATTTGTATAGCATTATTATTTCTTCCTTAAATACTTGGTAGAATTAATTAGTGAAGGCATCTGGGCATGGAGTTTCTCGGTGATAGGTTTTTAATTACAAATTCAATACCTTTAAATTTTTTTAATGTTTATTCATTTTTGAGAGACAGAGTGCAAGCCAGGGAGGGGCAGAGAGAGGTAGACATGGAATCTGAGGCAGGCTCCAGGCTCTGAGCTGTCAGCACATAGCCCAATGCAGGGCTCTGGCCAACAAACTGCAAGATCATGACCTGAGCCGAAGACAGACACTTAACCAACTGAGCCACCCAGGCACCCCTCACTATCTTTGATAAATATATGGATTAGCTATTTATGTTACTTATTCTCTTGAGTGAGAATTAGTATTTTATATTTCTCAAGAAAAGTATCCACTTCATCTAAGGTGTCAAACTTGTTGACATAAAGTTTTTTATGAGATTTTCTTATTGAACCTTTCATGGAGGCTATAAGATCTATAGTGATGCTACTACCTCTCTCATTCATGATTTTGATGATTTATTTCTTTCCTCATTTTTCCCTCATTAGTCTTCCTAGAGGATTATAATTTTATTGATATTATCAAAGAACTAGCTCTTAGTTTTATTGATTTTCTTTCCTTTCTCTTCTGATCCTTTTTATTTCCTTTCTTTTGCTTCTTTTATTGTGTTCTTGCTATATTTTTTTTATTGTGAAGAGTGCAAGCTGAGATCACTAATTTGAGCTCTTTTTTTTTTCTTATTCTTTTTAAAATAGGTGCTTAGTGCTATGTATGTTCTTTTAACTTTGGCTTTAAGGATATCCAACAAATTTTGATATGTTATGATTTATTTTCATTCAGTTCAAAATACATTCTAATTTCTTTTTTATTTGTTCTTTAGCCAGTGGGTTATTTATAAGTGTTTTATTTAATTTCCAAACATTTTAGGACTGTCCAGAGATTGTTTTACCTTGATTTCTAACTTAATTTCACTATGGTCCAAGAATATACTTTTTTTTAACATGGCTCCTTTTAAATTTATTAAAATTTGACTTATGGTTCAAAATATGTTCTATCTTGGTAAATGTTTCGTGAGCATTTGAAAATAATATGTGCATTTTGCCATTGCTGGGTGGAGTGTTCTCTAAAGGTACATTAGTTCAAATTTATGGATGGTTTTGTAAAGGTCTTCTATAACTTTATAGATTTATTTCTGTGAATTCTATTAATTATTTAGGGTATTAAAATCTCCAATTATAATTATAGATGTCTCTGTTTTTACTTGTCACTTTGGTCTCTTCAGAAAAACAACCCTGTCTCATCAACTCAGCAAGTTCATTGGGTTTCATTTGGATTCTCCCTCCCTTCATTGTGGCATGGATATTCAAGGTTGTAGATGGGGTAGTTATAGGACTTACCTTACTTGTTTCCTGTCTCTCAGAGTTCACTGTTCTTTGTTGGCTGGTGTCCGTACTTGAAATTCATTGTTTCATGTATTTTGTCCTGTTTTTTGGTTTCTTCAGACTGGACTATAAATCCAAGCCCTGTTACTCCATTCTTACTAGAAGTACAATTGCCATAAAGTTATATTTAAACAAATCACCAATAGAAAGCATTCAAATGCAGAATTGCCTGGGCATGGCAATACCACCATACAAAAAGTATTTTTAGACATTCTTAGCTCTGTAATCTAATTTATAACATGGCAATGTATTTAAATATGAGGTACATATGGCCTAATGACTGAGTGTTAAACAGAAATTTGGTAGCCATTACATATCAGGCATTATTCTAACAGGATGAAAATATGTGCACTCTAACTTTGTGGGCAGGGGCAAATGCACAATGAAAAGTAGTTGAAAAGAAACAGAGGATTGAAACATATTTACCTTTGCATTGTTTCCAGCACCATGCTGAGATTATAGTAGAGCTCAATAAATGTTTATTAAACTAAGCCAAGTTGCACTAAGTCAAATATTTGGTCAAGTAAGATTCATGGTGTACTCCACTTGAATGTTGAAGGTAATAGATTATAGAATTTACAAGATTAGAGGTGCCTGGGTGATTCAGCCAGTTAAGTGTCAGATTCTTGATTTCTTTGTTTCAGCTCAGGTCGTGATCTCAGGGTCCTGAGATTGAACCCCATGTGGGGCTCTGAGCTGGGCATGGAGCTGTGTAAGAGTCTCTCTTTCTGTCCCTCTCCCTCCACTCCAACCTTACACCCTCTTACACCCCCACCCCCACTCCATGCTTGCGCACTCTCTCTCCTAAAAACAAAACAAACAAACAAAAAAACGATTGGGCTTGAGTATAAAACATGTTGTTTGTGTTTAATAAAAACTAAATAATTAAGTAAGTAGGTAACGTGACCTAAATCACTGAGCCACCTAAAGCCTCCAAAAGTATACCAATGCACCTATTTAAAAAGTGGGGGAGGGGCACCTGGGTGGCTCAGTCAAGTTTAACACCCCACTTTTGGTTTCAGCTCAGGTCATGATCTCATGGTTCATGACATGGAGCCCTCAGCCCCTTATCAGGCTCAGCACTAGCAGCACCAAGGCTGCTTGGGTTTCTCTCTCTCTCCTTCTCCTGCTCCCGCATGCTTTCTCTGTCTCTCAAAATAACTAAATATTTTTAAAAGTGGAGGATAGATCTATGGAATTAATTTACCACCTCATGAGGTTTAAGAAGAGTTTCACTGAATTTATGCATATGGATGCTCTAAAAATTGGTCAGAGCTAAGATTGGTTAGCATTAGGAATAAGAAGCTATTGAGTTTGCATTTAAGAGTAGCTTTAGTTCCAGTGTAAATTTTACTATTAAACTCTCTTAGTGTCATATTCCTTCCAAACCAATCAGTAATGGCCTCTAATTCCCCACCCTCTGCCTTTGTTTTACTTTTCTTTCCTCAGGAATATCCCTTTTCTATCTTTGCATGTTCACATTTTACCCTAACTTAAGCTCTAGCAAAGTACTAAATCTTCCATGAGGCTGCCCTAATTTTCCCAATGGATATGTTTTTTTTTCTTTTTCATTGTTTTGTGAATAGTTTGTGCTGCCTCTTTTATAACCCTTTTTCTAAATTGGCTTTTGTTTTTCATGCCCGGATATTGTCCCTTCAATTAGTCTTTAAGCTCCTTAAAGAGAGCCTCACCATCTGATTTGTGCATCTGTGTATAGTACAATAAAAAAGTATAACACATGAGAGATGCTTAATATGCTTATTGAAGAATGAATGATTCCAAAGTCATTTTTTTTTTTTTATGTAGAGCTTCTACATGTAGACTGCAGATTATCTACCCTGTTTCTAAAGAGTAAGGAAAGGAGGATCTTTTTGGACATGCTGCTTAAATGAAAGAAGGAAGGGAGCTGACAGACAAGAGGTAGAAGAAATGCATGGTAGGACAGAAGATTCAGCTGGGGGCTGGAATAATGGTGAATATTTGCTCAAAGGATTCAGAAAGGATGGCTGAAATTTTGGAGGATAACCTAGAAAACAACTTTATATTTTCCTGTTGTTTGCAAAGAAATACTGAGCATTTACTAGGGAAGGAATATTTTCTGAAAGTTGTGGGCTGGCTGGTCCACAATGTGTAAGGAAGAAGCATGTGGCTGGGGCAGATGGGAGAGTATAAGGGCAGGAATGAAGGCAGAGGAGGGACTGTGGGTGTGAGCTGAACAGAACACCATGAATGAGAAAAAGAGAAGGTTGGTTGAATTCGTATTGAAAAACAAACTAATGGCAATAGCCTTATGGTGTGTACTCATGAAATATTAAGGAAAAATAATCTTCCTACAAATTAGCCCAGGTAGAAATTTTGGAAGATCAATTCTACTTCCAATTCCTTCATTAAATTTGAAAAATAATTGAGATAGGAGGAAACCTTTCAGCCTTTGAGATTTTCATAGTGCAAGGTCATTATCATGAACTAATCTGCCATTGCCATGACATAAATGCAGAAAAACTAGGTAACCCAAATCATGCAGCTCTTCTAAAAATATACAGCAAAAATCCTTCATTTATGTCATCAAACTGTTTCCCATAATTTGTGCCTTGTTTTGTACTCCTTAGATTTTTTGGGTCAATTAAAAGCACAATTTATTCATTATATTATGTATTGCCCTCAGTTTACCCCTTACCTCTAGAAATACTTGAATAAATGTCCTCCTGTTGGCTACATGACTAGCTCTGAGAGTACAGATTCCTTTGGAACTTGTGAGTGCTCAGTCTTTTCTTTCAAAATGCATTACCCCCAAGTCACCAATCCCACAAAGACTAGGGGCTAGTGGAGGAGCCTCACTTTACTTTGTGGGCTCCTGATTAGGTGAAGAAGTCCTTAGAATATGTAATAGATTTATTTAGTACTTTATACTAGCCTTACTGCTGTTAAAGTGTGCAACCAATTTCTTTGGAATTAACATGTTCAAATTCTGGGAAGACAACTCTCTGGTCCCAAGACTGTTTAAAGGCTCAATTCTCCTGGCATTATATATGAAAATTCTACTTAGAATAGCAAACAAATGTGACTTTTCTCTACTACATAAAGCAACAGAAAGGTCTTCTAACTGCTTTTATATTTTAAGATAAATAATTGACTACATTTTATACTTAAGAACCTTCTGGCTGGTCTTTAGGGATAGTTCCAGGGACACAACTCTGTAGTTAATAAAGGCAATGGTGCTCCATAGATGAAAAAATGTCATGTTTAGTTCTTAACTAAAGTGAGAAGAGAGTTGGACATATTAAATAACACTTTGAGAATGAACGTATATGGTTGCATTTCTCTCACAGCAGACAAGTATAGACACCTGCATATAATCATACATGGGTGTATGTAACCCACTGCCATTAATTTTACTACTTTTCACAAGCTACTCAAATTTTACCTTCATGGCCTGCCACCCAAATCTTCTGGTAGAAATTTTTTCACATCTCCTTCCCTCCTACTTCTTTCCCCCCACACACTTATGGTATGTGCAGTTTCGCCAGACCCGTGTGAAGACAGGGGAACATTGATGGGATTGCTTTTCACAAGTGTGGGAACGAAAATCCTTCCCAATGAAAACATCTGTCTCTGTTCAAGTCATGCCCAGTTATCCCCCAAAAGAAATGTTCTGATTAACTTTTTTTTTAAGTCTTAAGATAGCAGTTTGTGTAGCAGATCTAATTAAGAAGTTTATGTAACAGATCTGCAGGGTTTTTTCCTTCTTCAACTGGGTTCTTTGAGCTCAGTTTGAGTGTTACTAGCTTTCGCTATGCAACGGCCAAGTGCTTCCCGGGCTGAAAATTATCAGCTTTTGTGGGATACTATTGCTTCCTTAAAACAATGTGAGCAAGCTATGCAACATGCATTCATTCCGGTAAGGAAAATTTCCTTTTATTTTCCTAAATTTTTTTTCTTCTTCTTTTTCCTTTTATAGCTGTAGATAAATGGCATGTATTATATGCATTTAAAGATGTGGTATCTTCTCTGTAGCTTTTGTTTGGGATAAATATATCTCTGTCTTGCTCTGTATGAAGTCTGAATTCTTAATATAGCCAGACGTTGATCAATGAGAAAGAGTAAATAGTGGTCCAAGTAAACTCATCCTCTTGAAAATAGTAGTGTTTAACAAGTAACATGTACTAAAGAAAGGGAGCAAGATTGATATTTCTCATATTAATCTTTGATACAACTTGCAGTATGTATTTCTTGGCTTATTCTCTCAGAACTCCTTAGAATGGCTTGAATATCTTTTTGCAGTGGGTTTGATACATAGATCAAGATTCCAAAAGTTAGTTCTTACATTTTGGTTATTTATTCAAATGAAATCCACCATAAAATCTCTCTTGAAAGCGTGACTGTTCCTTTAGTAAAGCAGTGATGCACTCTTTAGAAATTTGTAAATGTAGCTGGTAGAAGTATATAGATATATAAAATGAATTAATAAGTCAGTGTCATTGTGCTATATATTACAGAAATAATGTTTGTGCTTATAATTATTTAACAGGAAGAATGAGGGTGGCTACATTAGATAGGCTGAGATGAGGTGGAATAAGAGTTTTAAAACATTTGATTCTTTAATTGAATCTGTTTTGAAGGATCAAGAATAAAAGAATTAAGAATGAAAGAAACTCTTAACAATTAGTCTCTGCTAAAAATGTACGTGGAGTAGCTTATGAAAAACATTATTTCTGATGTAGAAACTCAAGAGACATACCTCTGTCAATAGTTGGAATAAATCTTCTTTGAAGTTCAAGTTATTTTCAACTGACTGAAGTTAGGTGATATTGTATTTTTGTCTGTAACTTGGGAATCACCTAAATGTTTCAAAGACTGTGATACCTTTAAAATTCATCTCACGGAGTACTATTTTCTAGTTGGACCTCTGTAAATTGATCTTGATAGTTAAAGACATAAAACATAATTTTTGCAAGGAATTTAATGGTGAAAATCTCTCCACAACGGAATAAGTTATAATGATTCTACATTGAACTGAGACTTGATGTGTATAGTTTGCTTCTCCTGTCTTTATTAAGCTTTTCTTCCTTTGTTTTATCAGGGAGAATATGATACTCTTTGTGAAGCTAGTATCACCTCGTTTTGGAGCTTTCTCTGGCCAGGCAGTTATTTTCTCCCTTTTCTGCTGCTTGCATGCACCTCCCATTTATCACCTAACATATTTTGTTGCATGTGTTTTCTTCTCTGTCTCTTATATTGTCATTTATTGGAGTGAAAGAGAAAATTAAAGTAAGTTTAAGGAAGAAACTAACACTTATTTGTTTGTTTTCTTATTGTCCTGTCTTGAACTCCCTGAATATAGGATGCATCTATCTCCAGGTTCTAGAAGTGTGTAGCACAGCAAAGAGTGCTTGTTGAGCACTTAAGAAATGAAACCAAATAGCAAATCTCCAATTCTAGCATTTCCAGTTAGTACATGGCAGTTTTCATCAACAGCTTTGTCTATGCTGACCTCATAAAATTATCTCTATTTAAAACTATCTGGAGAAAACATTAAAACTTGACTAAAGCATCAAAATGGGGTTATGTTGGGAGTGGCAGTGTTTTGATGTAGGGGATAGACCCTTATTGGAAAAAAATAGCCTTGGATTTAGTTTCCATAGTCCATGGGCCACTCTTTCTTCCATTCTAATGTCTGTTCCCAATTCCCTCCACTGCACCATACACAGAAATTACCAGGTTTTTTTTTTTTTCAGGTTAGCTTCATTTTGAGTCCTCTAAGTCCTTTTGGAAGACATTAAGAATTTGCCAGTCTCTCAAATATTCTCAATTTTTTTCCGAGTCTTACATTAAATATATCATTATATCATAATTTTATGAGGATTACTTTTAAAAAACATGGCTATTAAAATATTACTATCAGCTGGAGGTAAATCTGTTTAAATTGAGCCTCAATTTTTTATCAGAACATGTAATTTAGATCTCAGAAAAAGGTCTTTATTTATTTCATACTTTATGCACTGTTTAAGCACAGTAATAATGTATTTCATACATACAAAGATACACACATATTTACACACACATGTACATACATGGATATATGGCATTCTGGCCCTTCATTATTTGGAATATACAAATAAATTCTAAAAATACCTATATTGGCCATGATGTTTTAAACCTATTCAGGAAATGACAACCTATATTGATTTAATCAATTACCTCCTTTAAAATAAACCTGATTTTCTTTTAAAATAAAATACTGGAAATGAATAATGTATAGGAAATATAGGCACATACTCTATAGCTATCTTAGGAAACCTGACCTGGTGTTTCACTCGCAGGTAAATGTTGTTTGTACGTGTCCTATGTCCTATAAATGTGTATTGCTAGCACATCATTAGAGTTGAGAGCTACCTAGAATGTCTGTACAATTTCTCAGACACACAATAAGCTATAGAAAGCAAAGAGTTTTTCAGTCACTGCACTTCTATGAACTAATAATAAACCTGACATACAGCCTCAAGTTATAATATAATCAACCCCAGAGAATCTGCCCATTCAGCCTAAAGTTTATCTTGGTGAAAGAAACCTAAAGCAGCTAATACCTGGATAGTGTAACTGTCCCAAATGGACTACACAAACAGGGAAGCCAACCTATGAAGTTTTTCACAGCTCAACTTTTTGGTCTCACATAATAGATCATGCCTTGTAATGGTGAGGTGGAGATCAAATCTGGAATCTTAGGTGAGTTCTTCTACTTGACCCAAGAACCCTGGGTATAAAACAGCAACACAGAATTCCCAGTATCTTTAGCATAAGTGCCAGCCAATGTAAGTTGTAAGTATTTATTAGATGGCTGAAGGATAAAAAGCTCTCTTTTGAGTCCCATAAATTGGTTCCATCATTGGAACTATAAGTGCATCTTTATAGACATTCAGTATCTTTGGGGTTCAGGCAAATCAAGGTTTTGCTGTTTTGTTATTCAAATGAATGGATATGCTTGTAAAAACAGCCCCATGATTAGTAGTTCTTTTCATAGAGACTGACCTGTGTTTCCATTCACTATTACTTCATTCACTTCACTCATATTTTATTGAGATCGTACTATGTTTCGTCATGGTCCTAGGCACAGGGTAAAGACCTGAATGTGCACTTTAACTTTTATGACACCCAGTCACTTTGGAAGAGACACTTCATTATCCCTTGCCCAAAAGGTGCCCCACTGTTTCTTGCTGCAATGTACAAAGTTGGTTTTCTTTCTACTACTAGTCACCAGGTTTGAATTTTGTCTAATGTGAATGTCATGCAGCTTACCAAGCAGTGGAGAGATGCTGAGATGATTCAATTAGGAGAACCCTGATGAAACCTACATGGAATTTTGCTCATGAGAAATATTTTCAAATGGATACACAGATGATTCTAACACCGGATACTAAGTGTTGAGTGTCCTGAGTACCCATGAATTACCCTAAGAATTAAAGAAAGGGGCGAGTTTCACAGAAGGGTATCAGCTAGATTTTGAAGGTTAAGTAGAATATAGACATGCAGTGATGATGGAGGAAGAGGACATTGAAGTGGAGGGAACAATAAAAGCACTTACTAATTGCATAAACATGGTTCATTTTTTCACCTGATCATTCATTCAACCAATATTTATTAACTACCTTATCGGAAAATTATGTAATAGGGCTGAGCATATAGCAATAAATAGGACAAGCTTAAGTCTGCCCTGAGGCACTTACATTCTTAGGGGAGGAGACAAACATGAACTAAACAATTATGTATATATCTGTATTGTACACTTTAATGCTATCCTGTGTGGTTCATAGCATTTCTCACACTTGCAATTGAGTATTGCACATATGTGCACACAGATACACAACTATTACCAGTATAGCAACTGCAGATATTTTTGCAAAGCCTCTACATATAAGGCAAATGGAATAAAATATTCTTTCCTATGCATATCATAGTCTTAATATACATGTTAATTTCCCTAGCAAAAAATTAGTATGTCCTGTCTGACACATGGTACCTGAGATTGGTACTTGTAGTGTAAAAGTGACCATATGTATTGAGTACCTCTTTTGTGTTGGGTACTGTTCTAAGCACACCACATATTATTTCACTAAATTCTGTCAACAGCTCTCTGATATGGGCACTATCCTCTCCATTTTACAAAGTTTACAGCTATTAAGTGACTTTCCCATAATCACATAGCTAGTGAATGGAAAGACCAGACCTTTAAACTAGTTATGTGGTTCCAGAACTAATTTTCGTAATGGGTTCACTAGAATAAGGAGAAAACCACTGAGACTAAAACAGTTGCAGTAGAAGCAGCAATCTAGGGATGTACAGACCACAGTAGATGTAGGAAGGTGGGAGTGATCCATCTGCCTGGAATGGAGGGGAAAGATGAAGGATGATTGCAAAGAAGAGAGAGGTCTTGAGATGGTTTTAAAACAAGAGAAGGAGATAAGAAAGGATGAAACAGTAGGTACAAAGGCCCCAAGGCATAAAAAAGCAGTATGAAGTGAGGGATAGTTATCAACTTTCCCAAGCCCTGATCTTCCTCTTTGAGCATCAGTGACAGCAAGGTCAGAAACAAAAAGGGTAAGAGTTGGGTCATTTATTTAAAGTCAGGAATCCTTCAAGTCAATCAGAGAAGAATCAGTGATTAAGTCAGGCTCATACTAAGGCACTGGAGTCTGAAGAGAATCTCCAGTGGAAAAAGAGATAACTTTCAGACACCTGGCTTCATAACCGCTTCTACCTGTGGCCTAGACTACAGGTTAACACCTGTCTGTGCCTGCAAGTGAGAACATGTGCCTAGAGAGGCAGAGAAAGCTTATGCACAGGTATAATAGAATGAAACAAAGATAGAAAGAGAAAAGGAGATGAGAAACCATATGGTCCCTAAGAAAGATGCTGAAAGAGATGAGCCTGACAGGAACAGAGAGAAGCTGGCAGAGACTTGTCTGTGGCTTCCTGGGTCCCTCAGAATTCCCAGTTCTTAGTTCCTGTTCATCAGATGGCTAACCTGCTGTGCTTCCTGCCCTTTCAACCTAATAGTTCAGATTTTGCTTAAGCTACTGTATGTGGCTTTCTATTCCCTGCAACCAAAGAACCTTAGCTAAGACAAGGGCCAGTTAGTGGCTAGTGTTCCAGGGACAGGATCCAGCCGTACAAGAAAGGACAGGACAAGAACTGGAGGGAAGGTGAGCAAATCAGCTGAGTACACTGGGCGTGAAAGGTGAAGTTCCATCATTCAAGACTTAACTTACATGACCTTCCACAAGACTTCTCTCATATCTTATAACCGGATGATATGCCTTCTCCCTTATTATTTCAACCCTGATAATACACTCCCTGAAGAAAAATAAGAGTAGAGAATGTACTCATACACTGATTTAATCTATTCCTTGTTATTGAATCATCACAATACCAACATGAAATGATCCTAATATTATCACCTCCATTTTAGATCAGTGGGGTCAGGTATCTTGTTTAAGATCCTATAGGTGGTAAGACTAGGAGAGAACCCAGGCCTTCTCAACCTAATCCCATCTCCTCACCCACCATGGTACTTTGCTCCTATTTCTCTTGTGATATTGTTCTGCTTTGTATTACAGAAATTTGAGGGATTTCTCTTATTTTTACATGACACCATAAACTCCTTATAGAGCAAAACCACGTGCTTCTTCTTCCTACTTTCTGCAGCTCCAAGTACAGTGCCTTAACTATCATGTTTGTTAAATAAATCTGTAAGCGCTTATTAATACTTAAAATGTGAGAACCTAGCAGCAATGGGATAATAATGATAGAATAATCCTTCTTGTCTGAAATACCTCCTCAAAGCCTATCTTTTTGGTTCCAGTATCACTTCTACAGACCTTGCCTCTGGTCCCTGGATGTTGACTTTGAGCCATCATAAGCTTAGGTCAGATCTAAATAGGATTTGCTCAATGATGAGTTTCAGTCCTAGTTCATGGTGTTCCAAGTGTGTTTTGTCCTTTCTGGATTCTAAATATTGCTTGACTCATCATCCTCAATCATGTCGGATTCATTTCTCTATTTCATTCCTCTTAGCCTCACTTCACATTTCTGTCTAGTAATACCCCAGTTTTTAGTCTATTTCCTCCTGAAGAATATGAACAAGGCTATTAATGGAATTCCTATTAGTGAAGGAACAAAGATGAAACTTAATCTATAGAGATATTCAA
The DNA here is from genome assembly GCF_014898765.1 of Herpailurus yagouaroundi. Lineage (NCBI taxonomy): Eukaryota > Metazoa > Chordata > Mammalia > Carnivora > Felidae > Herpailurus > Herpailurus yagouaroundi. The sequence continues at coordinate 13,260,410 of NW_024412411.1, read as the reverse complement.
CCTAAGGGAGGGAAAATAACTACATCAGAAGCGACCTGGATAATTGCAACAACCTGGGACTGCACGAACATTTGCAGATTTCTGGTAAAATGGAATAGAATAGCCACTTTTGTTTTTGAACAAAAGGCAAGAACTTGCTATCTTTTTATCCTCCTCTTTTATGCTATTTGCATTTTCTTTGACTGCTGGCCTTGTGATTCCTGTGCATAGGCATTTTTAGTTCATGAAAAAGTAATGCCAGGTACAGGATGCTTTCTCATTATCCCATTGTTGCTGATTGTAAAATGTTTATGTGGATTCATCACAATGAGTATCAGTGCAGATATGTTACTGTACAACAATATAAAGCCCATCCTCTGCCACTCCCACTTTCCTCACCCACTCCAGAAATTGCAAAAATAGGACCCAAAACATTTTTGTTACAGAATAGAAAACTAGGCATTTGTTCAGAGCTAATAATAGCAGTCCTCCTCCAAGTAGCACAACAAAATTAAAGCACACACATATCGAATTCTTGAAAACTTTAATGAGCTAATACTAAATATGTTGTACTTCTTTAAACTTCATTTAGATATTTTTACTTAGGGAGATGCTTAACAACAAAGGAGTTACTAATTTTTATCTTGAAAATATACTGCTTTTACTCTTGCTGCTGCTGAAACTCCTGTTACTCTGCTACTACTATCTTCTTTATATTGCTCTATCTTGTTGTAATTTTCAAAGCATTGCAAATTATATTCTTGGTCTTTATACCTTAGCAAGGTAGGCAAGACAGATGTTAACATCTCCATATTATTTATAAGGAAGTTAAAAGTGAAAGAGTTGAAATGGCTGGAATCAGAAGTGACTAAGCAGTAAGACCTAACCTAGCAGGACTAGAAGCTCAATCTAGTGCAGTTTTGTTGAAATTCAGACTCTTAGCTACTTTGAAAAACCTAGGTTTGGAGTCCTGGCTTAACTTTTGACCTCAGATTCATCCTCTGTAAAATTAGATATTATACAGATCTTTTAAAGCTTTTTTGTGGTTCAAATGAGATGTGAGTTAAACCCTTAGCACAATGTCTGATCAAAGCAGGGTTGCCATTATTAATGTTGCTGAGTTTTAATATTTTCTTAATAAATCCTTTTACAAATTGCATAGGGTTTTTATATATGATCCCATTTTCTTCTCAAAGAAACACATTAGGTAGATAAATAATAAGTTACAATCTCCATTTATATATGATTAGAACATTTGAGAGAGGTTAAATGAATTGGCTAAAATCATACTATAGGTGAGAGGAGAGTTATTAAATCTCAGTCAGATGACCCAAACCCTAAACTGCTTTTATTACTCTTCTTTTGATATTCAAAGTTAGGTTAATATTAAAATCAGGAATTATCCAATCCTTATTTATAGCTGGATATAACCTTAGACATAATTTAAAGAGTTAAGTGATCTGACCAAGTTCTACAGTGACACAACAGCCCTAGGCACCTCATCTGCTGACTCCAAGTACAAGACTAGCAGATGCTCATCCTATAACTTAAAAACATACCATGCAAATGTTTTCGTTGAGTTAGAGTGGGCAAGGAGGGGGTCATAAATTGCAAGGTTGCAAACATTATATTCATAAGGAAGTTACCATTACTTTTTCAGTTGGTTAAGGAAACCTTTTATAAAACAAATGAAGTTCTAGAGTGTCTTAGTTTACAGTTTCATGGATAAAGTGGTCTGGGAGTAAAGAGGAGAGTCAGCCTGGGAACCACCATTTTATTCTCCACTTGGTGACAGAGTCCTCATACACCATTAAACAACCTGCTCTATGCCTTATTTCTCTTACTTTTATTTTTCTCTCTGTTTCCCTCTCTCTTCTCTAGCCCACATTATCAGATAACATTCCTCCATGTTCACTCTGAAACAACTGTAGCATTATCCACATCCCAGAAGGAGGTAAACTGGCAAGCAGAACCCTTGCTTTACAGAATAACTGGGGGTAAGGGAGCCATAGGAAAACTGAGAAACCAAGAGTGACATAGCCGTTGCCACTCTGGGAAGCTAGGACAGCTGTGGGGCTAGGAACTGGTTGGCATTTTAGACCTAGAGATTTGTAGGCTTTTGCCGTGGAACAAAGAGTTCATTGCCTGGTCGATGACAATATACAAACGCATCTGCAGAATATATTCTTTGGCATCAGAAAATGCTAGCATTAGTTAGCCAGCTTCTATTTTTCTAGTCCCCATTCACTTCTTTTTTAAAAATCTATTCTTTCTCTGTGTTTTTCCCCAATGAAAATTATTCCAAATATAATACTAATTTTGAAGACAAAATAAGTAAAGGGGAAATTGATAGACTTATAGATGTTATCAGAATTGAAAATAAGAGAAATTGAAGTAAAATGTGTCTACTGTGTTCTTTCTGCAACACAACCCAAGTGCCCTGTTTCAGAGGCAAGTATTGAAAAATCTTCCAATCTAACATGGACATGAGCACATTATAGATTACTAATGGTAAAACAGTAAACCAAACTCATATCTCCTCTCTCTGTCTCTCTAACATTTCCTCTAAAACAAACAAAAATCTAAATTGGTGTTTAGAAAATAGAGAAAGGCAAGGATAGAAGAAAGAGCTTGGTGATACTTCTTTGCTTCACATTCTTATATTTAAAAAATAGAGAGTTATGAAGTAAAATATTAAAACTACATGAACTTTTCTAAGATGAAACATGAGACTTCAAGTGAATGTTTAGTTTGGATGAATATTTTTTTTAAGCTTATTTATTTTGAGAGAGAGAGAGAGAGAGAGTGCAGAGAGAAAAATCTCCATGCCGTCAACACAGAGCCTGACACAGGTCACAAACCCACAAACTGTGAGATCATGACCTGAACTGAAATCAAGAGCTGTATGCTTAACTGTCTGAGCCACCCAGGAACTCCTTGGGTGAATCTTTTGAACTAGATCTTCATATTCATCTGAAAAATTTAGCAAATTCTTGGAATGCCTTTTTGTTTTTTTCATGATCTTTGAGTGTTTAGCTTTTCATCAAATCCTATGCTTCCTTCTGCCTTTCCAACTTCTGAAATGTACAGTTGGATATAAGTTAGAGCATGAAACACTTCCAGTACCACCTTCCTTACTCAACACAGAGTGGCATTACAACAAACACATGGATTTGGAGTCAAGAAGAGTGACCTTTTGGAAAAAATGGACCACTCTCTTACACCATACACAAAAATCAATTTAAAATGAATTAAAGACATAAATGTGAGACCTTAAATCATAAAAATCCTAGAAGAGAGCACAGGCAGTAACATCTTTGACATCAGCCATAGCAACTTCTTTGTAGTATGTCTCTGGAGGCAAGGGAGACAAAGGCAAAAATGAACTAATGGGACTACAGCAAAATAAAAAGCTTCTGCATAGGAAAGGAAACAATCAACAAAACTAAAAGGCAACCTACAGGGTAAGAGAAGATATTTGCAAATCCGATAAAGGATTACTATCCAAAATATATGAGGAACTGATACAACTCCAATACCCCTCAAAACAAATAATCCAATTAAAAATGGTCAGAAGGCATGAACAGTCATTTCTCCAAAGAAAATATCCAGATAGCTAACAGACACATGAAAAGATGTTTATCATCACTTATCATCAGAGAAATACAAATTAAAACTACAATGAAGTATCACCTCACACTTGTCAGAATGGCTAGAATCAAAAACACAAGAAACAAGAGGTGTTGATGGGAATGTGGAGAAAAAGGAATACTCATACACTGTTGGTGAGAATGTGAACTGGTGCAGCCACTGTGGAAGATAGTATGGAGGTTCCTCAAAAAGTTAAAAATAGAACTACCTTATTATCCAACAATTGTCCTACTGGACCTTAACACAAAGAATACTGGAACACTAATTCAAAGGGATACATGCACCCCTATGTTAATAGTGGCATTATTTACAATAGTCAATATATGGAGGCAGCCTAAGTATCCATCAATTGATGAATAGATAAAGAAGATATGGCATATATATACCAGCTATATTATTAAGCCATAAAAAAAGAATGGAATCTTTCCATTTGCAATAGCATGGATGGAACTAAAAGTATAATGCTAAGCAAAATAAGTCAAAGACAAATATCATATGATTTCACTTATATGTGGAATTTAAGGAACAAAACAAGCAAACAAAGGGGAAAAAAGAGAGATAGGGACAAAGCAAGAAATGGGCTCTTTTTTAAAGTTTATTATTTTTATTTTGAGAAAGAGAGAGAGTGTGTATGTGTGCAAGTTGGGGAGGGGCAGAGACAGAGGGAGAGAGAGAATCTCAAGTGGACTCTGAGTTATCAACACAGAGCCTGACAAGGGGCTTGATCTTGAAAATTGTGAGATCAAGACCTGAAGCCAAAATCAAGAGTCAGATGCTTAACTGACTAAGCCCCCAGGTACCCCAACAGATGCTACTAATTATAGTGAACAAATTGATGGTCACCAGAGGGGAGGGGAGTGGAGGTAAGGTGAAATAGGTGATGGGGATTCACAAGTGCGCTTGTCATGATGAGCACAGAGAATTGTATGTGTGGAATTGTTGAATTACTATATAACACTGTATGACTGTATGTTAACTAACTGGAATTAAAATTAAAACTTAAAATTAAGAGAAGAAGAATGAGTCTTGGCTCCACTAGCTATTAGTCTAGTGACCTTGAATGCATTGCATTACAGGCTCATGCCTTGCTTTCTTTATCTGTATAATGAGCATAATTATAGTATGTAACTCATAGGTGTGTTATGAGCATTAGAAAAGAATGAATATAAATGACCAGCATATGTTAAGTATAGAAGAGTCTTTCTGTTTATTACTTTCCTTAATTTACATATTGTGCTTCCGAAAAACATAGTCTATAGCATGACAAGTTCCAGATGCTCATATTCACACCATCAGTGTTGTACAAGAGTAGTCACCAGTGGGCTTTGTGCAGTTACCCCTTTCCACCCATTTTACATAATCTGTTACCTCAGGGTTTCTCATGAGTCCTGTCTCTTGTTACTGCAACTCTAGTTTCAAAGGTCTAAGTGCCCATTAACAAACATCTTTGAGTATATTGTATGTAAAACATTGATTGGAATGTAGGTGGAAGAGGCTGGTAAAGAAATGAAATAAGAGTCCTTTCCTCAAAGTCCTTGCAGTTTCAGCAAGGAGATGAAAATATCGCATCTTAATATTCTTTAAGAACATCAGGGTTTAGGGGCGCCTGGGTGGCTCAGTTTGGTGAGCGTTCAGCTCTGACTCAAGTCATGCTCTCATGGTTTATGAGTTTGAGCCCCAAATCCAACTTGCTGCTGTCAGCGCAGAGCCTGCTTTGGATTTTCTGTCCTCCTCTATCACTGGCCATACCCCTCTCACATTCTCTCTCTCTCTCTTAAAAATAATAAAACATTAAAAAAAAAAAAGAATGTCAGGGTTTAGTGCTTTCACATAGTTCCTTTAACATTTATAATTCAGTGTAAACTGAAGTAACAACTAATGAATGCTTTAAAATGGGGGGGGGGGCGTGCAGAATGGAGATAGATTGAAACCTGCAGTCAAGATTGAGGAAACTTTCATAGAGAGTCTAGGGGGCTTTAGACTGTCCTTGAAGGATAGATATAATTTATCTCTTAGATAAATAAGAGAGGGAACCATGATTGATTCATGACATAAGAGAAGGAAGAAATGTAAACAGTATCTTATGGTAGACCTAAGCAAGGTGTGTGCTTGAAGTAGTGAGAATCTTGGCTTGATGGAAAGAAAGGAGAGGGAAGGGAGTAAATAGTATCCATTTATTGATCACCTACTGTATGCAAGACCTTGATCCATGTGCTACAGAAGAAATTAGCCCCACCTTAGCCTGATGAACCAGATTAACAGCTTGCTTAGAATTCTGGTATCTATGTGTTGAAAATATAACTGCTGCTAAGACTATAGCTCTTTGGTAGCTTAGCAAAAAGGAGCAGATGGTATCCACATGGATCTTTCCAGGAATAGCACCACATGGAGTGAATCAGTGAATTAAGTATGTATGGTTATATGGCATGGGGCACATTGACTAAACCACATTTGAGATCTGAGCTAATGACTCCATTTTTCATGCAATCTCCAGAGAGCATTTATATAAATAAAGCAGTTAGTTTTGTAAATGCTCACTGTGAGCCCGTGGGATTTGTGGCATCATGGACTAATGTACAAAAGCAAGAGATTTGGAGTCAAAGGACCTGGGTTTGAATTCCAGCTTTGCTCCCCTCTAGCTGTCTGATGTTGGGAATTTCACTGAATCACCCTACACCTCAGTTTACTTAACTGTAAACAAAGGAAAATTCCACCAGTCCCTCTGGGTTCTGTGAGGAGTACACAAGAAAACACAAATAAAAACTTATCATGTTCGCCTGCCACACAATGGTTATTTGCTCAGTCAGTGTTAGTTTCCTTCCTTCTTTCTGTGGAAATTAAATGATCTAATGTATATAAATATACTCTGTAAATGATAAAGCATGGTATTAGCGGCCAGTATAATATAATTATCCATTTGAGTTTCAGTGATGACCTGAAGTTTTGGTGACTCATTTATTTTTGCTTTTTATACTAAGTGCAAAGAGATATGAGAGATATGTGGCTGGGTTGCTGCATGGGAATTCAGAGTCCTCATAATTAGTAGTTCAAGCAATTTTTATCTCTTATCCCAAGTGGACTTAATTCTAGAGAAAACATAAATAAAAGTCTCTTTGGTTCTGAGATCTCCACTCTGTGTCATTCTGCAGGCTACCCCAGCTTTTCTGTACTAGAGTTGGAGGCACATAACTCAGCTTAACTGTTTTCTGCAGAGTATTACACTACCTTGTATTTTAAAGGAGGATGGAGCAGGCATGTTAACACTTCAATCCAAAGGGATGAAAGACTAATGGTGAATTTTCAAGGATCAGTGAGGGAAGTTGTGTTAACTAGAACAGACTTCTAGAGACTTATCAAATTTTAATAGGGAACAGAAGCACATGTTTTGCAGTTGTTAAGAATTACCCACATAGGAGCTGGACTTTCAGATTTGATTCTTGGCCTTGCTATCACCAGCTGAATGACCTTGGGCAAGTTAGTTAACATCTCTGTGCCTCAGTTTTCGGTAAAGTAAGGATAATATTATTTTTATTATTGAGAGAGTTCAGGAAAGCAGAGTTAAACTGAATTCAGGCCAAACATGAGTCTGCCATTTTTTTCCCAATATTCTGAGCTACGCTGATGGTAAGCTAGGTAGGTAGCCATCTCTGCATTTTGTAAAGTGTTAGGCAGAGGGGCCAAGGTTTTTTTACTTCCTCCAAGGTTGCTCCCGGAGATACCCTGCCATAGTCATTAACCTGCAAGTTAAGCCTTGCCTAGCTATGCCTCAGGCTTTCATACTGTTCAGTTACCCACCCTCGTGATATTGCCTCAGTGTCCTCACTTGTGTGTGTGTGTGTGTGTGTGTGTGTGTGTGTGTGTGTGTACACTTATATATGTTTGTATGTCACTGGAGGGTAAGGGCAAGCCAGAGTACAGACCTGATACTATTGGTACTACTATTGGTGATGACTCAGAGCTATACTGGATTAAACTGCATGCCCCTGGCTTGTCTTGTGGAAAGGAAATAGGAAAAGGAGAAGAAAATTCAGGAAAGCAAAAAATAACCACACTAATAAATAATATAAACTTACATCTATAGAGTTCCTCTCTTTTCACTTAACATGCATTATTTCTTCAGCTAACTTCTTGGGAAATAGGTTAACTGGAAAATAGAGTTGTCCCATTTTTTTAAGTGGGGGTTTAAAAGAGATTAAGGGACTTAGAAACCCTCTGAGAATTGGGGAATTGAATCTGAGTCAGTACAGTGAGAAATTTCTCTTCAGACAGTGAAGGAGTGACTAGCAACATACAGGGCAGGAAATAACTGAATTTTCAATATGTAGCCCGGAAAAATTCAGTAGAGGGAATCAGAAGATGTTAGTGGTTATCAGCATGAGTTCTGGGGCTATAAAGACATGGGTCTGAAACCTGGTTGTAGTACTTTTAGGTTTGAGGCCTTAGACAGGTGACTTAGCCACTTTGAGCCTGCCTGCCTGCCTGCCTGCCTTCCTTCCTTCCTTCCTTCCTTCCTTCCTTCCTTCCTTCCTCCCCCCCTTTTTTTCCTTCCTTCCCTCCTTCTTTCCTTTAAATGGGAACAATGAGGGGATCCTGGGTGGCTCAGCTGGTTGAGCAGTGTCTGACTTTGGCTCAGGTCCTGATCTGACTTTGGCTCAGGTCATGATCAGGTCTGAGCCCTGCATCAAGCTCTATGCTGACTGTTATCTGCCTCTCTCTCTACCCCCACCTCTCTTTCTCTCTCTCAAAAATAAATGAACATTTAATGGGGTGCCTGGGGGTGCTGAGTCAATTAGGTGTCTAACTTTGCCTCAGGTCATGATCTCACAGCTCATGAATTTGAACCCTGCATTGGGCTCTCTGATGACAGCTCAGAGCCTGGAGCCTGCTTGGGATTCTGTGTCTCCCTCTCTCTGTTCTTCCCCCACTCACACTGTCTTTCTTTCTTTCTTTCTTTCTTTCTTTCTTTCTTTCTTTCTTTCTCTCTCTCTCTCTCTCTTAAAAAGGAATAAACATTAAAAAAGATGCTTCAAAAATAAATGAACATTTAAAAAATAATTAAAAAATAAATGGGAACAGTGATGTTTTCCTTAAAACATTTTGAGAAGTAAATACATTAATGCATCTTAAGTATTTACCACAGCCCTTGGAACATAATAGGCATTTAATAAATGCTTAACCGTTTATTCTTGTTATTGCTGTTGTTACCCTGTCTTTAGTTTCCATACTAAATAATTGTGAGATCTGGGACATGCCACTAGGCCATGTGTCCATTTCCATATTTATAGAGTGAAAGGATAGAATTAAATGATCCTTAAGGTCCCAGCTGTAAAGTTTTGTAATTCTAAAGTGGGTGTGTTTCTTCTATTTTGTTTCTCTCTCACACAGCCATCAATATGTCTTTAATCAGTCATTTACCAGAAATTTTCTTGGAGCTTACTTAAAACATCCAGACTTAGTCAGCCTGGCTATGCCTGACTATATCTTCCCAAACTAACGTTAACATTCAAATCACCTTTGGTTTTCACTAGATTGGCTGGGAGAGCAGCCCCCAAAAGCATTTAATCTTTGCAGTGATAAACAAGGCAAGCAGCTTGCTAGAATTCTGCCATTAGACTGACACTTATTACCTTCTTCTAAGCCATGCCTCCTGTAGGCCTGTTCACATGATGTTTCTGGACCCCTGTAACTGGGCCAGAGTGAGGAGGGGAAGGCTCTGCCACCAGCCAGGATCAAGGTGTATATATCTAACTTTGCTTTGAGCTGGCTTCTGACCTGTTAGTGAACAACAGTAGTTAGAATCCAAAGAGTTCTTGTAAATTCCAATTCCGTTCTGAGAGACAGTAGAGTATAATTGTCAAGAGTATGGATTCTGAGCTAGACTGTCTAGGTTTGAAGATGGTATATTTACCATATGTCTGACTTTGGAAAAATTACTGAAACTCTACTTCCTCACTTGTGAATAGAGAATAATGGTATTTGACTCATTGGGTTATGTGAAGATTAAATAAGTTAATTATATAAATAAGTGCTATATAAATGCTTGACTTTCTTCTTACCCACCCCAGTGTTAATACACCGAAGATCTGGCTGTGGCTTGGTCATGGTCCCATAAGATTTCAGGTAGTGATGATGCTCAGGGGCAATTGCAGATCTTTAGTAAATCTATGTCACTATTTTCTTTGTGGCAAAGAGCAGTGGTTTATCTTTTACTGGGATGAACAAAGTTATTGATGTAATGTAAAGGTATTTGGGTATCCTATGGAGCTCAAAGAGGAAAGTGGTGGGAATTCATGAATAACTTGATCTAACAACTTCAATTTTTCAGTATTCTCTCTGTTTGCTTTTCGCTTTTCTACAATTAACTTTATACTTCCCTCTTGCTGTAAACTTGCTTTCTGCACATATAAAGAATGTAATATAAAATGCAAACCATGTATATCTCATAGTTTGGGTCACCTAAGAGAGATTGGTTTCTTAAGCCTTTATAGTTTCAAAAATCCTTGGCTATATTTATATAAAGACAAGACTTGAAACTTCTCATTAAAAGATTTTTTTTCAGGGGCACCTGGTGGCTCAGTCAGCTGAGCATCGGACTCTTGATTTCTGTTCAGGTCGTGATCCCAGGGTTGTGGGATCGAGCCCCACACCCAGCTCTGTGCTGAGCATGGAACCTGCTTAAGATTCTCTCTCTCTGTCTCTGTCTCTGTCTCTGTCTCTCTCTCTCTCTCATTCTCTCTCCCTGCTTATTTATCTCTCTTGCTAAAAGTAAAAATAAATAAATAATAAAAATAAATTAAAAAATGATTTTTTCATATTTGTTAAAAATTTCTTTCCATTTAATGGAAATCAGCATATTGAAGTTGGACACTGGAATCTGCTGTCACCAGTTTGATTTAGGAGTTCAATTAAAGAGAATACCCAATACCCAATTAAAGAGACTATGTGTACAGCAGGGCAGTAAGAATTGTGGAGATAAAGCTTAGTGGGAACCATCAAAGCAACTAGGGAACTGGTTTTAAGAATCTAAAACCAGACCTGATCAAACTAGGCATGGACTCACATGATTTCAAAAGCGAGAAAAGAAACAGAAGCCAGGATGAGCCATGGGGAGATCTGAAATTCACAACTGGTTACAGAAGCACACTCATGGGCCATACTTAGAATTCAACTATACTCTGTCACCACTTGGGATTTTTATTCTCTGCTGACTTGTATCATTGAGTACCTTCAAGAAGCTTCTGTGAAAACAGTCTGGGGAGGGTCATGAGGGTCCTGAAACAAAGCAATGGGAGATCTGATCTTCAGAGAGCCAGATATAGCAGCAGTGGGATACAGAACAGCCAACCATGACATCTTGGCATTCATGCCTGGGATTTGTCAGTGTCAGATGTATGTGCTGTATGTGTATGTTCAAACAATCTATACATTTTGTTCGTTCATGCATTTTTAATGACATTAAAAGATGCAGGCATTAAAGGGGGCTTCCGAATCTTTTTTACTCAATAAGGAGCTTTCCACATAACATAGATTATACTTCACAACCTTTACAGCTTACAGTTATGAAATAATCAATATTTCATAAAAGCTGGATAGTTAAGCAATAGGGACTGATTAAGGAAAGATAGTGACAGTGGATAATCTGGAAAAGTAGTCACAGTTTTGTTGGTAACATGGGAGATTTTGGAGTTATCCTAGAAATGCTCTCCTGAGCTTACGAGCTTACAAAGAGCTATTACTTTCCTTTACACCCTCACCTATACTTTATATCAACATTTAGCCAGTAATTCCTAAGTTGTTGCTGAGCTCCTTTGGTGTAACCAAGTGCTGTGAAGAATTCTAGGAAAATATTTAATCCTTGTCATTTTTTAAACAACCTGAATTTATGTATATGAAAAGGAAAATCACAGCATAAACATATGAAAGGGATAAATGACATCATAAAGGAAATGGGCTTGCATACAAAATTTATTCCTAGGTCATGTTAATATAATCTGTAAGAGGAAAAACAAAAGTAAGATGGGTTGAATCAAATCAATACATATTTATTGATCAAATTGTACTAAATATAAGTCTTGGGTGTAATACTTGGAAAGCTTTCAGTCTGGTCAAGGGGGCAAGGCACAAATGTTTTAGAAGAGTCCTGGGAACCAATTAGAAAGCATAGAAGAGAGGAAGTAAAAACTAAAAAACAGAAGAGGAAGACAACAACAGTAACCATTCAGGCATCACCAGATTGCTTTCAATATCTGATATGTAAGACTTAAGGCAGCTCTTGCCTCCAGGGTGGTCTTTGGTTTGCCAGAATCTTGTATGCTGCTTTACCTCGAGATCTGCAATCACTGCAGGACTCTTGCAACTGAGCCACCTAGATACTCAGATCATGGAGCAACTTAGTGTGGAAAAAAAAAAATGGATTTTGAGGTCAGAAAGGCCAGTGTTAAATCTCAGCTCTTATTTTCCCTGAGCCTCCATTTTCTCATCTATAATATGTGGATAGTGATAATAATGCTTTATCACTATGGTTTTGTGGAGATTAAATGAGGATATATGTGCATTTTCTTATACCTGGGCAAGTAATATATATTTAATAAATAGTAAGTCACATGGTCTAATCTTTAATTTTCTTTAGTGTGATTGTAGCCACTATCATGGCTTTGGAATCTCTGGGGTGTAAACAATTCACAAACCAGTCAATAATATATTCTTACAGTGGTCTGTCTTTAGGGCTGCTAATAATAATATTTAATATTGATTCTGAAATGTAAGTTTACAAAGCACATTCAAATATATCATCTCACTTATTCTTCAAATGACTCTTTCAGAAGATGATTATTTCTATCCCCATTCTACAGAGAAAGAAAATGAGACAAAGGGAGTTAGTGTAATTGCCTCCAGATCTCATCATCAGAAAGTTGCTCAGCCCCAAAACGTATAATCAGAAAGTTGCTAAACCAAACTTGAGCCCAGTTTCTCTAACTCCAAACCTCTTGTTCTTCTCCCTACACCACCACATGCCTCTTAATAAGAACTGCCTTTTTGTATGCAGGTGTTTAGGGTCTGTTTGTTTGTGTTTGTTTGTTTGTTTGTTTGTTTTGTTGGGATCCTGTGAAAACTGTCTTTCTCCAAAGCCCCTATTCACCCTAAAGGTACTTGCTATTAGGAGTTAATGAATAAACTGTGAACATCTAGTTGGCTCACTATGGACACATATAGACCAGGCTCATGTTTTCAATGCCTGGTGTGTTATGTTAAAACATGGAATTTTGTTTTGTAAAATCTGCTGGATTGCCATTTTTTTAATCATTTGATTAACAGATTGACATTTAAAAGCTGTTAACTCTGTTAACTCCAGAGGGCACAGCTAATGAAATGTCCCAAAAGTTGAGCACTTGCCAAAACTACCATGTCTTATAGGACAGCTCTGGATTTACCATGATGAGAGTATTTTTTCTATCTAAATGAAATCTGCAATTTGGGAAGGAGATTAAAGATCCTGCAGGGGATGAAGGAAAAGATGCTATGAAAATTCTAGAAACTAGAAAATAAAGATAGATCTGCTCAATATTCATGAAGTCAGATTGGTTGATGCAAATAGAGATTGCAATCTCTCATTTTCTAATGACTTGGCTTGTAGCACTTCTGTATCAGTGTTACACAGATTCCTACCCAGCTTTAAAGGGAATGACTGCAGGTTGTACATGTTTTTTAAAAAAGGAAGTTTAGCATACTCATAATGATTTTATGCCACCTTTGACTAGTTTGTAATTTTCTAGCTAAGGATTTCTAAGGTACATGATCAGAAAATCACAAATGTTGAAAGATATGGTACAGAATATATAATAGGTAAATATACATATAAGATGTCAATAAGTGAATCTTTCTATTTCAACATATTCTCAAAAGGCAGTTTAAAGAGGAGGGTTACAAATATTGCTTTAGGTTAAATTTTGCTTCCATGAGAGAGAAATTAAATTTATTTTGTATAGCCATTTTATAAAGAAATGCTATACATTTTTACTCACCCAATTTATTAGAAATTCTTACCTCATATACAGCTCAAATCCTCACCTCCTACTGCTGGGTAGAATTAAAGGGAAAATGAGTACAAATTTAACTGCTTACTTCATTTCATTATGTAGTCAATATAGCAAATACTTGAAGGAAGGTGGTTTCAGGGAATTCCAAGACATTTCATTTATCCCTTGAAACCCTGACATAGTGCCTTTACAGGTTCTCAAGAAATACTGTTGAACTCTGTTAAATAAGTTGAACAGATCCTATCTCAGAATAGATTACCTGTTATTTAATTTTTTTTCTTGTGTCTCTTTTTTAGGCCAGCCCTGCTCCTATAATTGTCAACACAGATACTTTGGACACGATTCCTTATGTAAGTAACATTTTTATTAAGACTTTCTTTAAAAATTATGTTAGAATTTAATGAGCTAAATTTAAAATTCAATACATTTTCAATTCTACCCAGTCCAGATAATCTTATGAAATGTGTAGAAAGAGTTTTGTGAGTTCTGTTTTGATATTTGCTAAATCTCAGCTTAGTTATGCAAATAGTTTTCTCTTTCATTCATTGTTTTGGAAAACATAAGGGCCTATCATAGGGGAAAAAAGCCCATTGTATTAAAAAAAATGTTAGTTTCCTGGGTGGTTCCCTGAAAAGATACTGAATTGCTTATAGAAGAGATGGATAAACTTCTTTGGGTTTCTTAGTAAAGGAATAATTAAATCAAATTTCTGTGGTAGCACATTCAACATAAGTAAGCTATCAAATATTTGATGGATTTTGCTGGGTTTCTAACAAGAGTTGGAACACATTTTTTAAGGGTGTAGTCTTTCTATGTATAATGAAAGGCATGGTTTTATGAAAGCCTGGAGCATGAGATAGATACTAGAATCAGACAAATGGGTAAAGCCTGGGATTAAGTACAACCACTATAATGGCCAAAATTCTTGAACAACAAAGTTTGACTCAGCAGGGGAGATTGGAGGGTGGCAGCAGGCCACAGTGTGGGTGAGCAGTTGACATTTTGGAGGTGTGACAAGGCTTTATGTGTGACCCTAGCTAATGGATAGACAGTAGTGATTGGGGAAGATGGGACAAACACAGGTGTGTGTACAGACAGAGGATTTGAAGCAAGGAGAAGGACTGCAGGGAGGTTGGATAAGAACAGATGCCTGGTCTTTGATTAAATGAATAAAACTCATGAAGCACTTGAAAAATTACCTGGCGCAATGTAAATGCTTGGTAAGTATCGCTATTCTAACTCTTAGACCCAACCTTAAATGCCTACAAGGACAAAGTAACTCCCAGAAATAAATGAAGGAAAAGGCATGGGGACAGCAGGGAATCGAGTTCCAAAGGGGGCAGCCGCCACTTGGCTCCAGTGGATTGGTACCAAAAAGAGATGGGGACCAAGTGTTACCAAATCATCTAACTTTTCTAGAGAAGTTGGATATTTGAATTTTTATGTAAAGGTTTGGAATTTTTAAATATAGACAACTGATTTTCCAAAGTTCATGCACTGTGTGCCAGTAGTCCAGAGGCTACCCTTTGGGTGGCTTCTGCCTCAAAGAACTGGAGATCCTGAGCTGATCCTCCAAGCCAGGACTCCGCCACAGGGGAGAATAATGCTAGAATTGGAATACAAGGTTGGGACTTGATTACAGGAACAAGTGACTGAAACTGGGACACAGGGTCAGGATAAAAATAACAACAAGCTTGACTTAGTGCTGACTCACCTGAACTACTGAGCTAGGGCTTCCTAAATCTTTCTGAACAAGAGTCGTTTGGGGTCAGACAAGAAATGGGGTTAAAAGCTTACTGGTAGGAATCAGTGGCCCCAGTTCTGGAAAGACAAGGATCCTGTTAGTAGGAAGCAAAGTAATACATTAAAGACACATAGTGTCCACTATTCTGTCTCTCACTCTCCCCATCTTCCTTCACTAATCAAACATTTATATTAGTATTACTGTATACCTGACACTAAGTACTTAACAAATATTAACTCAATCCTTAAAACAACCCTGTAAGATAGGTTCTATTACTTTCTTTATATTACAGATCCAAAAACTGAATCATAAAGAGATTAAGTAACTTTTTCAAGGTTGCACAGTTAGGAGCAGAGCCAAGAATGAATGTAGATAGACTGGGTAAGGAGATCGAGATCTCACTTAACTCTTTATCATACAACCTCTTATATTTCCACCTTTTCTCACTTGTTTTCTCTCCGCTTGGAAAAACTTTGCTTTCTCCTCTGCTACACGTGGATTTGGGTGGAAGACAACTTGTCACAGAGGCCCCAATAGCTTTGGGACAGAGATTCATGTATATTTTAAGGAATTCTGTGTTTTTACTCTAGAAAAATTATTTGCTATATTCATAGGCAAGGCAGATGAACAGTGCTTTGAAGTAGACATGGAGCACAGACTTGATTTTGTAAGTAGGACTGCTTTCTTTGGTAGATCTGTATTATTTCAAAGCCGTCTCTTAGGATTCTCATGCCTGAATGGCCAGATGCCCTCATGTACAAATAATTTATCAACAGAATTTAAAGATTTTATGCAGACCTACTTGACTGATATCACAGCTAATTAGCTAGTAAAATCACTACATATAACAAATTAATCAAATTGCTTTCTATTCCCTAAATATCAACTTTGTATACAAATTTGAGTTCTTCAAAGGGTCTTTTTTTTTTTAATCTTCAACTTTTTTGTACTTAATGCAAAACCTCTTTGAGCTTCCTTAAATAGTATCTTTAGAGAGGGTTGCTGACCCGTTTGCTGTGGTGAAAATATCCCAATGTGTTTCGTGACAATGTGTTGTTCAGCAAGTCATTTAATTTTTCTGGATCTAAATTTATCTTTAAGACAGGAATTATAATACCTACCTCAGAGGTGATTGTGGGGATGAAATGAAATTATGTATGCGAAATAATGCTTTTTTTTTTTTAAAGTTCATTTATTTATATTGAGAGAGAGAAAGAGAGAGCAGGGGAGGGTCAGAGAGAGAGAGAGAGGGAGATAGACAATCTCAAGCAGGCTCCACACTGTCAGCACTGAGCCAGACTTGGGACTTGATCTCACAAACCATGAGATCATGACCTGAGTTGAAATCAAGAGTGGGACACTTAACTGACTGAGCCTCCCAGGAACCATGAAATCATGCTTTGTTAACTTCTGGCTTCTAAGTGTTTATCATTTTATGTAAATAATAAAAACTTATGTAGTAACACATGGTAGGCCCTGAGAGGATGGTAAATATGACTATCTTCCCCCATATAAACATGAGTACATCATCTATTGAAAATGCAGATTTAGTGCACAGCCATTAATGTAGATATACTTTGGCTTTTGGCATAAGTCCAACCTTCCTCTTTGTTCCTGATTCACTGGGTAACCTTGAACAAATCGCTGTTCCCTTCGCAGTCTATTTTCTCGCTCCCTAGTGTTCTAAACTTTGTTTTCCTCTTTCCTTTCTCATGTTCTAGTTGTTCACATAATTTCAGATCTATTTAATGAAAAAACGATCTCAGAGCTCCCCAGAGCATTTCAGTCATATTGCATAAGAGCATTTCCTTCTTCAAAAATATTACTTAAATGACAAATTTTAATGTGTATTATTGTCCTTCTCACAAATAATTTCATTACAAATAAATATTAATTTTGCCAGTGAACAAGTTTGATTTTAGAAATATGTTGTCCTTGTGGAAACAATTCCTTGGCATGCATATAAACAGCAATTGAATAACTAGAGGAAATCTGTGGTCAAAGGAAATTTTTAAATTAAGTATCTAATAAGGCACAAAAAATATTTAAAGAGATTTCTGCCTTTTTTAGGCAGGAAGTTAGGGGTTTTTAGAGCTCTGAAAGTATCTACCATTAACAAATGGTGGGGGGGGGAATCACTGAGGTTCTTACATACAAATGCTTCAAATAATCTCGTTCTTTCATGATGTCATGATATTTTAAGGTTGGGTATGATGTTACATATGGTATAACCCCACCTCTCCTGCAAAGCAGGAATCCCCTATATGAAGGTTAAAATCCCTCAAGGAAAAGCAAAGAGAAAAAGCAAATTGCCATTTCAGCACTCTGTAGTTTACATTTTTCACTCAATCGTGTTATTCTTCTCCATTATATGTTAAATATTGTCTTATGGCAGTTGATGAATATACTGTGTTCTTAGAGAGTTCACAGTGAGTAGAGCCTGCATATGATCTGTAAGTCTACATCCCTGAAGGCTGACTTAGTGAAAAGATACCATGTTACCCTCTAAGTACTCTGCAACCAACTGACATGGAAGTCAGTCCGGAAGCCTCCTCTCCGGACATACTTTTTGGCTTTTGTAGCTGACCAGAGTCGTATATTGAACACCATCCAATGAAACCCCAATCTTTCTGCTTTAAAAAAAAATAAAATTAATCAGAGAAATTCTAGGATTCCTTTTTATCCATCCTTCTCTAGAGTTCATTATATACTGGTTATATTTTGACTTGTTTTCTGGAAATATACTGTAATAAATAGTATACTCAAGAATCATGAGTTTTAAATGTTGTTAAGTAACTTAGGATCCAATGAATGCAAACCTCTCATTTTACAGATACAGACATTCTAGCTCAACTAGTAAATGGTAGAGCTTGGTCTATCATTTACTTTCACTCTACATAACAGTTTTTGGTGTGCAACCAATAACCACATAATCAGTGGCATATAACAATAAGCATTTATTCTTCCCGTAAGTGTTTGCTGGTTGGTTGGGCCAACTGCTGTAGACTGTAGATTACCAGGTTGGCTTCAAGTGTTTGATTCTGGGGCCCAGGGAGTGGGACACTACTACCCAGAGTATGTTATTTTAATTGTAATGGCCAAAACACAAGAGGAAAGCCCAGGACACAAACACAGTTGAAGGCTATGTTCACATGACGTCACTAACACCCCACTGGCCAAAGCAAGTCATATTGCCAAGCTCAAAGTAGAAGAAGGAGTGAATATTTGCTAAACAACAAACTAGTTTACTATGCCAAAGTCTTAAATAAAAGGGCTAAGAATTTGTAAATGCCCTTTATAAGAAAAACGAGTACAAAAGAAAGAAACTTACACTCTTAAAATATTGGTAGGTCAGGGCTCCTGGGTGGCTCAGCTGGTTAAGCATCTGACTTCTACTCAGGTCATGATCTCACAGTTTATGGGTTCAAGCCCCACGTAGAGCTCAGAGCCTAGAGCCTGCTGTATCTCCCTCTCTCTCTGCCCCTCCCCTGCTTGTGCTTTGTCTCTCTCTGTCTCTCAAAAATAACTGTTAAAAGTTTTTTTTAAATATGTTAATAGGCCAGTGGCAATAAATAATTACAGTGTCAAAGGACACTGGTTCAACTGATATGGTAAGTGAGTGTCTAGATTATTAAGGATGTTTAATGGAAACTATGGAGAAATAAAAGAAACATCTATCAAGTATTGACAGTGCAATGACCTTAGTTTTCTTTGAGACACTTTGTTGTCTGAAACTTTGTTTCCAGAGGTAGAAATAATAATGGAGACAAGGGATTTGTTCCAGAAGTTCCAGGACTGTGGCTTGGAAAACATCCCAAGAAATTGAAGGAGTAAGAGAAGTAGAGGAGAGAAAAGAAGAAAGAGGGATTAAGTTACAAAAAAATATGAGAAGGTCCTTAATAGTATTGATGCAGTTTGGAGTGGTAGGGTCCAGAGCCAATGGGTAAGTAAGAATTCTTGAGACTTCTTTGGTGCAAAACAGTGATTTTATTAAAGCAAGGGGACAGGACCCATGGGCAGAAAGAGCTGCCCTAGAATTGTGAGGAGCAACTGATTATACACCTTGCAGTTGAGGGAGGTACAGGCAAAAAGGAAAGTTTCCATAAAGGACTTTCATATGCTAAAGAGGACTCAGAGGAAACCAGAGTCTTTGCTATTTTCAAGCTAAGGCGGTTTTCCCTCCAGTAAGGCATTAACAGTAAGACAAGACAGAAGTTTATTGGAGAAATGTTTTACTGTCCCTATCTCAAATATTTGTCAATGGGCTACAGGTTATAAAGAAATTTAATGTTCGGGCCCCTGGGTGGCTCAGTCAGTTAAGCATTGGACTTCAGCTAAGGTTATGATCTTCCAGTTCTTGAGTTAAAGCCCCACTTCAGGCTGTGTGCTGTCAGAGTGGAGGCCACTTCAGACCCTCAAATTCCCTCTCTCTCTGGTCACTCACTCACTTGCTCTCTCTCCCCCTCAAAAATAAAGAAACATTAAAAAAAGAAAAAGAAAAATGTATATTAAAAAAGGAAGTTTAATTTTATTTATATTTTCATCTTGCCTTTGTTCCCTACATCATCATGGAGGGGAGGGTGGTGTTAGGGCTCCATGAAACTGAGTCGGGTCTATAGGTGTCTGGAGGCTAGGCTATTGATAAGATCATCTTTTTCTTGTAATTTACTAAGACATTTGTAAACTGATAGAGACATGTCTCCTGCATGACTGTGACTGTGATCTCTATCAGCTAACCATTTGTTTTCCCCTTTCCCTTGTTCTTTGGCAACCAGGAGTGCCTAAGGAATGTCACAGATATCTCACCTGGGGAGGGTACGGGGCTTGTGGGGTATCAGTTTGCCTTATGTTCTCTCATCAGTATCACCCACAGTATTCGACCTCCAAGATCATTTATGTAAAATTTATTTGAAAGCAATCGTAATATCCTTACAGTATTATCAGTGAGATGTTTGTAGAGAACTTTAAGTGTGACAGGTCATTGCATGAAGACACAGCTATGCTTCTGGGACAAAGGACCAGAAAGTTGTTTCAAGGGAATAAAATGGCCCAAGGAAAAGTACAGTGTAGTAAAGAGTGTTGATAAGAGTGGAGGATGAGAGAAGATAAAGGTTGACATGGGTTCAGAGATGGAGAGAAACAAATTAGCAGTGAGATTCATTCAAGGAGCCAAAGAATGGGCTTGAAACTAAGAGAAGTTTTTAAGCAAGGTTTAAATGGCATTTCTGATTGATTCCAGCAGCAGGAAGCTTAGGGTAAGAGCTCTCAGAGGAGGAAGTTGCTATATTTGCAGAAGGGGAATGACCAAGCACTTGGTCACAGAGCAGGACAGTGAATTCCTCTGAGTCACTTTGTACAGTAACAGACCCTTGTGATTCAAGCTGCTATTCACTTTTAATTGGATAGTTTTCCAGAATTACCCATGAAGGCAGAGGATGCAGAATTTTGCTTGTTTCTTTGAACCATCATGGTAGTGATTAATAATGTTATTTTCGAAAACTTTGCTGATTTTAGTACATTTATCTTTCAGCAAACACATTTGTTTCTTTTTAGTTTTTTCCCCCTTGAACACTATTAAAATTGTCAATGTTTTTATATGTTGAGGATGTAGTATTATCTACAAACTAAAAAAAAAAAAAAACTAGAAAATCCTTACCTACCAGAAAATAGCTTAATTTTGACTTAAACTGTGTCCATGAGACAATAAGAATTTAGCAAGAGAAGCAAAACTCAATATTCATTCTAGGGGCACCTGGGTGTCTCAGTGGTTGAGCATCCAACTTGGGCTCAGGTCTTAATCTTGCGGTTTGTGAGTTTGAGCCCCACATCAGACTTGCTGCTGTCAGCTTGTCAGAGACCTTTTTGGATTCTCTGTCCCTCCTCTGCTTATGCTTTCCCAAAAATAAAAATAAAAATAATAGTAGTAATATAAATTTCTTATAAAAATACTTATTCTAGAGTCACAGTCAAATCTAGCCAGTCTAAATCCATTTCTCAGCTGCCACAATCAACAGATCCCCTACTGTTGCACTTGTTACTTTGATCTATAAAGGTAGAGATGGAACATAATAGTGCTTTTCAAATATTGATGTGCGTAATAAAAATAACCTGGAGGTCTTAAAATGCAGATTCTTATTGAGTAGACCTGGGATGAGGCCTGAGAGTCTGCATTGCTAATAAGCCTCCCAGTGAGGATGATGTCCACTTGTACACACTTTGAATAACAAGATTGTATAAAGAGAAAGGCTAGGATTTAGATTCAGGAGCAACTTGGGTTATGATCCCACCTCTGAAGGTACTTGCGTGAGTTTTAAGTCAAATTCTCTGTCTAAACCGGTTGTATTATTTGTAAATGGGAATAATAATACATGCCCTTTAGGG
The DNA here is from genome assembly GCF_014898765.1 of Herpailurus yagouaroundi. Taxonomy (NCBI): domain Eukaryota; kingdom Metazoa; phylum Chordata; class Mammalia; order Carnivora; family Felidae; genus Herpailurus; species Herpailurus yagouaroundi. The sequence continues at coordinate 13,238,618 of NW_024412411.1, read as the reverse complement.
GGTGTTATGAGTACTCTTCCTAGTATATAGAAGGTGCTTAAAAATGTTCATCATGAAATTGAGAGGGATAGTGTGCCTTTAATAAAATAGAGCATTCCTGTAATTTGATCTAGAATGCAGACCCCATAGTTTGTTCAGAGGTAGATCCAATAGAAGTTATGCTGGTCCATCAGCCTAACTATATCTAGATGTTTGCTTCTTGAAAGGGACTCATTGACTGGCAACACTCATTACCTGGGACCTTGTAAGCATAGAATCTAGGGTCCCATTCAAGTTCTATTAAATCAGAATCTGTGTTTTTAATAAGAACCTCAGTGATTTGTATGCATATTAAAATATGAAAAGCATTGGTCAATATGACCGAAACTTTTTTTTGGCTTGGATCCTACTGCCTTTGCTCTTTAACTGCAGCTTTTGGCCTGTCTTGGGACAGCTGCCCTTTTCACTCTTCACCTTAAACATTCCTACCTGTATGATAAAGGATCAAGTCAATTCAGTTCAACAGATCTACAGGCCTAATTACAAACTACTATGTTGTACTTGCTACTAAATCTGTGTTTTCCAAGACAACAGCTACAAGCCTCGTGTCATTATTTAAATTTAATTAAAATACTATAAAATCAAAAAGTCAATTTCTCAGTTGTACTAGCTACCTTTCAAGTGTTCATAGCCATTGTGGTTAGTGGGTAACGTATTCAACAGTGCAGTTATAGAATGTGTCCATCATTTCAGACTTCTATGGAACAAAGCTGTTCTAAACAATAAATAATAAAATATAAATAGAAGGGGTGAACTAATGTTTATCAAGGAACCACTATATTCTAGGTGCTTTATGTGTATTATCTAATTAATTATCAAAATGATCCTTCCAGCTTTTGTCAGTTGGTTTCATTTCCTCCTTTTTAGAGTTAAGTATTTTCAAATTTTCTAAAAAGTTATAATTCTTACAGGGAATTGTGGAGTATGTTCATGGGGAAGACATGGTCCCTGTCCTCATGGCTCTTAAAAGCATATTAACTCTCCAGACTCTCATACATGATGCACGTTGAGGCAAGTGGAAGCAATTGCTGAAAGCCTTCTTAAAAATTCAGCAATTCTCCCATCATTTTCCTTTTCTGAAATTATAAAGCCCTTATTTAGACTTAAATTAATCTTCTAAAATCATGAAATGAGTAGAAGACCTGACCTATATACTCATTCACGAAGCTACTTCCATCCTTTTTCCCTGGGCTGCCCTTAAAGAATGCAGTTTGCTGGCAGCCCTACTGGTGTCTCCTCGTCCACTGGGAAACCTCTATCTACACAGGCTGGTATGGAAGGTGATAGTGAGAAAACATAATAGTTGTTGGAGAGCAGGAGGAAATGAGAAAATATAACAGTCATCCAGGTGGAGAATGTGATTGCTGGGTGAGAGTCACCACACAGGTCCTTCTTTCTAGGAATGGTCCCTCTGAAAGCACATGACCCATATACCCAAGCATAAATTCCACTTTTGTTCCAAGGAGCTCAACCTGGCATAGCAGGTTTAGGAACAAGGGGAAATAATTCTGAGAAATATTTGTATAATTTCCTACAGAACTGCTATTCAAGATGTGGTCTGTGAACTGGTAGCATCAGATCTTACCAAGCAGGTTATTAGAATTACAGAATCTCCAGCTCTACCCTAAGATCTATAGAATCAAAATATCTGGGGGGAGGGCCTCAAAAAAATCTATGTTTTCACAAGCATACCAGTGAATCTTATGCACACTGAAGTTTGAGAGATGCTAGTGGGATCTCAGGAAGTTTCTGGATAATGGACTGAGTGGGAGTAAAAGATGGGATAGGAAATACTATATAGAGGAAAGACAAAATATAAGTATAGGGATTCACTAAAGTACAGTAGTAACACGTTTAGTATTAACCTGAGCCAGCATTTAATCTTGGTGGTGGTGGTGGTGGTGGTGTTAAATCACTTGGGATGCTTCTTTAAAAGCATCACAGTCTAATGAAGTCTAGTGGACAATGCTTCATTCTGGTTCATGCCTTGCCATTCTCTGCCTACCTAACTCCTTTGCATTCTGAAGGATTCAGTTTAAATAATGCTTCTTCTTGGAAGCTGAGGTTAGTTCTGATGCTTCTGTTGTGTGCTTCCACTTGACACTCTTCCCTTCCAAAGAAGTTGTCATACTGCATTGTAACTGTTCAATGCTCGATATTTCTTTCTAGGTTGTAAACTCCAAAAGCACAGGGAAAAATTGCTCTATTTTTGCTATTTTCTTACCTCCATAACCTGGCACATTTTGGCTAGATTGGTTGGCTGGCCTAATGAAAAGTAAATGAAGATGTGAAGAAATTGTTTTAAGGGAATATGGTATAAAGAACCGTCCCCCTTGAGGAAGTCAAAGAAAGGTATAATTTTAGCTGGCTGTTAAAGAAAAAGTAAGATGTTTTTAGGCAGAGAAGGGAAAAGGCATTCCAGGAAAAGGAAACAATATGTGCAAATGTCAGAGGCCTGGAAACTCATATACACTGCATTCGGTGAAGCTGGAGCACAGCAGTAACAGAATGTGAGGTTGGTAAGGTATGGTTCAGTCTGACTATGAAGGCCTTGTTTGGCTGATATGGGATTTGGACTTTATCCTGTAGGCATTGCCAGTAGTATCATCTTCTCATATATTTGGGAATTTATAGACATCTTTTTTATCTTTTACCACTTTACCTCTAGGACCTTGTTTGTATCTGGCTATGTAGTAGATACACTGAAATACATGTTAAATAAATAAAGCCAAAGAACAATAGTGGTCAATTTAACAGCAATAATTTACAAGCTTTTCTTGAGTCTTTTATATACTTCTTTATCTCCTTGCCTTTGTTCACTCTGTTCCAAAGGAATAACTTTTTTATCCATACCCATCTTTTAAGATCTCATTAAACTTTGGGACCCTGGGTGACTCAGTCGGTTAAGAATCCAACTTGGCTCAGGTCATGATCTCATGGTCCGTGAGTTCAAGCCCGCATCAGGCTCTGTGCTAACAGCTAAGAGCCTGGAACCTGCTTCAGATTCTGTGTCTCCCTCTCTCTCTCTGCCCCTCCCCCACTCACACTCTGTTTCTCTCCCCCTCTCTCAAAAATAAATAAACATTTAAAAAAAAAGATCTCATTAAACTTCCACCTCCATCAGGAAGCCCTCGTTAATTCCTCCAGGCAAAATTAACGTCTCACTCCTCCTTGATTCCATAGTATTTAACTCATAGGAGATTGCCTGCTTTAGTGAAAAGAGGGTGGACTCTGGTCTTTTTTGATTCTACCATATACTTATTGGGTAACCTTAGAAAATTAACTTTTCTGACCCTCTTCCCTCATCTGTTAGTAGAGAGAGTAATAGCTATCTTGCATGGTGCATTATTTAGTATATATGTTCAGTTACATACAACAAAGAGCAAAATAACAGTGCTCTTGCAAGATAGAAATGTATATCACATATAACAGTCCATAAATGGGTGGTTCAAAACTGGGATATCTGTTCTGTTCCACAAGGTCTTAAAAAGATGGGACCCAAAAACCTTATCTTCTTGCTCTTCCACCCTTGGATGATGCCCTTGGGTGCATAGTCACCATGATGACATGCCAAGGAACAGTTAAAAGAAGTACAGAGGGATGACCATTGTTTCTCCGTTTAAAACGTGATTCCCCCTTATATCCCAAGAATTATAGTTTAGGTATAAAACCATACTTAGCTGCAATGGTAAAAAAGATACATGTAATAATTATTACATGTAATTCCATACAGAACATTCACCCAAATGAAATGAAAATACTAATTCAAAAAGACATATGTACCCCTATGTTTATTGCAGCGTTATTTACAATAGCCCAGATATGGAAGCAACCGAGGTATTCATTGATAGATGAATGGATAAAGATGTGGTGTATACACACACACACACACACACACACACACACACACACACACACACACACTGTAATATTAGCCATAAAAAAGAATGAAATATTGTCATTTATAGCAACATGAATATACTTTAATGTATTATGCTAAGTGAAATAAGTCAGAATAAGAAAAATACCATATGATGTCACTTATATGTGGTATCTAAAAAAGGAAACAAAACAAAACAAAAAACCAAACAACCAGTAAAAGAACAAGAACAGAAACAGACTCACAAAGAGAACAAACTGGTGGTTACCAGAGGGGTAGTAGGGGAGAGAATGGACAAAATAGGTGACGGGGATTAAGAGGTACAAACTTCTAGTTATAAAATACATGTCATGGAATAAAAAGCACAGCGTAGGGAATATAGTCAAAAATACAGCAATACTATTGTATGGTGATAGAAGGTGACTTTACTTATCATGCCTACTGAGTTTGGAGTAATATATGGAATAGTTGAATCACTATCTTGTGCACCTGAAAGGAGTATAGCATTGTATGTCAACAATACTCCAATAATAAATATTTTATAAAAAAAGGTTTACAAAAGCAAAAGATAACTTTTGTGCTATCTAGTCTTAAAACTGTGTAGATAAGGGTAATCCAGTTATCTGCCTCACTCCGTAGTTCCTTTTCTGCAGAGACCAAATTCTCATGGATCATTCTAATCTTGTTTCTTACTTTGTGCCAAATACCGTAGGACTCTAGTGAGTTGGAGAGCCCATTAAATGTGTTAGTATTTTTTGCTATTTTTTTAATGATTTTTCCTTCTCACATTTCTTTGAAAGAAAATGTAGGCAGCATATATGATAAAGGAGATCATGATTACGTGGGTGAGATCAAACAGAAGAAAGAAAAAAGAAGAGTGATCATTTAGTAAAAAGCAAAATCAGTAAATGAAATGAGAGTAGAGTAATAAGGAGAAATGGCTTAAAATCTTCATATGATCTTCCCTCAATATTAAGAGTATTATTGAAATGAAGCTAAACACCTTTTCAAAAAAAAAGCAGCAATACTAAAGCATTTTCCTAGGGCCTCAGGAATTTTATGTGATGTTCAAAGTATTTTATAATCTTGTCTCTTCCTTGTTAAATTTTGTTGGATTTTTAAATTGGCTTTCTACACTGATAATTTTCAGTTATCAATTCTCAGTGGTAGCTATAGCTACTTATTCTCTGGGCAATTGGACAGACACTTTGTCTCTTTTGTGACTATTCCAAAATAAATCCTTCCTTTGGTGCCCACACACCACTATTTGAAGTCATTCAAAGCCTTCTTCCATTGCTATTCATCCTTTTTGAGTTCATCTTCAGGGTACAGACTCAAAAAAAAAACTGTCTTTCTCTTAGTGGCTAATTATCTTTCTTTCTGAGAAGTATGTAATATTAGCTATAGAGATTGGCTTTATTGTCTGGCAGTCATAAATTTATGTTTCTCCTGGTCCACCTACTAGTCCTGTGACACTGGGCAAATTCCTGAGGGTTCTGTGACTCCGTTTCCTCACATATAAGATGGGATAACATCACCTACCTCATGGGTTCATGTATTAAATGAATTATTGAATATGAAGCAGTTAATATAGAACCTGGCATATAGCAATCAATTACCTTTGATCTCTGATTTTTTTTGTACAAGAAATTCATCTTTAAAATAATAATCACATTTTGGGGCACCTGAGTGACTCAGTCAGTTGAGCATCTAACTCTTGATTTCAGTTCTGGGTTGTGGGATTGAGCCTCACATCAGACTACACAATGAGCATGGAGCCTGCTTAAGGTTCTCGCTCTCTCTTCCCCTCTACCCCTCTCCCCCATTCATGATCTCACTTTCTCTCTCTAAAATATAAAATAAAATAAAATAAAATAAAATAAAATAAAATAAAATAATAAAATAAATCACATTTTGAGAAAAAAAAATTCTTGATTTTGTTTTCAAAAGATCCAAGTGAATCAGTCTCCCTTGTCTATAGCAACAGGATCTAAGACAAAGAGGTATTGTCCCACACTGATTCATACGGGGAGCTCTCTACCATGTGGCTTTCAGTGGTTGGCTTCCCCTAGTGTCTTCTTTTTTCTAAGTGTACCATATCTCAACCTCTGAATTGTTTTCCTTAACTTGTGACTTACAAATTCTAGTTTTGATTGAATATTTGAATAGCAAAATGAACTTTCATGAGCTTTTACTTTGGTTTAAAAGCATAGTTGCTGCTTCACCAACAGCTATAATAGCAATATATTTTGATTATCCTGATTTCTACCAAGTGCTCCAAATGATGTTTTGCCCAGAGGTGTATTATTTTGAAAATTCAGGAGTATAAAACTCAAAGACTATCTATCTAATGAGGTACCATATGAAGGAAAATTCATCATGAAAAAGGATAAAGTCAGATAAATTGAACAGATTGCTGAGTGCAAACAATAGCCGTTTATAATCACTATCTCTTTAAAGACAATCTCGGGATCTTTTTATTTATTTTTTAAGACGTTGCTAATAGTTTTCCTGATACCCTGAAACAGTAGTCCTCAACCTTAGCTGCACATTTTTTCTCTTGTGTGTTTTAAAAATACTGATGCCTGGACTCCAGGAACAAAAATTCCTTCTTAGTATGCCTGACTGTAGCCTGGGTGTAGACATTGGTGTGTTTAAAACCTCCCCAGGTGATTGTCTTGTGAAGCTGAGTTGGAGAACCATTGACTTAGAGCTATAAAATGAAGAGAGTTTGATCTAGTTGATCTGAAATTATAAAATTAGGCACCAGCACTTACACTGCTTATTATTTTGAGGAGGAATAAAAATCCACTAACCATAGTGTGGGCTCTGTCATAAATCATCAAGAATGTTAAAACATGTAATCTTTCTAATCCATTGTGAGTCTGAAAAGAACTTCCAATGAAGGTGGTTGGTTTAGTGGACTCATTATAGGTAACAAACTGAGCTTGCCCCCTGTTAACTTGGAAACAGACACAGCCATGGCTTAAAAAAGCTGTCTTTTCAAGACACATACCCCCAGGTTCAGACATGATCAAGTTAATGAAACACCATTCCAAGGGTTGTTCTGCTGACACATGTCACCATTTATGAGTTGTAATTGGGTTAATCAACAATAGAGGCATGGTCTGTGCTTGATCAGTGTCCCTATAGGCCCCCAACAAAACTGGGAAAAGAAATTTGCAGGCCAGACTACTGCTTAAAGCTGGTCTGGGGTTGACCTTTAGGTGGGTCACTGTAGTAACCTAAGGCTCAATGTAATTAGAAACAATCAAATATCTAGGCTCTATCCAAATCATTCAGAAGCTTTCCCTGACAACCCATCTCACTGAACTCTCCCCTTCTCTGAATGCCTACTGCTCCTACTTTAAAAAGCACACAGTTAAAAGTATATTTAATGCCATTTTATTTGATGGCAATTTGAGTTAATAAATGTCTGCTTTAATAATGAGATGATCTGGCTTCTTCTACATCAAGCATTATGTTGGCAGGGCCAAGAGCACAGGTTTGGTGTCCAAAAGTGGCTCTTGAATTAATATCAGCACTGCCACTCCACTAGATGTGGAGTAAGTAACTTGAAGTTACTTAAACTCGAAGAGCTTTAATTTCTTATTGGTAAAGTAGGGAAAACTGGAAATAGCTCATGGTACTGATAAGAGAATTATCTGAGTAATTTCATACATGGTTTAGCAAATGGTAAGAATAACAGTAGTTAATAATTGTTGAATTATATGCTAGGCACTATTAAAAATTCTTTACATATGTTAATTTGTGCTGTCCTCTCAATAACTCTAAGAAATATATTGTTATCTCCACTTCACAGGTGAGGAATCTAAGGCAAAAAAAGAGATCTTAACTTGTCCAAGGTTACACTGCATGTGGTGAGGGACATTTAGTAAGAATAGCGTTATACTACCCTGCCTCTTAGTAGTTGTAATAAAATTTAATTTGCTGAGTTACTCACTTAAAAGACTGAAGAAGACACTTAGAGGAACTAAGGTCAAACACAGTACTGTTACACACCTCATTAATAAAAGGTCAAAGAGCTTCAAATAGAAGGAAGTTGTTCCAGAATGTGGTAAATAGGAAATTTGCAAGTATACCCAACATGTTGCTGTTAAAAGCTAAAACCCAAGCTGGGAAGAGATCTTAGTCATGCCACTGTGTGTAATAAATAATAAGTAGGAATTTAGAATGAATGATTGGGGCAGATTGGATGAAAATGGCAAACAACATGATTTCATGTGTGTTGTTTCATTTAATTCTCAAAATATTTGTGAATGAAGTAGTCTTTTTTGTAGCTAAGGAAACTTAAAGATGTTTTGAGGCCATGAGATTTATGAAGATTATATCACTAATAAATGACAAATTGGACTTCACTCAGGTCTTCTGGCTCCTCCTAACTAATTGGCTGTGTCATTTCTGACAGGTCTTTATGGGCATTGCTGGAGCTCATCTTCCTTGGCATCTATTACTGAGGAAGCTCTCTTATGTGATGACTTTGGTCCCTTTAATTAATTTTTTATTTTTATTTTCACTTTTACTTTTATTCATGATCTTTGAGTTCCATGCTGGTATTAGGTACTATGTGATTCATTCATATAACAAAAGTTTTTGAGTGCCCAATGTGTGTTAGGCAGACTTTAGTTCAATTAATGAGAGAAAAACAAAATTTTCACTCCTATGGAGCTTACATTCTAGTCAAAGTACACAGTAAACAAAAAGGAAGCTATAAAATAATAAGTGGTCTGAAGAAAACACAGCAAAGTGCTAGGATAGTGCTATTGGATGTGGAGAGGGCAGTGTCTTCTTTAGAAAGAGGATTTAGAGAAGGCTTCTTGGAGAAAGTGATATTTATTTAAGTTGCAATCAAATATGAGAAAGAGCCAAACATGAAAAATCTGCCAGTGTTGCTATTTCTTCTTTTATGTCTTTCCCCTCCTTATTTCACAAAGCCTGACTTCCATTTGCATTTTTTAAATTTATCTTCCTTCTTCCTTCATTCTCTGTCTTGGTCAGTAATGGCACTATGAAGTCAGCTGTCCAAGCTGTAATGCATTTCTGCTTCTGCTATATCCTGACTTCTTCTTCTTCATGTTCCTGCATGTATGTGGTTACTAATTTTTATGTAGTAGGTACTAATTCTTACATAGTAAAAGTGTCTCTTCTCTGTCCCATGACCCCATTGTCAAGGCCCTTAGGCTGCCTCCTTTCTCTCCAGGGCTCTTGAAGTTGCCTCTGAATTTGTCTCTCTTTTTCTTGCTTTTCTGTCTTTGAGTTCACATAGTTCTCTGAGTTATTCTAAAAGCCAGTTATACTCTTGTCATTTAACTACGTAAAAACCTTTAATGACCCTGAATTGCCTCACAAAATGTAAACTTTGTAGTGTGATAGTTCATGCTTTTTACAGATGCCTCTTATCCTTTGCCCTCCATCCTCCCAGCCCTTTCCTAGAATATACCCTCTTTTCCCACTGCGCAAAAGTTCTCCCAGTTTCCTGAACATACTGTATTGTGAGTGATTTTTATGCACATGCTTCTCTTTCATTGATGCCCTGTCTCCTTATGATCTCTTTCCTTTCATTCAGTAACTACTTTGAATGTCACATTCTTCTTGAAGTCTTTGCATATTTCTGAACATGTAACACTGATAATTAGGAAAAGTGGAATACCAATCCCGAAATAAGAGTGGCAAAATCATGGAGAAAAATCATTTTTCTTTTGCATAAATGAAGTCAAAAGCGAGGCATGGTGCTCTATAGTCTAAGAGATTTAAAGTCCTTCTGTCTTAACTCTTCTAGCATTGTAGCACAAGGATCCATGTTTCTCAATCACTCCATGGTTTGAATGGAACTGTAGCTCCATCCATTGCGTCACATTTAAAGCAGCAGGAAGGGACATGAAGAAGAGTGTGTTTCTTATTTTTAAGGACACTTCCAGAAATTACATACAAGAATCTACTTATTCATTGATTAAAAATGGTCATGTGGCTACACTTATCTGAGGAGGGTAGGGTATTTAACTTTTTCACTGGGTAACAATTTCTAAGAAGAAAAGTGTAGATATTCAGGGGTAGTTAACAGTCTTTGCTACAGTCACTGTCTGTGTAGCATTATTAGTATTCCTTATAAGGAGGTTTATTCTTTTAGTTTTTTTTTAATTTGTATTTATTTATTTTGAGAAAGAGAATGTGTGTGAGTGGAGGAGACGCAGAGAGAGGCAGAAATAGAATGAGAGAGAGAGAAAGAGAAAGAATCCCAAGCAGGCTCTGTGCAGTCAGCACAATGCCCACCATGGGTCTCAATCCCACAAACTGTGAAATCATGACCTGAGCCAAAATCAAGAGTTGTATTCTTAACCAACTGAACCACCCAAGTGCCCCTTTCTTTTTTTTTTTTTTTTTTTTTTTATCTTTCAAATTCTCATCCTTCCATCCTGACTCAGACATGCTATAGACTATAAGACATTTTGTCACCTTCTATGATCGGGACCTTGCCTTTGTCTCTACTGTTAATTTTCAGACTACTCCTCTACTCATTATCCATTCTATTGAAAGTTTCCAGTTTGTTTGACTGTTTCACACTTCTGGGAAACTGCATGAATTTTTCCTATAATTGGAATGTTCTCTTTCAGTCCTACTTCTAGTCTATAAGTGCTCTCCTTATGCATCCCTTACCCATCTGGAATTGATCTTGTATTCAATTTTTTGCTCACATATCTGTTTCCAACTAGAGCATGAGTTCATTAAACATAAATACTATATCTTATTCATTGGTAAATTTCCAGTACCTAGAAAATGACCAGAAAAAAAATCACAGACTCTTAATACATTCTTGAGTAAATGAATGAAATGTACAACTGAGGTACATATTCATTTATTTCATATTTTTACAAACATTTCTTTATTATTGTTATATCAAATATCAAGCTGCAAGTTGGATGCTGAGATATAGCAGTGAATAAGATAAACATTGTCCCTCCTTCATGGAGTTTAAACTCATGATGAGGGTGATAGACAACAAACAGAATAATTTTAATTGTGAAAGAGATTAATACAAAGGGGGGAGGAAGCCAACTACCTGTACTATTGTGGAGCTACCAGCAGGATACATTTCAGTTATTTATAAACATATTGGGTTCTTATTTTTGTTGTATTCCTCCTGAAAAAAATAGATGAAGAAATTTGTTACTATACCATGGCAAGTTCATGCCTTTGAGTATAGCTACCACCAAGAGAATTGTTAATCAGCTGCTTTCTTAAGTTCAATGACTTGAAAAATTATAACATGCCAAGCTTGGGATGTGGAATGGAGGTTAATGTGACTGTTGACATTAATGGTTTAAAATAAATTATGGTGGTGAATTAAACTCAATTAAAATTTGTAGAATGTTCATCTCTGTTGACTGGCTAAATGTTTATAATGAGAAACTTTTAGTTGTTCATAAAAAAAATTATATTGAGTGCTTGCTCAGTACTGGGTGCCATTTTAAATGTTTTATATGCATTAATTAATTGAGTTGTCATATCACCCATTTTAGTTTAATATTGATCTTATCCTCATTTACATATTAAAAAAAACTGACAGAAAGAAAGGTTTATTTATGTGGCCACAGTCATGTAGTTACTAAGACAAATAGCCAGCACTAAAACTCAAGCAAGGTCCGTTCTCTATACCCTTGATACTCAGAAAGGTAGTCCTCAGGGGTGCCTGGGTGGCTCAGTTGGTTAAGCATCAGACTTTGGCTGTGGTTATGATCTCATGGTTCGTGGGATCAAGCCCTACATCAAGCTCTGTGCTGGCAATGCAGAGTCTGCTTTGGATTCTCTTCTCTCTTTCTCTCTCTCCCCCTGCCCTGAGCACATGAGGGTTCTCTCTCAAAATAAATAAACAGATAAACTTAAAAAATAATGTAGTCCTCAGATAGCAAAATCAGTATCACTGGGCAGCTTGTTAAAAAGGTAGACTCTCAAGCCCACCCCCGCCCTACTGAATTTGAATCTGCATTTTAACCAGATCCCTAGATGATTCAAATGCATATCAAAATTGGAGAAGCACCGCCCTAAACCACTACTCTATACTGCCTTAGAGGAGATTAAAATGGGGGTTGCTTTCAAATGCCAAATGTTTATTTAGTTCCCCTTACCACACGGCGGACACTTGGGTCTTCCTGTAGCCTTAGCAAAAACTAAGATGTGAAATGCTCTAGGCCATAGAAGTGTTCCCTCAGAGAATATGTACTTTCATTTCTTCTGTTCTTTATCACAATGCTACATCCACTCTGGGAATCTGTCTGCTTGTTGAGATTTAATTAAAATATTAGTCAGGAATGTTGACACCACCGACCTCCATTTCTGTGAACCACTTGGGTCATGTAGATTAAGAGAAATGTAGTATCATCTCATCATTAAAAGTGCTTATACTATGATATTGAAAAAATTTGGAATCAGGAGGTTAGATGTCAAGCAAAAAGAACATTTTAAATCCTCCATTGATTTTCTTTCTCTGTGTTTGCTCTTTCTTATTGCAGGGATACCTGCCAGCATCATTTGCTTCTTTCTCTGGTTTATAACTTTTCCATTAAAAAGTAATTTGAAAGACAGTATGGCCAGAGAATTTTATCTGTACCTTTCTTATAGCACTTTATCATTTTGTCTCAGTTATTTGAGTGCCTAGCAGGGTATAATTACATTCCCCAGCATCTAAAGAATGTGTGTGATAAACCAGGAACAGTGCCAAGTAGTTTGTGTTTCCTCAGATAACTCATTTGATTCCCACCACAACTTTGTAATGGAGATGTGCTTGTGATCTTCATTTAACACATAAGGAAACTAAGGCCTAGAAAGTTTAGAAATACACCCAAGTCTCATTGTTTATAAATGTTGAAACTGAAGTTCAACCCGGGCAATCTGACTCTAGGGCCCACCTGCTTTACCAAGATACTATAACAGCCAGCCATGACTTCATTACAAGCAGTAAGGATAGAAATGAGCATAGATAGTAGTACAGTATATTTTTTTGTGGATCCTGAAAGGATATAACACACTTAGTTGTGTTTCTGAATTATATGTTTAGTCTCAGAAAATTACACTTTTTAAATGACAGATATTTCAAACATCTTATTGTTCAAACAATTCGCCTTTCTTTGATATATCATATTGCATCAGAATGTATATATAACATTGAATTAGAATTGTATGGGCATCGAGTTTGAAGATCGCTTGGCCAAAACTCTTAAGATCTATTTGGCATTCTTTTCCCCTGAATTTGCTGGCATCAACCACATATAAATTAGCAATTCATAGTGAAGAGTAAAACTCTAAAGTCTGGTTCCCTATAGGTAACAACTAGCAATTGAGCAGCTGCCAAGGAGCACTAATTGAGTAAGTGCCAATGAGGGTCAGGATGAATGTGTCAAGGCTAATGTGCCAAAAACAGTTAGTCTCTAAATCTCTCTGAATCATAGTAAATCTATGACCAGTGCAATTAAAACAAGCATGATTGGATTTGACTAAAAAAGCAACAGAAGAATTCTCGAAGATGTTCCCAAATAGTGAAGCTCAGTGGAGGCTGGAGGTGGAGTCACAGGGTGGTAATCAACAAGAGGAATAAGAAAGGCCATCATACCCATGAGACAACTAGAAATTGAGTCCCATACTTAGAGAAAACCAATCATGAAATTGTCATCTTGGTTTTATTTAAAATGAACACAAGATTTTATATATAGTACCATAGATCCAAGGTTTTGAGTCCAGATTTTGTGGTGTGAGAAGATATAATTTACTTATGGAACATATTTTTTTAAAACACCAATGCTGTTTGGCACAGTTAGCTGTCAGTAATACTGTTGTATAAGAGATGACTTCTGCCCTCAAGCAGTTTATAGTTTAATAGAAGACTAACCTATTGCAAAAAAATAACTACAATTTGTTATAGGTACTGTGACAAAAGCAGATAAAAGATTCAGTGAGGACACAGGAATGTTCAATTCTCTTTGCAGTTTTCCATAACTACCATGACCTTAGAGAAATCTCGTCCATTGCCTGGCTTCCTTTCTATCTATATCCACTGTACATTTCTCTCTCTAGGCCTCATTCCCTCTGGCCCTACAGAATTCAGTCTTCCAATCATTCGATGATCTTCCTAACCTGCATGCTTTTGCACTCGTTCTTCTCTGTGCCTGGAATGTCTTTTACTTTTATCTCCATCTGACACAATTTGACTTACCTTTAGAATGAAACCTTCTGAAATGGCACCTCCTCTGTGAAGCCTCTCCCCTCCTCCTGTTAAGTGCATGCTCCTTTGTGTTCCAGCAAACCTTAAACTTAACTCTGTTGTAGTACGTATTACATGAGATTTGGTTATGTATCTGTAGCTCCTTGAGACAGAGGTTCTGTTTTTATATCTGCCCCAAGATTTAACAGAGTGCCTGATGTATGTTGGGCTTGCAGTAAGTGTTCTGTTTGTTTTTGATACATAAGTTGATTTAACCCTTTCTTGAACCTGTTTCCTCTTCTGTCCCATTATGTGGATAGTCAGTTTACATGTATTACAAAATATGTGCCATTGGAAGTAGTATTTGTTTTTTTTTTAAGTTTTTGTTAACTTTTTGAGAGAGAGAGAGAGAGAGAGAGAGAGAGAGAGAGAGAGAGAGAGAGAAAACACAAATAGGGCAGGGGCAGAGAGAGAGGGAAACACAGAATCTGAAGCAGGCTCCAGGCTCTGTGCTGTCAGTGCAGAGCTGGATTCAGGGCTCCAACCCATGAACCATGAGATCATGACCTGAGTCAAAGTTGGACACTTAACCAACTGAGCCACCCCGACGCCTGGGAAGTAGTATTTCTAATTGATTCTATGTTGACCTAATTGGGGTTAAAATCCTATTTAAGTATGAAGTTTATATTTGATCTTTCACATTATTAGGGTTTTATATGACATTTCTTATTCCTGAATTAGAATGAAGGGTATCAAGACTAGTCCTGTTTGTGTGAACTTTCTTAAACATTATGCCTGATTTCAAGAGGTGCCTTTTCAAGCTAGCTGAGTGTGTAGAAACACTCAGACATGGTAGCAGGCAGCTCTGAAAATCTACATTAAAGAACTTGTAATCTGCTATCCTAAACAATTCAAAATCAGTAAGTAAAAATTAGACAAATACTGTCCTAGTAATTCAGTCACCTAATATCACAACAATATTTCTGTTGGGGCTAAAAACATGTCACTATCCTAGGGTGAAGACTGGTTAGAATTCTTACAAAATTTTAAGTAAAAGTTGAACAATAAAATATCCACAGAGATTATTTAAGTTTACATACATGTAAAAGAGTATGATTAATGCTATGAAAAACATAAACATGAAAAATATTCTTCAAGGAATATATAAGGGGGAAAAGGACAAGGTAAGGAAGATTGTGAGCCTCAGTGTCACTGTGTGTGTTTCATGGCAGTAGCACAGAACTGATGGCAAGAAAGCCCACAAAGGAGAGGATCACCTGTGAATCATATTCTAGAGGAATAGGATCCATAATAGAACATCCTGCATAAAAATGGATAGGTCATTCAGGACATTAGAAGGCCTGACATAAGACTTTCCTGGTGTTAGAAAAAAATTGCCATCTCTAGATCCTCAGAGAAGGATTTAAAATAGGAGAAACTGAGACTAATTTCTGTGAACCTAGGTAATCAATTCATTCATTTATTACAGAAATATTTACTAAGTACATTTACTATCTATGTTACGTATTACTTATGTAATATAGTGATGCAGCAAAGAAGAAAGAGATACAGAACCCATGTTTTCTTTTATTTATTTATTTATTTATTTATTTATTTTTTCAATATATGAAATTTATTGTCAAATTGGTTTCCATACAACACCCAGTGCTCATCCCAAAAGGTGCCCTCCTCAATACCCATCACCCACCCTCCCCTCCCTCCCACCCCCCATCAACCCTCAGTTTGTTCTCAGTTCTTAAGAGTCTCTTATGCTTTGGCTCTCTCCCACTCTAACCTCTTTTTTTTTTTTTCCTTCCCCTCCTCCATGGGTTTCTGTTAAGTTTCTCAGGATCCACATAAGAGTGAAACCATATGGTATCTGTCTTTCTCTGTATGGCTTATTTCACTTAGCATTACACTCTCCAGTTCCATCCACGTTGCTACAAAGGGCCATATTTCGTTCTTATTGCCATGTAGTACTCCATTGTGTATATAAACCACAATTTCTTTATCCATTCATCAGTTGATGGACATTTAGGCTCTTTCCATAATTTGGCTATTATTGAGAGTGCTGCTATAAACATTGGGGTACAAGTGCCCCTATGCATCAGTACTCCTGTATCCCTTGGGTAAATTCCTAGCAGTGCTATTGCTGGGTCATAGGGTAGGTCTATTTTTAATTTTTTGAGGAACCTCCACAGTGCTTTCCAGAGTGGCTGCACCAATTTGCATTCCCACCAACAGTGGAAGAGGCAGAACCCATGTTTTCAAGGAAGGCTTAGGCTTGTAGGTGATAAAGATAAGTAAACAGACAAATGAAACTCAATATGATCACAGTAAAGAGGAAATAAGTACAGTGGTATACAAACAAGGAAGTAATTAATATTATTGAGGTTAGTAGAGGCAAATGTCTTTTGTAAAATAAGTCTTAAAGTTTTGGAAGGAGACCCCAAGGGCAATGAGGTTTGGGGAAAGGCAATCCATAGTGAAAGAACAATAATGTACAAAAGCAAACCCAGAAAAAAGAAAAATCCTGACAAGTCCAGTAACTTTCTAGTTTGGTATAGTAGGAGTAAGGTTTATAGGATGAAGAGTGGTAAGAGAAGGTACAGAACGGGAGGCTGTTACTGTAGCAGTACACCATGGTACAGTGGTTAAGAGTGGTGGCTCAACCACACACTTCTGGGGTTTGAATTCCTATTCTCTGGCCTGGATGACCTTAAACAGTGCCTTAGCTTTCTTATCTGTGAGATGGGGGTAATAATAGTACCTATCTCATAAGGTTGCTTCAGGACTGCATCAGTTAACACATATACATATACATATATACATATATATGTATATATATACATATATATATATGGCACACACATATATATATATGGCACACACACATATATATATATATATATATGGCCCTGAGAAGAGTGCCTGGTGCATAGTATGGAGTATATGTCATATATATACACATATACATATATATACATATATATGTATATATATATATGGCACACACATATATATATATGGCACACACATATATATATATATGGCACACACATATATATATATATATGGCACTGAGAAGAGTGCCTGGTGCATAGTATGGAGTATATGTCTTAGCTGTCATTATTATCATGATTTTCCCCAGCCTCTTCATAGCCATTGATCCTTTAGTCTCATTTCCCCATTTATCATTTTGTTCAAGAATAGCCAACAAAAATGTGAAGCAAAGCGCACACAACCCTCTTAAGATTTTAGATTTGTCATGCTTGATCAGTGAGATAAAGGCAGGCTAGGGTGGGCTGGATTCAATGGGGTTGCCTGACTCAGATGGCTGCTCCATTATTCTTCATTCTGAAAATACCATTATTTGTGACTAAATACCTGTGCTCTCAACTATCTGAAATAACCACTCTTAACTTCCTCTAGCCTAGGTCAGAGTTCTGTGCTACATCCTTTCTCAAAGTCTTTGTAATCTATCAAAATAAAGCCACTTATATCTGGGGAGCAGCGGGGATGGGCATGTAAGAGAAGTTGGGGAATTAGGTGTTGCATGGGTAGGAAAGCCATCTATCTTCTATCTTCTAGTTCTTTGTGACAAGGACCTTGACGCTTGAAGAGAAAGGCAGGCTTCCATGAAGGGAGGAGAGAGCTCTCCC
Source organism: Herpailurus yagouaroundi (assembly GCF_014898765.1). Classification (NCBI taxonomy): domain Eukaryota; kingdom Metazoa; phylum Chordata; class Mammalia; order Carnivora; family Felidae; genus Herpailurus; species Herpailurus yagouaroundi. The sequence continues at coordinate 13,220,824 of NW_024412411.1, read as the reverse complement.
TTCATCTGGCCATCCTGGTGGGCTACTATTAATTTATGTGTTGGAGAGAGAGTGGAAGATTGAAGAGAGGATGGGATCTCTATATCCATCTGTGATGAAAGTTTTTAACTTTTTCCCAATTATCATCCTTAAAAGAAAGACCTGTGTGGCTCCAAAGCCTGGGGTAGGAGCAGAAGGGCTGGCACTGGCCCCCACACACATAACATTACCCACTGAACATGCACAGTGAAAATGTGCATGATAATAATAAAATATAATAAAAATAGATCTTAGTGGCTAGAATATACAGGAAAATATCTTAGAGTGGTTAAGGTCCTAGAAAATAAGCTGTTTAGCTTCATTCATCCAGAAAAGTACATTATTCCATGCCGTATTCTACCTCAGGCAATTTCTCATTTAGGACAACAGCGTTTCATTCAATTCCATGGTGCTTCTTGGTCTGACCACCACTGAATCCCTCCTCACTCTTGGGTCATGTGTCTTATTTTTACAGTGTAACCTGGCCTTTCTCTTGACATCCCATCTTTGTATTGAATTATTCCTTATAAGTTCTATTCATACTTATGTTAATATTACCTGGGAGCTGAACAATAACATCTTACAACATTTTGGCCTGTTCAGGACTCTGACCTGGCTATATTCCCACTACACTGGACGAAAGTTTTAATAGTAGAGAGACATGCTGAGGATTCCCATTACACAGACAAGATGAGCTTCACAAAATATTAAACTCATTAACATCTTCATTAAGCCATGCATCAGCCAAGGACTTTATCACCTTTTTTGTTCATCGGCAATTTCACCAAACTGATGATCTTTTCTTGATATCTTTCCCATTAATAAGAATTAGGAGTGATTTTTGATAGTCATTTAATTAGCTTTAAATGTATGTTTCTGCATCCATCATTAAGCTCTAGAGTGGATTTTCTACAAAGTGCTCAGAGTGGAGTAGGTAGAAATCACAGTGTGAGACTTTGTGCATGCCCACCGATCTCTGGGTGAGCCTAGGATTTGCAGCTATGGGACCAGAATACTAATACCCATCTCCTAAGGCTGAGGTTAGGTTAGATGATGTATGTGAAAAGTATTTTATAAGCTTTAATATGCATGAGATTTTGTATATTATTACAAATGTTATTAAGTATCGAAGGAAGGAAAATTTGGTGCTTTATAGAACTTTCATTTGTGTCTTTTTTGAAATATATCTTATAGTTGAAAGCTAAATTATGCTTGTAAGTGTGTTTAAACTAAAAAGCAAAAGAGTTTCTCTAGTATGATATGTCTGTGAAATGTCATCAAATATTAATTTATTATAAACACCAGCACTTAAAAATATTAGAATATATTGCTCTGTTAATATTAACATAGTATCAATATGCTAGTATTACTGTTAGTTCTTTGGCCATTTATTTAATATTAGCAGAATAATAACTGCAAATGTTTAGCAGAAGTAAAAAAATGAACATAATTTTTCTATATATTTAAATTTTAATGTTATAAGAGAGTCAAATTTATACATCATTCACTAAGTCAGAAAGCATTTTGCTAAGCTCCTGACATGAAGCAAACATGGCACCAGTTCCTAGGGATAAATGAATGAAAAGAGAGAGTCCCTGCTTTCAAATGATTAAGCTGGCCCTAATTCTCAATTCCCTTAAAAGAAAATAGTCTCTGATTATTTCTTAGAAAAATTGAAAGTAATTTTCTTAGCAATAACAAGGTCTCACATGTAACAGAAATTTTCTTAAAATGTAGTGTATGGGTATCACACTTAACAGCTACATATAAAACAAAACAAAATAAAAAATAAAATAAAATATAAAACTTTTGATAGAAAATAGATAGGAGAAAGGGTGCCTGGGTGGCTCAGTCAGTTAAGCATCTGACTCTTGACATCAGCTTAGGTCATGTTCTCAGGATTCTTGACTTCCAGCCTTCACTTCGGCCTCTGCCATAACAGTAGGGAGCTTGCTTGGGATTCTCTCTCTCCCTTTCTCTCCGTCCCTCCCTGCTCATACTCACTCCCTGTCTCAAATTAAATAAATAAACTTAAAAATATTTAAATAAAAAAGAAAATGGCCTGGAGCAAACTTAAAGAAACATTGCTGTTCAGCACTTTACATGAATAGCACTACTTGGGAATATTTGCTTCTTAATAGTAAATGTTAATGGTTGTACAGATATAGGCCTGGTGAGTTGTTTGTTTATTTTGCATAATCAGGATGCTTAAGAGACTGCATGTGATACTGTTTTAGCTAATATAAATTCTTCATAATATAAACAGTCAGTATTCTCAATCCCCTAAACTCATTTGGTGGAGTAATTTTTATACTTTCATTCCTCTTTCCTCAGCAAACCTTCTTCAGACTGTAATTGTTGTACGAGTGTTAGAAGATTCCTTTTATTCCCTGAGTATACTAATTTATAGATTGGCATTGCCCACATTCCGTTTTGTTTTATGCATCCCTGTCTTAATTTTTGATTTTGTTAGCACCACAGGTGAAACATAGAAACCAATGGAATTAAGTTTGTGTGTATGTTTTGGATTTGTGAATCCTCTCCTTGGAGTCACTGAAGAATTTGGAAAACATGGTAAAGAATACTAATAACATCTAGCTTTTGTGTGAAGCAATGACCCTTAGAGATACTAAGCACTTATTTTGTGCAGGTCTAGGTGATGTATATAAATCAATAATCTGTGGCCTACTCCCTTAAGGAATTCAGCCTAGTAGGAGAGATAAGGAACGATATAACCAGGATTTAAGGCACAAAATGAGAAATCTCAGCACCGAGCCTGGTGCTGACTGATTATTGTGGAATGGCTAAATCAATGAAATAAATAAACACATGAATGAACAAGTGAAGAAAGATACTAAGATTATTTTTAGGAGATGTGTCGGGGCAGTTATCATAGTAAAAGTGAGGCATTTGTTAGAGTGGTAGAATGTGTAGATGAAAAGAATCCCAGAAAGGAGAAACAATATGAGGTTTTGCCTAGGTTTTTCTTGTTTGTTCCCCCAGTTGTTTTAGAGAGTAAAATTATGGTTAAAAAATGACTGAAAATAAGAACTAGTTACAGTACATGTATAAAACACAAAGGAACAACTTTAAAACCAAAACAGTCAAAAGACTGAATGGTTACCAAAAAAAGCCCGTATGTGAACTGACTGCCCAGTATGAGTGTCACAAAAACAAAAGGCTAGCCACAAAGCTGAGTACTCTGTGCAGACCCATGTATGTAACTCTGGGTAGGAGGACAGTGCTTGAACAGTCTTAAAGATTTCCCACTATTGTAGGGGCACCTGGGTGTCTCAGTTGGTTGAGCGTCTGACTTTGGCTCAGGTCATGATCTTGTGGTTCATGAGTTTGAGCCCCACATCGGGTTCTGTGCTGACAGCTCAGAGCCTGGAGCCTGCTTTGGATTCTGTGTCTCCTTCTCTCTCTGCCCCTCCCCCACTTACATTCTGTCTCTGTCTCTCTCAAAAATAAACACTAAAAAAATTAAAAAAAAAAAAAAAGATTTCCCAATATCCTAAATAAACTCAGTAAGCAAACATCTACCTAGAGGGAGAACAGCAAATAGTTCACCGTCCTGGGGGAATGTGTATTTCTTTTTCTTAATAATTTATTATGAATTAATGCATACTGACCACATTCCAAGTAGTATACCAATTATTAAAAAAAAAAAAAAACTCTAACCTTAAAATTTTTATTTCTATTTTACCAAAGAGGTAAAAATCCCAAAGACAGGTACGTAGTGTTTTTCAAAATTATAATTTAGTAAATATCAAAGCTAAAATTTTAAGTAGGTCTTTTTAATCCTTAAGTCCAGGTTCTCTGTACATTAGGCTGTCTCTCAGTCGTCAGTGAAAATGTACAAAGAATTTAGAAGCAAAATCTTCAATTCAGGTTCTGTTTCTGCCACTACTTATTGTTGTGACAATAACTAAGACTGCTAGAGACGAAGAGCCCATTTGGGAAACTGTTATCATAGATCAGAAAGAGGAAATATATACATGAATAGGATATTACCAATGAAAATAGAGTGGAATGAGTTTCAGAAATTTTCTGAAGGTAGATTCAACCTGTCTTGGCAACCAGTGTAATCTATTATCTTGGTATTTACAATATCAATTAGATAGCCTATTTTTCCTGAAGTATGTTCTTTGGAACACTAGCTCTGGAAGAAACTGCATAAAAGTTAAGGTAACAGTAGCTGTTAAATAAAAAAAAACCCTGATATTTCAAGGGCTTGGTACAGTTGAAATATTTACTTTTGGGGCACCTGGGTGGCTCAGTCAATTAAGCACCTGACTCTTGATTTTGGCTCAGGTCATTATCTCGCAGTTTGTGAGTTCTATCCTGGTGTCAGATTCTGCACTGACAGCATGGAGTCTGCCTGGGATTCTCTCTCTCTCTCCCTCCCTCCCTCCATCCCTCCCTCTCCCCCTCTATCCCTCTGCTTATGCTTGCTCTCCCTCTCTCTCAAAATAAATAAATAAACATAAAAATACTTACTTTCTTCTCTCATTCACAGTGTAGTCAAGAGTTTCTCCCCTTGACTTTTCAGACTACAATAATTCTTTGTTGTGGGTCCTGCCAGTGCATCGTAGAATAATACCATTCTTAGGTTGTATCCATTAATGCCACTATTACCCCCTTCTCTATTGTGATAACCAGAAATATTTCCAGATATTTCCAGATGTCTCCTGGAAGACAATATATATGTATTCTGGTCACAGAACTTTCCTCCACACAATGGTATGAAAACCCAGGCTCCTTTCATCATAAGGATCTGCCATTGTCGTCTCAACCAGCCGACAGAGGAGTAAAGAAACCATGGAGAAAGAATACATACTTCTTAAAAGCCTTGCTTCAGGAAATTACTCACATGATTTTCCCTCAAATCCCATTGGCATGAATCAGTCATGTGGCAAATACCTAGTTGTAAGAGGAACCAGGAAATACACTCCTTAGCTGGAAGCTGCTTCCCAGGATCTGCTTTTCACCATGGAGAGGAAAGCATGGACTTCATTGGACAGCTAGTCCTCTCTACCATAGTCTGAATCAGAAGAAATTTCTGAAATTAGAAATTTCTGATTTCTAATCACAAAAGTTTGGAAAGTGTTCAGAATATATTTCCCCCTTAAAGATTCACAATACACATTAACACTGTAAAGTCTCAGAATAGTCCAAAATGAAATACATCTGGTAAACTTTGTTTAACTCAACTTACCTCAAATGCATATGACCACAAAATCTCTATTTTCTCACTTTTTTTTTTGAGATAACATCACTATTCTGCATGCTGGAAAATGGCCATTGTGTCCCCTATTTTTCCTGTTTTCTCTGCCACTTTATTTCTGGTTCATTTCAAAAGTATTAGCACCTCAACCAGATAATGGACAGGAAGAAGTGCACATGTGTGATGCACAATTTGAGTGTATTCATTGACCAGTTAGTTTTAGGGGATATTTTTCTAGTCCTATATATTGATTTTATATAGCTAATGATGATCTTTTTTTAAAAAAAATGATTGGACTCCTTTCTACCATTAACTCACTTGTTTTTAGAAGCTGACTGTAAGCTCATCACTCATCTACATACTGTTTCCCTCAGTGTTTCTCTACTTTCATAATTCCACAATGCCAGCTGTTGAATGCATGAAAACAAAACCACTTTATTCATTATAATTAATTTATGTAGCAGAGAATCATAATATTCTTGCCATATTTAAGCTTATTAATACAGGCAATAGAACATTCTCTTTGCTATTAACAATCTGCATTGCAACCCACTGTCAAATCTCCACTGAATGCCAGTATTAGCTATATTGTCTCCTCCATGCTTCCAGTTGCTCACCCCTGTTTCTTTTATTCTTTCTTTTGTGTACACTTTCAACATATATCATAGCTTGCCCTATTCCTTCTTCTTGGTCTTCATTTTCCCTCATCCCTAAAAATTAAAATAGTTTATTCTCTATATTTTTCTGTTTCTTACTCCTCACTCATTCCAATGTAGATGCATTGCAAATACGTCTGTTTAGTGATAATCTATTGACAAACAAAATCCTTACATATAAAACAGAAATATTAAGGATACAGATTCCTATTATAGTGTGGAAGACAGAGTTTCAATCCCCATGATCTTGGCCAGTTAGTGTTATTCCTGTGGTCGTAGTGCATTACATTTCATGGCAAAAAGAAATTTGTAGATATTACTAAGATTTCTAACCAGCTAACTTTAAGATAGATTATACTGGATTCTATGGGTAGGCCTAATATAATCACAGCATTCCTTAAAATTAGAAGAGGAAGTCAGAGAGATTTGAAGAAATAAGAAGGACTTGTCATTGCTGCCTGAAGAGGTAGGGGGCCACATGGAAAGTGTGAGAGAAAGGTAAGTTCAACTAGTGACCCTGAACCCCAAGCTTCAGGAGAACACAACCCTTGGTGATCCTTTCATTTAGTCCAGAATCCAGGCTTGCCATGTCAGATTTCTGACCTAGAGAGATATCAGATAATAAAAAGCTATTGTTTTAAGCCATTGAGTTTGTGGTAACTTGTTATTCAGTAATAGAAAACTACAACATAGAACAGGTCAATTCTTTCCTTTCCACAACTACTATACCTGGTATTCTTTTGAGCAGCGAGCATTTGTAGTACATTCAAGTTATAAGTTGATTCAAGGTACTGCCCAGTATACCATTTATTCTACATTATTTCTACACTACAAAGAAAGTAAACCTGTTCATGACCAATGATAGTGTCTTCTTTCTCTTTACCCCAAATTATGCCCCTATTTATCTCCCTTCCTCAGAGAATTTTGTTTCTACATACACTACCATATCTGTTGGTATCATCTAACTTATCAGGCTTTAAGATTACTAGCAACCCCCAATATCTGGTTCTCCTTTCCTTTGTGGGAATATAGAAGACTATATCTCCCAAATTACATAGGGTCTTATCATTAATTATCACCAACGGACTATGAGCTGAGGTAGTGAAAAGCCCCATCTTCACGTTTCAGCCTAGAGAACTACTCAACTTGTAGAAGATCTGTGTCAGAAACAAACATTTGTAGTATTAAGGCACTGAGATTTAGGGATTAATTTTGTTCAACAGTGTAACCTAACCTGTTCTGAGTAATGCAGGCAGGAACATAGACAAATTCTTCCCAGTGACAATATTTTATTATATTTCCAGATTGTTATTGATTATATAGAAGTCAAAAAAAGATACCATGCCTACAGTCATATGGAAGTTTGGTTTGTAACTTAGTTTGTATTTGGATGAAAATTAAGAGTATAATATTTTAAAAGCAAAAATAAGTTTTGTCATATGTATTGATTAAACAGACACATGCATAATTCTCCCAACAAATTCTCTACTGTGATTCATGCTCTTTTTCTGTGATTTTCTTTGAATTTGTTTCATACTTTTGAAGTTCACCTTGAAGAACTGAGCAACTCTAAGACAGTCATTATTTCTTCACCATGACATGATTAATAGCTTCTGCCATAGGCAACAGTTCTTTGCAATCTTTAATTTCTCTTTCTATTCTTCCTCAAGATTTGTATTGAAATGTATCTTCTTCAAATGGGTATGTTTATACCTATCCAGACTTAATCGCATTTATAATATAAGATAACTCTTTTTGGTAGATTACCTAAGTGCCTGAAAAGATAGCCAATCTTAAAGTAGAATCACAATGATTTACTCTCATACTTGAGCTGGAAAAAGTCCAGACACTTGATAATCTGCTCAATAAGGGGTGTGAAGACAAGGGCTATGAACTGAATGTATTAGTTTTGTCATTCTCTTATGAAATTGAAACAAGCTGAGATTTAATTTCCAATCTGAGGTTTCATTGTCATATACTTTTTAAAAAAAAAATTCTTAATGTTTTTATTTATTTTAGAGAGAGAGAGAGACAGACAGACAGACAGACAGAACATGATCAGGGGAGGGGCGTAAAGAGAGGGAGACACAGAATCTGAAGCAGGCTCCAGGCTCTGAGCTGTCAGCACAGAGCCCAATGTGGGGCTCGAACTCACGAGCTGTCAGATCATGACCTGAGCCGAAGTCGGACGCTTAACCAACTGAGCCACCCAGGCACCTGGCACATACTTTTTAAAAGCTGGAGTAGGAATGCAATCTTTAATTTTATCTAATTTTCCAAGATTACTTATCCATTTTGAGCTCCCAAGGACTGAAAATAGCGATCTACAAAATCTCTGGTCAACAGAGTTTGCGATTTTAGAGGGTGTGTTTATTAAAATATATATATTTATTTTTATGTATATTATAATATATAATTATATATTAGTTTATATATATATTAAAATATATTCACACACATGTATATATGAAAAGACCTTTTACAGATTTGAATTGATAACTCAATTTTCATGTTAGTATTTGTTTCATCCATCATCATCTTCTTTCCACCAATTCTACTAAATTTATGGTTTATAACTTACCATTTCCTTTTGTTAGGGAGAAGACAGAATAAGTGGGATAATAATCCATTGGCTCATTTGACCTTTTTGGGTATGATCAATGTAGCTAAACATATTAAGAACAAATGAAAGAACACTTGCTGTGAAGTACAAAACTATATTTTTCTGGGTAAAGTCCTCCTTTAAAGCTAGAGGAGTAATGGGGTGCCTGGGTGACTCAGTCAGTTAAGTGTCTGGCTCTTGGTTTCAGCTCAGGTCATGATCTCACAGTTTGTGAGTTCAAGCCCTGCACCAGGCTCTGCGCTGACAATGTGGAGCCTGCTTAGTATTCTCTCTCTCTCTATCTCTCTCTCACTCACTCTCTTTCTTTCTCTCTCAAAATAAATAAATAAAAATAAAAAAATAAAGCTAGAGGAATACTAACCACCATATTTTTCAAACTTTAATGTGCACAGGAATCAGCTAAGGATCTAGTCAAAGTGCACATTCTGATTCACTAGGTTTGGGATAATACTAGAAATTTGGATTTTTAATAAACTCTCTGATGATGCTGATGATTCTGATCCATAGTTTCGGCCATACTTTGAGTAACTCACTGCTAAAGTACTTATTCATTTATTCATTCATTCACTCATTCTATCCGTGGACCCTGACTGAGCCCCTAATATGAGCTAGGCCTTTTAGGTTCAAAAATAACATTTCCTCACTCTTAAGGAGCTCCCATTCTATAATGTCAGGCTCATACACATATAATTAATGAAAAGAGGAAAGTAATGTGATTGGGATGACTACCAAGGATATAGAAGGTCAGATGGGGAGTGATTAATTCTTCTTTTAGTGTGGCAAGGGGCTGGAGGGAGAAATGGAGGACTGCCTTTAACCTAAGACTTCAGGACTAGGAGTTCTTTCATTTTGAGGAATTTATTTTTATTGGAACAAGCCTTGAGGAATTGGTGAACAATGTGAGCAGCTCCTCCTGGAAGTAAAGAATACTAACCCTGTGGCTCACAACCTGACAGCAACTTTTAGATGGGAGCTATCTACCTCTCTCTGCCACCAAAAAATATTTCAAAAAAATTAAAAAGTAAAAAAGTAAAAGCAAGTATGGTAGTTGAGGTCAGTCACTAACACTTATTTTCAAGTCAGTTTAAGAAATTCCAAATGCTTACACAATAGTTTCTAAGTTTCAAAAAACAAATCCTTTGATCTATTACTACTACCTCCAAAAAATGCTTGCAAAGGTAGATTTACCTTTAGGCTAATGAAGCTTCCAGGTCTTAGTAATTTTGGTTTTATAATTTTGTGTCATTTTTCTTTTTTAAAAAATCTTCCAAAATTGTGTAAGATTCAGATTCTGCAAAATCTGGATGCGCTCCTGAAAGCATATTTTCTATTGTAAGAATTATTATATGTTTAGTGTTTTCTTTGAGGAATATGTTCTGGAGTCACTATAATTGGAAAATGATATTTAATCAATTTTAATACAGTTGAGCTCTGCAGGTAATAAACAACCCAAAGAAATAAAGTCTCCAGGGATGATAAGAATTATCTTTTAACTCATGAATATTCCACTTGCTCATTCTCTACAGATGGATGACTTCATTTGAAAGTAATAGAGAAACAGAACAGTCTATATGAAGTGAATAGTGCTTAGTGTAGATGGGTCATAATGAATCCAGCATCTTGGCCTAACTGTTCATGTGTGATGCACTGAGCCCCTTTGTCTTTCACTTGAAGCCTCTTACCTTTATATGGAGTGGAAGGATAGTATATATGCTAAATTTGGAAATGTTGAAGCCATCTACTTTGTTTAATTTTGATAAATATGTCTTAATCTCCATAATGAACAAATGCCTTAATGTAATTAGTCTTCCCCCCCTGTAACAAAAAAAGGATTTTCTACAGAATTAAATCTAATTCTTATAGCTTGAGTTTCTTGGAGGTAATAACACTAGATAAAATCATTTTAGATACAGTTACAATATGAGGTCTATTTTCTCCTGGTTGAAAATTTTGTCTTCTATTCCTCCTCCTCCTCCTCCTCCTCCTCCTCCTCCTCCTCCTCCTCCTACTCCTCCTCCTCCTCTTCTTCTTCTTCTTCTTCTTCTTCTTCTTCTTCTTCTTCTTCTTCTTCTTCTTTATTATTATTATTATTATTATTATTATTATTATTATTATTATTAGTGGTGTTTTTGCCTAAAACAGTCGGGAAAATTTGGGACATAGGCTACTCTTATTATTACCTATAGGCTTTCTTTTTTCTTCTTCTTTTTCTTTCTTTGTCTGTTAAGATTATTCAAGGTAATTTTTTTATAGGCTTCTCTGGGGCAAGATACGGCACTGGTCTTAGTCTGGGGTAGGGGAGGAGTGAATTGCAAATAGAATAATGTTCAATTCTTAGGCAGAAGTAGATTGTCTTTTGCATCCATCTCCACTCTATAATGGAAATGACATAAGAGGAATACAGAAACAAAATGGGAGGGCTTAATTATTTAAGAAAATACAGAGATTTTGAGAAGGATATATTCATCTTTTTTTTAGTTTGTTCTCCAATGAGAGTTAACAGACACATACTTTCCATTAATTCTGTATCTATAGTTGTTCTTGCTTCACCCAAAGGTATACTTTGCCAGCCTGATTTAAGATTTCAGTCAGAGCCTTTCTATCCCTTACCTAAATTTTAAAATTGATGTATAATTATTATTGTATAGAAAAGTATACAGATCCCAAAGTACACAGCTTGCTGAGTTTTGACAAATGCACTCCAAATCAAGATATAGAGTACTGGCTATTCCCAAGAAAATACTCTTGTATCTTTTTCAGTCTATGCCCTCCCAGAAACAACCAGTTTTCTGATTTCTCTCTCCATAAATTAGTTTTGCCTGTCTTCATACTCACATAAGTTGAATCAGACAGTATGTACTTGTTTGTGTCTAGTTTCTTTTTTACTCAGCATAATGTTTTTCAGATTCATCCATATTGTTTTGTTTATCAGGAACTTGTGCTTTTTATTTCTAAACAGTATTCCTTTATCTGAGTATATCACAAGTTGTTTATCCATTTTGCTGTTAATAGACATTTCAATTTCCCATTTTTGCTATTGTGAATAAAGTGACAATGAAGATTTTGCATACATCTTTGAGTAGGCATACCTGAAAGTAAAATTTCTGGATCATTAGGTAGGTTTATGTATAACTTCAATGAGAAACTACCAGTTTAATAAGGGCCTGCCAAACAGTTTTTCCATATCAGTTGTTTCATTTTACGCTTAAACCAGCAATGCATGAGAGAGCATTCTGCACTCTCTCTAATATTTTGTACTGTTAGTTGTTTTAACTTTAGCCACTCCAGTAAGTGTATAGTGTCATCTCATTGTCGTTTTAATTTGTATTTCCTTTGTGACTAACAATTTTGAGCATATTTTCATGTATGTATTGCTCATTCATATATCCTAACATGTAAAGTGTCAGTTCAATCTTTGCTCATTTTTTTAATGTTTATTTTTGAGAAAGACAGCATAAGCAGGAGGGGCAGAGAGAAGGGGAGAGAACATGAAGCAGGCTCTGCGCTGTCAGCACAAAGCCCAACATGGGGCTCAAACCTATAAACTGCGAGGCTATGAACTGCACTTAGATCAGACACTCCACTGACTGAACCATTTTATTTTGGAATAATTTTAGATTTATGGAGAACTTTAAAGTGTAATATAGAGGCTTCTTTTATACCTCTCAGCTGTTTTTTCCTGTTGATAACATCTTACATTACCATGGTATATTTGTCAATATGAAGAAACCAACATTGGTATATTACTATTAACTGAACTCCAGGCTTTATTTGGATTTTACCAGATTTTCCATGAATGTACACATTTTCTTCCAAGATTATTCCAAGGTTCCATGTTGGATTTATTTTCCATGTGACTCCAGGTCCTCTAGTCTGACAATTTTTCAGTCTTTCTTTATTTCTTATGACCTGTAGGATATCCCCAGTCTATATTTGTCTGATTCTTTTCTTTAGTGATTAAATTGAAGTTATGGATTTTTGGAAAGAATACTGCAGAGTTCCTGTGTTCTCATCACATCATATAAGAGGATATGTGATCTCCATAAAACATTTCTGGTGATGTTAACCTTTATCATTTGGTTAAAGTAGTATTTTTAGGCTCTTTCAAGGGACAGAACTAGGTACTGTGTTTGTGCATATTAACCCATGTATATACACATTATCTTAAATTTTTATATCCATCCATTGAATCTATATATGGATGTAAGTTCATATTGGTGTGTCCGACTTAAGCAGTACCATAGGGTTCATTCCACATTTCTTTTCTTATTTATCTGTAATTTCCCTCTCTCACAGTGAGAAGCCCACCACCTGCCATCTGCCATCAAGTTACTTATTTAATACCAGTGTATATATGAAGTGGTTTCAAATTTTTTTACCTGAATCCCTGTGAGAAACAAATTTACCAGTTGGAGTGTAGTATTTATGTACAGTGTACAGATCATTTTATCTTCAACCATACAGTTTCTAGTCAAAACATTATTTTCCAAAATTACTTAGGTCAGCTTCTATGTTCCCATTAAAAAAATGTGTCTTGCTTCCTTTTATATTTGTGAATATATGTATATTAAAGATGCAATTTTTTTAAATATTTGTGTTGCAAATTTTTTCTCTGACTGTTACTTACATTTTTATATTCTTTTTTTTAATGGTTATTCATTTTTAGAGAGAGCAAGCAGGAGAAGGACAGAGAGGGAGAGAGAGCATCCCAAGCAGGGTCTACACTAACAGTTGCGGGGCTTGATCCCACGAACCGTGAGATCATGACCCAAGCCAAAATCAAGAAGCACATGTTTAAGTGACTGAGGCACCCAGGTGCATTTTCATATTCTTACAGTGACTTTTGACAAAAAGAAGTTCAAACTTTTATGAGGCTCAGTTCCTCAAATTTTCTTTCATGGTTAGTGCTTTTTGCATTCTGAAATACCTTTGCTTATCTCTAGGTCACAAAATTCTTTTTAAATCTCTTAAAAATGTTTTATTCAATGAATTTTATAGTTGTAGCTTATACATACAGGTCTTTAACCTCTCACAAAGTATTTTCTATTTATTACGTGAGATGGTTATCAGGGTTTGATTTTGTCCATGCATATGTATAGTTGATCTAGCACCATTTATCTACACTTCTCTGTATTCTAAACCACATGCAGCTATTTCCTACCTGACTTTTCTCTGCTCTTGTAGAAGTTCTTGTTACTCCAATAGTGATAAAGTGTTAGCCCTTTATCTTTCTTACCCCTAATTCTGATATACTATTTATCTCAATGTTTGTGGATAACTGTCACAGTTTTATGGCTGTTTTTTTTTAGAATATGTGCATTTATTTACAAATGCATCCCAGTTTTATTCTGATTGTTTGATGTTACATTATCTATAAAATAAAACTATTGCGATACTATTTACTATTCACTTAACTGTATTCTCCCACAAATAGAGTAAACTGTCAGCTAGAGGTCATTCAGTACATTTCAAATTATTTAAAAATAAAATCAAGAAAATATCTGTTTTCCTTTTATCAAACACATTTGCTTAAAGCTATTGTTCTGTCTGAGAATTTTTTTCTATTAGGAATTAGAAAAATTCAGAAATAATTCAGTAAGTGGAGATTTTGTTACTTCCTGCATTTTGCATTAAAAGCATATGGCATTGTAGAAAGAATACCAAAAGCTTTAGTTTCTGAAGAATGATGTTAATATGTCTCTACCATTTGGTAGCTGTGTAACATTGGGCTAGTCATATCCTCAGTGATAACATGGGAGTAATATTTACTTCATAGATTACATGTGAATTTAAAATCAGTTAACAAATCAGAATATTTATACCTATGGGTAAACAGAAATGGTCCAGGAAGGTACTGAAAGCAAGGAAAAACATGACTCATTGGTCTCAAGAAGTAAATTAGTACTGTATCTGGAAAATATATATTTTTTAAAGATGAATTATGAAACAAGAATTAACTTTGGGTTAACAGTTGGGGAAGCTACATTTCCAAATTCTACATCCCCAAATTCAATTATTTTGTAGCCATTACACATTTTAGTGAAAATATTTTGGAATCTCTAGGCTGACCCATGAAAAGCATCCTGAATTGCTTTGCACACAGCAGGTGCTAACAAAATATTGGCTGTTATTTTAGTCATTTAACTGAATAGACATTTGGGACATAACTTAGCTTTAGAAATACTTTTAGTGGGGAGTCTAGGTGGCTCAGTTGGTTGAGCCTCTGACTTCAGCTCAGGTCATAATCTCATGGTTGGTGAGTTTGAGCCCCACGATAGGCTCTGTGCAGACAGCTCAGAGCCTGGAACCTGCTTTGAATATTGTCTCAGTCTCTATCTCTGCCCCTCCTTTGCTCATGCTCTGTCTCTCTCTCTCAAAAATAAATAAATATTTTTTTAAAAATTAGAAATTCTTTTAGTCAATAATGTGTCTTGCTTCTGTTGTTGACATTGAGGTCGTTTTACTTTACCTTTGATATAGGACAGTTTATTAAATTTTTAAAAAGCTTCTTTAAGGCCCAGAGTTTGAAATATTCCCCATTTAGGGTATACCTTTTCTTTGTCTTTGTCATTTTTTCTTTTCTTTTCTTTTCTTTTTTTTATAAATGTAGTAGTTTCGGGGCACCCTGGGTGGCTCAGTCAGTTAAGCATCTGACTTCGGCTTAGGTCATCTCACAGCTCATGAGGTTGAGCCCTGTATTGGGTTCTGTGCTGAAAGCTCAGAGCTTGGAACCTGCTTCAGATTCTGTGTCTCTGCCTCTCTCTCTCTGCCCCTCCCCCACTCGTGCTCTGTCTCTCTTTCTCTCTCTCAAAAATAAATAAACATTAAAAAAAATTTTAATGTAGTAGTTTCTTGATTTTTTGGTGTCTTTTTAAAGATTTGAGTTTGGATGACATGAGTTTTACTGCCCTGGTCCTGGATTAAATAATGAGAGATCCTTATTATTTTTCTGTAGAATACAAAATGACAATGTAACTTCATCATGTTTTAACTAGACTATCATAATTTTATGAATGGGAGATTTCTTTTGTTATATTTTGATTTTTTACTTAGATCACTTCACCCATCATGGAGCCTTCCTTTTGAAAAATAGCATAATATAAGTCATTAGGGATCCATTTAGAGGGAAATGAGTGTATGAGCCAGGTGTGCCTGGAGATAATTTGGAAATCAATCCTCCTTTTCCCTGTATATTTAATATGCCAGAAGTCATCAGTTAATATAAAATTATTCAACATATGCTCCAAATTCTTCTATTTAAAAATATTCACTTGATCATTATTTTTATTTCTCATCTGGTCTATTTGGGAAACATTCTATATACAGAAATAAATTTAAATGACAGAAATGAGGGGCGCCTGGGTGGCGCAGTCGGTTAAGCGTCCGACTTCAGCCAGGTCACGATCTCGCGGTCGGTGGGTTCGAGCCCCGCGTCAGGCTCTGGGCTGATGGCTCAGAGCCTGGAGCCTGTTTCTGATTCTCTGTCTCCCTCTCTCTCTGCCCCTCCCCCGTTCATGCTCTGTCTCTCCCTGTCCCAAAAATAAATAAACGTTGAAAAAAAATTTTAAAAATAAAATAAAAAAAATAAATGACAGAAATGACTCTTTTCCTTTAATTTATGATAAATTATACTGGCAAATATACCAGAAGCCATTCTTCCTGAAACAGTGGTTGATTATATTCAAAATTGTTCAGTAGTTTCCCGACCTCAAGATAAAACTCTATTTTCCCAAACTAACTTTGAAATAATACTTTGAAGCTTTTCCCCAGTATTAGTTTCCATTATTCCTCAATGGAATTGTTCTTTTACATCTGAGATAGGTCTCATAATTGTTATTCATACCCTTTTAAGAGTCATTCCAGCATCTGAACACTTTTTCATGTAGTTCTCCTTGCCTAGAATTTCCTGTCTCCTCTCCAATGTGGGCACCATGGAACAAAGGAGGACATTTCTAATGAAGTCCTGACCATAATTTCAACTAAACTTGTCAGAATAGTCTAATTTGACCAGTTAGTGATAGTATGCTATTCCCTGTTGAGCATAGGACCCCAAGGAAATTGTGTATTTCTTTACAAGATTAAATTCTAAAATCAAATATATGGGTTTAATATAGAAGGGGAAAAAAGTCCCAAAATATTCCATAGAAGACAGACAGTTAATTGTATTCACTTTGCTCTGAGGCAGGATGGTTCACTGTATAATAACTTTGGACATGTATTCATTATTTATTATATGTCAGCCACTGTTTTAAGCACTCTTGTCACATGTTGACTCATTTTCCCCTCATGGTCTGGTCCAGGGTCCTGGTTTTAATCACCACCATTAACTTCTGCTCCAGGTGTCTTTTCTCTGGGCTGCTTATTTATTAATTTAACATCTCTAACAGTAGGAGATGGGAAGGGTTGTCTTTTCCTAAAATTAGTCTCCCTGAGTCACTGTTAGATCCACGGCTGTATCAAGTGTTCCCCTCTTATGCTCCTGCCAATGTTTAGGGCGTGGAATGTTGTCTTAATTATTCTTTAGATATAACTTTTTCACTAGGTTCCATTAATTATGTTATCCTATAGATGCCACTCTCTGCCACTGTCCTATACCATAAGTGCTTAATAAATTCTGTTAGTCAACTGCCTTCATTATTAGCCACTTATGAAGTAGATAGAAAAATCACTACAGTGAATTATAAATCATTATTTTACAGGAAACATTTCAACAAAGTAATTTATAATGTAAAATCAATTCTGATATAATATGAGAAATTTCTTTTCCCAAACATTTTCAGAAAAGTAGACATAACCTAAATAGCAGTGTATGTTGCATTTGTCATGATGCACATGCACATGTTGCCTGTTAACACTGGGGTCCTCTGGAATGACAATGAAGTTTCATTCATAAGGAATTTTTTAATTAAAATGATCTTTTTTTCCCAATCTTTTCTGATTAAAAAATAAAATACCTTTTTATAGGGAAGATCCATATGTTTTTCATATGTGTGTCCTTGTTTTAAAGGACAGACATTAGATATGGTTAACTTTATTCAAAAAGAGTTTTAGATCATCCTCTTGCTTGGCAAGCCCCTAAATTATCTTACCATTATAAGGAGACCAGATTTTTAAAGTTATATAGAAGAGCAATGTCATATTTATAATACTCATCAGCTGCTGCTAACTTAAAATATTTCCTCCTTGTAACATACTTCTATTTTTACTGAGGGATGGGAGATACGTGTTTTCTCTTTCCTGTCTTCTGAATCATACAGTTTTTCTACTTGTAAACTACTAATACAAGGTATTCCAGATTTTCCTTAACTCAGGATCCTATGGAAAGCTGTAGTATCTTGATGGCACACTTTGAACTACCCTAACATTTTGCGTCCCATTAAATTTTCATTTATGTTCTAACAAATCCACCCAGTGTTATTAGAGCAGCTCATTTCCATAACAGAAATAAGGCTAGTTGATAATAGCCCAGAGAAATTCTAAGATGTTACTCCATGCTTGTGTTTCTCTATCCTCAGCTTTTTTTTTTTTTTTTTAAGTTTTCAGTGGCAGATTTAACAGATGGTTCAATGCACAAATTACAGTTTGTTCTTGAGCTGGCTGCCAGAATTTAAAGCTGAACTAAATGTCCACATCTCTTTTTCCCACTACCACCATTCTTGCTACCCACTTTGTAGGTTCAAGTAACAGACTGTATTTACTTGTCAATTATGATTTATTAACTAATAATAACCACCTGTTCAAGGATCTCTGCAAAAAAAGTATTTAAGCTATTTCTTCCAGCTAAGGCTTTTCTTTAAGAAAGCGTCAGGATTTGTATGATAAAGTATCAGAAAGTGGTAACTTTGGATATTAGTAACAATTTGTTAACAACCTGGCTTTTCTAGTTCCCACTTAAATGGCCCTTTAACTTTGAGGAAGTTTGGCTAAAGTTTCCTTAGGAAATGGGACATTCTACTGTAGTTTACACTCTAATTCTTCAATGAGTAAGAACCCATCCTTGCCAAAGATTTGGTGATCTTTTCTTTACTGGGTAACCATACCCAAATTATTTTTCTCTCTTTGATTTTCAGCTAAAATCAGATACAGTAGGACCAGAAAGGAAAGATTAAGCTAGGCCACTTGAATAATGTTGTGTGGAGTCCTATCTGGCAAAGCTTACATAAATAACCATTTTCTTTTAGTCTTACAATTCAAATTCTTGATGTTTGTGAATATTTTGGATGTAAAAAAAATAGAAATAAAAACAAAACAAAACTTTAGAGATCATAACTCAACTACTAAAATCATTCAGAAACTGAGACAAAGTAGAAAATTGGACTTTCTTTGGATCACACGTTTGGTTGGCAATAGGGTCAGGATTAGATACTCCAGGTTTTCTGATTCCTATAACACAAAGTAGACTGCAATTTAAATGGACAAAGTTTTAATTTTTATCCTTTTTTTTCGGGGGGAGGTCTGGTGTTTTTTGTCCTTCCCTTAAAATTAAATCAAAGACTACTCAGTACATATTTTATGAACATTATACTTATTTTAGTAACACAATAATAATTGCATATTTTTCTATGTCTCTCTTAATGAACCAGTGTCTCCAGCTAGTTTTTGTAGTATACACTTATTTCCTACTTGTCTGAAATTTTACCTGAATATACTAACTGAAAAAGAAGTGAGCGAAGAGGAAGGAAGCCATTTTGAGTTGGAAGAAATGTTTGAGTAGGAAGAAAAGGCCACCCTAACTGTCCTTTCCTTTTAGTCCCAGAATATTGCAGATCATGGTAAATCTCCCAATAGGGAATCCCTTATGGGCCTCTAAAAGAAGCCCAGGCAATTGCTATTCCACTGAATATTTTCTTTTCTGAAACAGGATCATATTCTAGCAACATTAGAGGATAGTGTATAAAAATTTACAACCTGAATTTTTCAGCAAAATTATGTCCCTTACATGCATGATTTGAGTTGGCTTTGGTTTCAAATACAACTGCCTAACAATAGGGTATATTAAATAAGATGTAATTTGGAAACTACAAATTTCAACTTTGCAACATTTTCTATATTTTTTTAATGTTTATTTTTAAAGAGAGAGAGAGAGAGAGCGCGTGAGCAGGGGAGGGACAAAGAGAGAGGGAGAGAGAGAATCTCAAGCAGGCTTCACACTGTCAGCATAGAGCTGACATGTAGGGCTCCATCCCACAAACCATCAGATCATGACCTGAGCCAAAATGAGGTGTTGGACATAACCAACTGAGCCATTCAGGCACCCCTGCAACATTTTCTAATCCTGGTAAACTCCTTGTCCAAGGATGCTTTCTCTTTCTCAAATGTCTTGAGCCATTTATCTAGACCTCTAGGGTATACTTCCCCTCTCTTAATTCATTGTTTTATTGCCTTTAAATCCTTCAAGTCTGAAGAATGAAGCATCCTATCACTGCAAAACTTTTTCCTGGATACCTCCTCCAGTGAGGGTCCTGTGCATTTTCTGTGGACTCCCACAGCACTATCTTTCCACCTTTATCATGACACTAACCTTATTGTGTTCTTTTTCACACTAGTTTCCACAATTCTTGAAAGTTGCTTAAGCACTAAGACAGCATTGATCCTTTATTGGTCCTAACATTAACATTGACCCTCTTTGAATCTATAGTATTGCACATTTCTAGGACATGGTAGGCACCCAAGCATATGAATGAATGAATGAATGAATGAATGAATGAATTGTATTAGTTAATGGGCTTCATTGCACATCTTACTACTCTTTGGTGCAACTTTGAATCTGGTAAAACAAATAATTCAGTGATGCTTCAAAAATCTTTCAAGGGGACTATGGATTATTATTGCAGACACACTGAAGGCCTTTTCATAAACTGCCTTTTTCCCCCACTAATAATCACTACTCTTTGGATTAGTGGGTTACTCCTTTAAGGGTGTTTTTTGGATAAAAGCTATAAGCAATTCTTTGCCAACACTTTTTTACTGGAAAAGTAGGAGGAGCAGAAGGGAATATTTAGGGAGAGCTGTGGCTTTGGGGTTGCAATTTTGAAGATAGTTTTTTATAAGGAATGAGTCTTGTTTAAAATCTTCATTCCAATATTAGCTCAGTGGGAAAACATTTTCTTGCAAAGTTTGTGAAAATTCCTTGAAGTTCCCAGGTTCTCAAAAGGAGTCTTAAACCAAGAGTCAAAAAAATATGAATGTTATTTTCAACTCAATAACCTGTTAGCTAAACTTTGTCTAAGCTTCAGTTTCTTCATATTTAAAATGAGGATAAAGCCATAATTTATCTCATAATAAGATAATTATATGAGAATACCTTGAGATATTATTATGAAATCTAATGATTTATCACTTAAAAATATATCTGTAATTGAAGGATTGAAAATAATTCTAAATAGTTTTCTAAAATTCACATTTTAAGTGGACAAATATATTGATTATTCAAATGTTTTCCCCTGTATATATCCTCATATAAACATATATACACAAAGCATTTAACTGCCTTAATTTTTAAAGTGGCTCCCTCAAGGTCCCAAAACATTTTTCCTGCTCTAGTAACTGAATCCTTGGTCAAAAACATTATTCTCACAAGACCACTTGCATATTTGGATACTGTCAAGTCTATAAGAATCTGCATTTAAAATGAATTTGAATGTTGACTAGAAACCAGCAACAGTAATTGTATCCTATTTGATATTGTGAAAGCTGAAAGCTGTGGGCATTCTGCAAAGATTTTAGGCAGTAGTGGTTACATTTTAGAATCTTTCTAAAGATTTCTTCTAAAGAAAAGATGCCACGTTGCCAAGGCAATTTACTTTATGTTGAATATTTTCTGTCTTTTAATCTGTGTGTAAAGCAGTCATATATACTATGAAGGGAATCTTCTTGTTACATCAATTAATAGTTCAAGTAGTTTGAAAGCCTTTACCATGAACCCTCTAAAAAAGATGCTCTTCATGGATTCTAACAGATAAGAGGTATAAAGCAGTTCTTTTTACCTGGAATAATGTTCATTTGGGTAAATTCTGCTGATGACAATACCAGGAATACTTAGCAACAGCAGTAGAAAAATTCCCTTAAATCTAGACATAGAGAAAATGGGTACTTGTTATTTTAGAATGTATTTTCTCCTTTGGCTTTAGAATGCCCAAATTCCAAAACAGCAATTGGGTGAAATAGCCCCTGGTGATATTTGATTCGTAGCTCAAACAAGAGGGAGGCTTCTTTTGTTCCTTGTGTTGACAAGGGATAAAATCCATACAAGTATACTGCCTCTGAATCTTTACAAGCCCTGTCATTTCAAAGAAAATTGACAAATCACCCTCAAGTGGTCTTTGAAACTGAATTTGTGCTCTAAAAATGGGAACTGCATTTTATCGGTCTTTTTTTGTAGGCCTAGATATCTAGCAAAGTGTTATAAAGTTAATGAATATAAGGATATATCAACTCTGTTCTTACCATTTTTTTTTACTTTTCCTTCAGTTTTATTGAGAAATAATTAGCATATATTCACTGTATAAGATTAAGGCATATAGCATGATGGTTTGATTTACATATATTGTGACATGATTACCACAATAGATTTAGCTAACCATCTTCTCATATAGATATAGAAAAAGAATAAGGAATAAAGGGGAAACATCTCTTATCGTGAAGAGAACTCTTAGGATCTACTCTCTTAACTTTCCTGTATACCACACAGCACTTTCAGTATAGTCATCATGTTGAAAATTACATCTATAGTACTTACTTGTCTTATAACAGGAAGGTTGTACCTTTTAGACCACCTTTCTCCAATTCCGCATCCTTAAACTCTGCCTCTGGAAACCACAAGTCTAATTTTTTTTTAATGAGTAGTATTATTTTCTTTCTTTCTTTCTTTCTTTCTTTCTTTCTTTCTTTCTTCTTCTTCTTCTTCTTCTTCTTCTTCTTCTTCTTCTTCTTCTT
>NW_024412411.1:13183115-13198355 GCF_014898765.1 Herpailurus yagouaroundi | reverse complement strand
TTCTTCTTCTTCTTCTTCTTCTTCTTCTTCTTCTTCTTCTTCTTCTTCTTCTTCTTCTTCTTCTTCGGTTCTACATGGAAGTGAGATCATACACTATTTGTCTGACTTATTTCACTAAGAATAATGCATTTAAAGTCCATCCGTGTTGTCAGTAGTATTCCATTACACACACACACATGCACACACACAACTTATTTATTCCATGTCTTAGCTATTGTAAATCATGCTGCTGTGAACATGGTGGCACCGATATCTTCCTGAGTCAGTGATTTTGTCACCTTTGGATATATTCCCAGAAGTGAAATTGCTGGATCATATGGTGGTTATATTTCTGATTTTTTGAGGATCCTTCATTCTGGTTTCCATAGTGGATGTACCAGTTTGTAATCCCACCAATGATGCACAAAGGCTTCCTTTTTTTTCCACATACAGGCCAACATTTATTATCTCTTGTTTTTTTGATAATGGCCATTTTAACAAGCATGTGGTGATATCTCATTGTGTGTTCTTATCAATTTTTAGTAAGAAAGAATGTTATTGTATGATCACTTTATTTCAGATGGAAACATCTACATATTAAGACTAATATATATATATGAATGTATATACACATATATAATTTACATACGTATATATAAATATATATGCACATATATATACACACACATATATCCCCAAGGATACCTTTAGAAAATCTTTAAACATTGGTGTCAAGTGAAGCCAATGAATGTCCATAACACTCACCATACTACTATTTGTAAGGATAAAAACAAGTTGAAATGAATAGAGTGGTACTGAAGGTTTTTTTTCAGAAAGATATTTATCTGTAATTACTATTCATACATTTCTGCTACTAGCAGGTAACTTTTAGCTATCACTAATTTACTTAATCTTATTTTTTCTTCAAAAATAGTTTCAGCCTTACTGCAGCATTCAGAATAACACTGCTATTTTAATGAAGCTGATGGTATTGGCAATTGATTATACAAATATACTTGAAAAGATCCATTCTCTATCATTTTGGTTTTATTTGTAGCCTGTAACTCTGGGCATTTAGGTAGGAATAGTGTCCCTAGAAAACATATACTCACTTACTTAATATGTAGAATTTTATGAGCTTCTGAAGTTGATTTTAAGGACCCCAAGGATTTCTCCCAAACTGGAAGTATTGGGTCTGACAAAGTTCAATTTATTTTATTTTATTGTTTATTTATTTTTGAGAGAGAGAGAGAGAGAGAGAGAGAGAGAGAGAGAGAGAGAGCACAAGCAGGGGAGGAGCACAGGGAAAGGGAGATACAAAATCCAAAACAGACTCCATGCTCTGAGCTGTCAGCACAGAGCCTAATGCAAGGCTCCAACCCATGAACTGCAAGATTATGACATGAGCTGAAGGTGAGCCCTTACCTGACTTAGCTACACAGGCCTGCTGACAAAGTTCAATTTAACATATATTTATTGAATATCTACTATGTGCCAGATACTATGGTAAATACTGCATATAGAAATATGAGTAAGATATGATTCCTGTCCTTAAAGAGCTTGAAATCTAACAGAATAGGAAAATATAGACAACATATAGTATAATTATAATAAATTCTATGCAGATGACAATGCTGAAGATATAAATAGTGTTTTTACATCCATGTTTGTCAGAGCTGTTGGTCTGTGATTTTCTTGTAATTTCTTTGTCTGGTTTGGTATTAAGGCAATATTGGCCTTGTAGAATGAGTTAGGAAGTGTTCTCTCCACTTCTAACTTATAGAAGAAATTGTAGAGAAGTGGTATAACTTATTACTTAAATGTTTGGTAGAATTCACTAGTAAACCCATCTGGATCTGGTGTTTTCTATTTTTTTTTTTAATTTTTTTTTCAACGTTTATTTATTTTTGGGACAGAGAGAGACAGAGCATGAACGGGGGAGGAGCAGAGAGAAAGGGAGACACAGAATCGGAAACAGGCTCCAGGCTCTGAGCCATCAGCCCAGAGCCCGACGCGGGGCTCGAACTCACGGACCGGGAGATGGTGACCTGGCTGAAGTCGGACGCCCAACCGACTGCGCCACCCAGGCGCCCCTGGTGTTTTCTATTTTTAATGTTTATTTATTTTTAAGAGAGAGAGACAGAGTGTGAGTGGGAGAGGGGCAGAGATAGACAGAGAGAGAGAGAGACAGACAGACAGACAGACAGAAACTGAAGCAGGCTCTAGGCTCTGGGCTGTCGGCACGGAGCCTGACACAGGACTTGAACTCACCAACAGTGAGATCATGACCTGAGCTGAAGTTGGACACTTAACCAATGGAACCACCCAGGCGCCCCTGGTGTTTTCTATTTTTATGAGGTTATTAATTATTGATTAAATTTAGTTAAAAGAAATATGTTTATTCAAATTGCCTGTTAACTCTTTTGTGAGTTTTGGTTGATTTTGCCTCTCAAGGAAGTGGTCCATTTCATCTAGGTTATCAAATTTGATAGGTACATAGAGTTGTTCATTCTATTCCTTTATTATCCTTTTAACATCCATGGGATCCATAGTGATGCCCCATTTTTCCTGTCTGATATTAGTAATTTGTATCAACTCTCTTTTTCTCTTATTTAGTCTGGTTAAAGACATCAATTTAATGATCTTTTCAAAGAATTATCTTTTGGTTTTGTTGATTTTTTCTATTGATTTCCTCTTTTTTTCTCTCTTTCATTGATTTCTGTTCTATTGTTTTCTTATTTCTTTGCTTCTGCTTACTTTGGATTTAATTAGCTCTTCTTTTTCTAATTTCCTTAGGTGAAGGCTTAGATTATTTATTAATTTTTTTTCTTCCTGTTATTGATTCCCATTTTAATTCTGTATGGACAGAGAATATACTTTGTAGGACTTTAATCCTTTCTTACATTTACTGAGAATTGTTTTATGGTCCAGAATGTGGCTTTATCTTGGTAAACATTCTATGTATACTTGAAAAGACTGCATGTTCTGTTGTTACTGGGTAGAATGTTCCATAATTGCCTATTAGATAAAGTTGACTGATAGTGTTTTTCATGTGTTTTAAATCCTTACTGATTGTCTGTCTACTGATTCTATCAAATATTAAGAGAGGGAGGGATGTTGAAATCTTCAGCTATAATTGTGGATTTATCAGGAGAAATCCTGATAGTCTAATCAGTTCTGCATCATGTACTTTGAACCTTTTTATTTGGAGCATAAACATTGATGATTCTTATGTCATTTTTTTAAACGTTTATTTATTTTTGAGACAGAGAGAGACAGAGCATGAACGGGGGAGGGTCAGAGAGAGGGAGACACAGAATCTGAAACAGGCTCCAGGCTCCGAGCTGTCAGCACAGAGCCCGACGCGGGGTCGAACTCACGGACCGCGAAATCATGACCTGAGCCCAAGTCGGCAGCTTAACCGACGAGCCACCCAGGCACCCCTCTTATGTCATTTTGATAAACTAACTCATCATTCTGAAAGGACTGTATCTCTGATAATATTCCTTCCTATGAAATCTACTTTCATACTAACAAAATTATTACATCTGTCTTTAGTATTAGGTTCATCTAATTTCCACCCTTTAACTTCTTTTCCTTGTTTCAGCAACTTAGAAGACTACTATTTTACATAGCAAAATGCCATTGTGCTTTTATGCATTGTAGAATTATAGCTTTATTGGCATAAAACTTGATTTTGATGTATTTAGAAGGTTATGTATATTGAGTGGTACAGAAATGTATGACAAAATTTATACACATACTCAGAAAATGTATACCTTTTGCTTTATTGCAACTTTGGTCACACTAAGTCCTTTATATGAAAGCTTTGTAAA
Source organism: Herpailurus yagouaroundi (assembly GCF_014898765.1). NCBI lineage: Eukaryota > Metazoa > Chordata > Mammalia > Carnivora > Felidae > Herpailurus > Herpailurus yagouaroundi. Next base: position 13,194,540 of record NW_024412411.1, on the reverse strand, counting down.
TATAAAAATACAGACTTCATGTGAACAATGTGCATCTGTGGATAAGTTTACTCAGTTTTCTTCTCTCTAAAATGAGTATTATAATAGTATCTCCCTCATACATTGGTTGTGAAGATAAATTAGCTAATACATATAAATACTTAGAACAGTTCTTGACACAGAATAAAAACTATAGAAATGTTTACTACCACCCTATCTTTAAACTTTTAATGAATCATTTTCATTACAGTAAAAATGGGCAGCTTGTAGTTGACAAGGTGTACCTGGGTCTTTTTATCTGTTCTAACAATTTCTGCCTTTTAATTTATGTTAAGACCACTTAAACTTGATAATACTTTTTTCCAAATTTCTAGGGAACAAATACAAAAGTTGACCCCTATATTAGGCCTTAAAGTAAACCATGATAAATTCCTGAAAGTAGAACCATTTAGCCAAATTTTCTAAACATGATGTAATAAAACTAAAATTTAGTAACAAAAGTTTAACTGAAAATTTTTGAACCATTTATAAATTTTTTAAAAATCCCTCCTAGAGCACTGAAAGGCAAAATCATAGCAGATGTTCAGAGATGAATGATAATTAGAATACACATTGTAATGGTTAAGAGCATAGGGCAGGGGAGTGAATTCCTGTGGCCCTCGTCCAAATTCTGGCTCTGCTGCAAGCTGACTGATTCTGATCAGGTGCTTGTAATGAAGATAGTAATACCTATCTTAAATGATTTTTTTTAGATTACATGAGATTACAGCACTCTTTAAAAGTCATAGATTTATGTGTGTGTAACATTTCCCAGTCACAATTTAGATATGTAAAAAAGGTCTTTGTTTCTCTGTAGAGATCAAGCCCAAATTCTACTGATAGTAGAAACTTAAACTTGGTCATTAAAGGAAACTCAGCCTCATTTACTTGAGTCTTTTGGGGTTAGATATTCAACCAATCCAGAGTATTTTCTGTCTGCCTCCGCATCTCTGGGTCAACTTCTCCAGACTCAGATTTCTGGGCAAGGGCATCTGTTTGCCTTCACACAAGCCAAAATAAAGATGGACCCAGAATAGATTTCTGGCAAGTTCTATCAAACCTTTGAGAGATAGATGATTCTGATACCTTTTGTACATTCTCAGGCATAGAAAACCTCCCCTATTGTTTAATCAAGAATTATCTTGATTCCAAAACTCTTCCAAAGGGTGCTTGCTCTTTGGAGCAAGCTCTTTGGTGGCTCCTTGCTGATTGGGAAGATGAGCTGGATCCAGAGTGCCCAACCTTCCTCATTCACGTGGCCAGAGCTTGGCCTCCACTTCAGAGCCAGCAAACCCAGGCATAAGAATGTTTCTGCTTCAGCCTGATTTAGCTGGCCTGTTAATTCCACTTTAGTCTTAGGTGCTAATGCCAAAGAGCAGTGTTTGTATTACTAAAGAAGGTGCAAAGGGCTTGGATGCTTTCTAGGTCAGGGAGGGTGGGGAGTCTCAGAGAGCTGGGGAGAGATACTGGGAAATGATGGAGTGAAGAAGGGCTACAAGAGCAACCAGAAGGTGAGTGGGCTCAGGAAGGAAGGAGCTTGCAGGAGGACACTTCAAAAGGATAAAGACGAGAGGCCTTCTCCACCTCTGGGTGATGTGCTAGAAAGAGTGGGCAGATACTGTCACGTTTCTGCATCCTCTTAGTTGGCACTGCCCTGGCCTACTTTGCTGGTATCTTCTTTTTGCTCCACTTCCTTCCCTAAGTTGACTTTCTGCTGTGGGCTGGAGAGGCTGACTTGTACAGTTTTGGCAACAGTCTCACTTGTTCTCAGTATCTGGGTTCAACAATGGGAGGAAACAGAGAGAGGAAATGGTGGTCCATGCAGAACTCTCCTTGTGTTCTGGTAACCATCTCACCGCTTTGGGCTTAGGAACCCTTGCAACACCATGTTATGGCTCACACTGCACTCTCTGTGTGGTTTCTTACACTCTGCTAGAGTATTCAACTTAGATCTTTTTTTCTTATATATGCATTCAGTACTACAGATGTCCCTCTAAGCACTGCTTTCACTACCTTCCACAAATTTTGTTAAGTAGTATTTTCATTTTCTTTTACTTTAAAGTATTGAAAAATTTCTCTTGAGATTTTTTCATGTGCTATTAAGAAGGGTGTTATTTAATGTTCAAGTATTTGGGAGATTTTCCAAAATGTCTTTCTGTTATTGATTTCTAGTTTAATTCCATTGTGGTCTGAGAGCAGACATTGTATAATTTATATTTTATAAACTTGTTAAGGTGTGGTTTATGACCCATAATATGGTCTATTTTGGTAAATTATTTATGTGAGCTTGAAAAGAATATATAATCTGCTTTTGAGGATGAAGTATAGATGTTAATTGTATCCAGTTGATTAATGGTGGTGTTGAGTTCAGCTATGTCTTACTGATTTCCTCCTTGCTGGATCTGTCCATTTGATAGATGGGTGTCAAAGCATCCAACTATAATAGTGGGTTTATTTGTTTCGTTTTGTTTTCTACCATTTTTTTTGCCTTATGAATATTTTCTCTCAGTTGCTAGGCACATACACACTAAAGATCATTATATCTTCTTGATCTACTGACTTCTTTATTATTATATAATGTTCCTATTTATTCCTAATGATTTTCCTTATTCTGAGGTCTTCTCTGTCTGAAATTAATATAGCTACTCCCACTTTCTTTTAATTAGTTAGCATGCTATATTGCTCTACTTTTTTTTTTCTTTTGCAAAAGAGAGAGAGAGGGAAAGAGAGAGAGAGAGAGTGCTTCATCAGAGGAGGGGCAGAGGGAGAGGGAGAGAGAATCTTAAGCATGCTGGGCATGGAGCCCAATGCAGAACTTGCACTCACAACCTGAGATCATGACCTAAGTCAAAATCGAGAGTCATAGGCTTAATCGACCAAGCCACCCAGGTGCTCCCACCTCTACTTTTAATGGATGTGTATCTTTATTGTTAAAATGGGTTTCTTATAGGCAGTACATAGGTGAGTCTTGTTTTTCTAATCCACTCTGACAGTCTCTGTCTTTTAATTAATGTATTTAGACCATTAACATTTAAATCGATAAGTTTGGATAACTTGGATTAATATCTACTATTTTTTTTTCCTAGTTTCTATTTCTTGCCCTTGTTATTTTTTCCTACTTTAGACCTCCAAATTTTTCATGCCTTTTTTGGTTTTTAATGTAGCATTTTATTTGGTTCCATTGTCTCTTCCTTCCTTGCTTCTTAGCATATCAATTATACTCATTCTTTTACGTTTTTTAGTGGCTGCCCTAGAGTTTGTACTTTATATTTACAAATTCACTATACTTTCAAGTAACACTGTTCTGTTTCATGGGTAGTGCAAGTATCTAATAATAACAAAATAGTTCTAATTCCTTTTTTCCCATCCCTTGTATCATTTCTGTCATTGGTTTCACATATACATCAGATATGTGTATACACATATACATTTTTTTTTCTCTCTGGAGAACTTCTTTTAACATTTCTTGCAAGGCAAGTCTACTGGCATTAATACATTTCCTCAATTTTTCTTTTTTGTCTGTGAAGGTGTTTGTATTTCCTTCACTTTTGAAGGATAATTCCTCAGAGTACAGAATTTGGCATTTTTGTTTTTGTTTTCTTTTACATTAAAACATTTTAATCCATTTTCTTCTTTGCATCTTTTCTGAAAAGTTGGATGTAATCCCTGTCTTTGCTCTTCTATAGATAAAGCACTTTTGTCCCTCTGGTTTCCTTCATTGTTTTTTTTTTTTTTCCTTTTCTTTAAAATTGTGAAGTTTTTAATATGATATGCCCAAGTGTACTTCTTGGTTTTCTCAGAGCTTCCTGGATCTGAGGCTTGATGCTTGACATTAATTTGGGGAAATTATCAGTCATTATTGTTTTATATATTGCTTCTGTTCTTTTTCCTGTTTCTTCTCCTGGTGCTCCCATTGTATGTATGTTACATCTTTTATAGATATCTCAGTTTTTTTATATTTTGTGGTTTTTTTCTGTTTGTTTGTTTGTTTTTCTTTCTTTTTCTTTCAGTTTTAGAAGTTTCTGTTACCATATCCTAAGACACAGAGATTCTTTCCTCAGCCATCCCCAGTCTGCTAATGAAATCACCAAAGACATTCTTTATTTCTGTTACAATGTTTTTATCTCTAGCATTTATTTTTAGCTCTTTTCTAGACTTTCTGTATTTCTACTTAGATTATCCATCTGTCCTTAAATGTCTGCTTTTCCCATTAACCTCTTAGGATGTTAATTTTTTAAAAGAATTTCTGGTCTGATATTACAACATTCCTGTCCTTATCTGACTTTGGTTATTATACTTGTCCCATGTCCTTAAAATGTGTGTTTTTCTTTTTATTATGCTTTGTAATTTTTTGTTAAAAGATGAACATGATGTACTAGGTAAAAGGAACTGCAGCAAATAGGCCTTTAGCAATGTAATGGTAAGATATCAGGGAAAGGGTGCTGATCTATACTTCTAAGATATAGTCTCAGTATTTTGGTGAGCTTGTGACTCTGGACTGTAAATACCACCATTACTTCTCAATTTTTACCCCTTTAGGTGGTACAGAATGTCAAGAGGGATGCTGGAGTTGATATTTCCTTGCCCTATGTAGGTTAGGCTCTGGTAAAACTCAGTAGTGTTAAACTCTAGTAAAATTGTTTCTCCTCAGGGCAGGCCTTGTTTGGAACAGGATACTCTGGGATGTTTCAAATGTTCTTTTTCCCCTCTCCCTGCTGGATGCTTGAAGGATTTTTCTCCTATCTTCACTGTGAGAGTCTGGTAAATTTACTGGAGGTAAAACTCACAAAAGTGTTGGTGTGACCGTGAAGACTGAACCCCTCTGGAGTTTTTAACTCTCAGTGTCCACACTGAGCCTCTACAATTCATCAATTACAGGTCAAGATTTTATACCCCAACACTGGTTCCTGTGGAGATTTCTGCTCTGGTAACTTGTGATTCTCTATATTCACCTCTTTACAGCTTTCCAAGATTGCTTGGCTATTCAGAGTTTTTTGTGGTTCCTTCCAAATTTTACACTTGTTTTTGTGAGTTCTGTGAAAAATGCTGTTGGTTTTTTGATAGGGCTTGCATTAAATCTATAGGTGGCTTTGGATAGTATAGATGTTTCAACAATATTTGTTCTTCTAATCCATTAGCATGGAATGTCTTTCCATTTCTTTGTGCTGTCTTCAGTTTCTTTCATCAGTGTTTTACAGTTTCCACCTCTTTCATTAGCTTCATTCCTAAGTTTTTTTTCTATTTTTGGTGCAATTGGAAATGGGATTTTTTCTTAATTATACTTTCTGCTGCTTCATTATTATGGTATAGAAATGCAGTGAATTTCTGTACATTGATTTTGTATTCTGCACCTTTAGTGAATTCGTTGATCAGGTTTTGAGTGTGTGTGTGTGTGTGTGTGTGTGTGTGTGTGTGTGTGTGTGTGTAGTCTTTCAGGTTTTCTATATATAGTATCATGTAATCTGCAAATAATGAAAGTTTTACTTCTTCCTTATCAATTTGGATGCCTTTTATTTCTTTCTTATTTGATTGCTGTGGCTAGGACTTCTAGTATTATGTTGAATAAAAGTGGTGAGAGTGGACATCCTTGTCTTATTCCTGACCTTAAGGAAAAAGCTCTCAGTTTTTCTCCATTGGCAGTGATACTAGCTATGGGTTTTTCACACATGGATTTATATAAACCTACTTTGTTGAGGGTTTTTATAAAAATGGGTGTTATATTTTGTCAGATGCTTTTTCTGCGTCTATTGAAATGGTCATATGTTTTTTTTATTGTTTCTCTTATTGATGCGATGTATCACAGTGATTTATTTGCAAATATTGAACCCCCTTTTCAACTCATGAATAAATCCAATTTGACTGTGGTTAATGATTTTGTAAAATGCATTGTTGAATTCAGTTTGCTAGTATTTTATTGAGGATTTTTGCATCTATGTTCATCAGCGATATTGGCCTATAGTGCTTTTTTTATTGGTGTCTTTATCTGGTATTGGTATCAGGATAATGCTGGCCTCATAGGATGAATTTGGAAGTTTAACTTCCACTTCTATGTTTTGGAATAGTTTGAGAAGAATAGGTATAACTCTTCTTTAAATGTTTGGTAGAGGGGCGCCTGGGTGGCGCAGTCGGTTAAGCGTCCGACTTCAGCCAGGTCACGATCTCGCGGTCCGTGAGTTCGAGCCCCGCGTCGGGCTCTGGGCTGATGGCTCAGAGCCTGGAGCCTGTTTCTGATTCTGTGTCTCCCTCTCTCTCTGCCCCTCCCCCGTTCATGCTCTGTCTCTCTCTGTCCCAAAAACATAAATAAACGTTAAAAAAAATGTAAATGTTTGGTAGAATTCACCTGTGAAGCCATCTAGTCCTGCACTTTTGTTAATTGGGAGTTTTTACTGATTCATTTTCTTTGCTGGTCATCAGTCTGTCCAAATTTTCTATTTCTTCCTGTTTCAGTTTTGCTAGTTTGTTTCTAGGAAACTATCCATTTCTTCTAGATTTTCCACTTTATTGACATATATTTTTTCACAACATTCTCTGAGAATGGTTTGTATGTCTGTGGTGTTGGTTACTTCTCTCTTATTTGTGATTTTATTTATTTGAGTCCTTTCTCTCTCTCTCTCTCTCTCTCTCTCTCTCTCTGTCTCTCTCTCTCTCATCCCTCTCATCCCTCTCATCCCTCTCATCCCTCTCATCTCTCTTATCTGTCTCTCTCTCTGTCTCTCTGTTTGAAGTAGGCTCCACACCCAATACAGAGCCCAATGAAGGGCTTAAACACATGACCCTGAGATCAACATCTGAGCTGAGATCAAGAGTCAGATCTTAACTGACTGAGCCACCCAGCACCTACCTCTCTCTCTCTCCTCTCTCTCTCTCTTTCTCTCTCTATCTATTTCTTTATCAGTGTTATTGAGTTTTTCAAAGGATCAGCTCCTGGTTTCATTGATGTGTTCTATTGTATTTTTAGTTTCTACATCATCTATTTCTGCTCTAATTTTATTATTTCCCTCCTTCTTCTGGTTTTAGGTTTTGTTTGTCGTTATTTTTCTTGCTCTTTTTGGTATAGTTTAGGTTGTTTATTTGAGATTTTTCTTCTTGAGGTAGGTCTGTATTGTGAATAGCTTCCCTCTTAGGACTGCTTTTGCTGCATCCAACAGGTTTTGGATCATTGTGTTTTTATTTTCATGTACTTTGTATTTTCATGTATTTTGTTTTCATGTACTTTCATATTTCTTCCTTTATTTCTGGTTGACCCATTCACTGTTTAGTAGCATGTTATTTATCACCCATGCATTTGTGGTCTTTCCAGATTTTTTTGTTTTGGTTGACTTCTAGTTTCATAGTGTCGTGTTCAGAAATGCATTCTATGAGTTTGATCTTCTTCAGTTTCTTGAGGCTTGTTTTAAGGGCTAATATATAACTATTCTGGATAAGTTCCCTGTGCACTTGAAAAGAATGTGTCTTCTTCTATTTTAGAATGGAATATTCTGAATATATCTGTAAATCCATCTCTTCCAGTGTGTCATTCAAAACCATTGTTTCTTTATTGATTTTCTGTTTAGATATCTGTCCATTGATGTAAGTGGGGTGTTAAAGTCCCTAACTATCATTGTATTATTATACCTTAGTTCCTTTATGTTTGTTATTACGTGTTTTATGTATTTGGGTGGTCCTATGTTGGGTGCATAAATATTTTAAATTATGATCTTCTTTTTGGATTGTCTCCTTTATTATATAGTGTTTTTCTTTATCCCTTGTTACCATCTTTGTTTGAAAGTCCATTTTTCCTATATAAGTATTACTACTCTAAATTTCTTTTGAGATACATTTGCATGATAGACATTTCTCCATCCCCTCACTTTTAATTTGTAGGTATCTTTAGATCTAAAATGAATCTCTTGTAGGCAACATATAGATTGGTCTTTTTTGTATATATTCTTTCACTGATGTCTTTTGACTGGAGCATTTAGTCCTTATACATTCAAAGTTATTATTTGATAGATATGTATTTATTGCCATTTTAAAACTTGTTCTGTGTTTGTTTCTGAAGACTTTCTCTGATTCTTTCTTGTCTTTCTCTGTTTAATGTCTTGCTGTTTTGTTTAGTGACATATTTGCATTTCTCCCTCCTTATTCTTTGCATATTTATTAGTAGTTTTTGATATATGGTTACCATTATATTTATATATAACCTCCCCTGCATATAGCAGTCTATATTAAGTTGGTAGGCATTTAAGTTTGAACCCATTTTTTTCCTCTCCCTACCACATTTTTGGTATCTGTTATTATATTTTATATCCTTTTTTGTTGAATTCTTTGACTAATCTTTTACAAAAATATTCATTTTTACTGCTTTTGTGTTTACTACTTTTATACTATTATTTTTGGTCTCTCTCTTCCACTCAAAGAGTCCCTTTTAATATTTCTTGCAGAGCTGGTTTAGTGGTCATGAACTCCTTTAGTTTTTGTTCATCAGGAAACTATCTTTCCTTCTATTCTGAATGATAGCCTTGCTGGATAGAATATTCTTGGCTGCAGATTTTTCCCATCCAGCACTCTGAATATATCATGCCACTCACTTCTGGCTTGCAAAGTTTCTGCTGAAAAATTTCCTGCTCACCTTATGGGTTTTCCCTTGTAAATTAAGTGCTTATATTGTCTTACTGCTTTTAAGATTTTTTATTTATCACTATATTTTGCCAATTTAAATACAATATGTCTTGGTGTGGGTTTGCTTTTGTTGCTTTTGATGGGAGTTCTCTGTGCCTCCTGGATCTGGATATCTGTTTCCTTTCCACAGATTAGGAAAGTTTTCAGCTTTTATTTCTTCAGATAAATTTTCTTCCCCCTTTTCTTTCTCTTCTTCTTTTGAGACTCGTCTAATATGGAATCACAGAGTTTGCCATGTCTATTCTTGTTTTGCATAATTCTTTTTTCTCTCTTTTGTTCAACTTCATTAAGTTTCATTACTCTGTCTTCTAGGTTACTCATTTCTTCTTCTGCTTCTTCCATCCTGCTGTTCATTCCATCAAGCATGTTTCTTATTTCATTTATTTCACCCTTTATCTCTGCTGTTATTCCTTATCTCTATATTAAGGTTCTCACTTATGTCTTATAATCTTTTCTCAAGTCCAGTGAGTATCCTTATGACTGTTTCTTTAAATTCTCTAGCAGTCATGTAACTTACATCTGTTTCACTTAGATCTCTGGCTATGGCTTTGTCCTTTGTTCATTTGGAATAAATTTCTCTGTCTCATTTTGTCTGCCTCTCTGTGTCTCATTCTTTGTGTTAAGAAAATGAGCTATGTCTTCTGCTCTTGAAAGTACTGACTTTATGAACAAGAGGTCCTGGAGTACCCTGCAATCCAGTGCTCCCTGTTTTCCAGAACTTGGCACTTCAGGAGAATATCCTATGTGTGTTCTTTACATTCTGCTGTTGTGTCTGGGTCACTTTTCTTTTTGGTGCATTTGTCTGCACGAACTCTCTGCCTGTCATGGGCTGTGCTTGCTTTCTTTGGTGTTAGTGGGACACAAGCAGGCCAGTTCTGAGGGGGCATGCCTGTGGGGAAACTTGGGAGCAGGGCAGTAGTGTTAGCAAAATTGATGCTGTGCAATTAGTCCTATGACAGATTTCCAAAGCACTCCTGTTGGCAGGCATTCAGGAGTGCAAGGCTGAGCATGGAGTGCCTCAGTGTCTGGAGGGGTGTGGCCGGTCATGGCACATGGTCGTAATCATGCACCTGAAAGCTGGGCGGAGTGGGTGTGTTAACCAAATTTGCTCTGAGCCCAGGGCCAAGGCTTACAGGCTTGGAGTGGGTGAATCCTCAGGAGAACTCATAGGGAAGGTGCACTACTAGCAGGGTATAACAAGTGTCTGTGCAGCCCCACTTCTTGCAGGTGGCTCTGTTTATGGTGAGGGTGGGGGAGGAACATGGTGACTTTCAGCTGTTTTGTTTTTGGAGAGGTCTCCCAACACACTCCAACATCAGTATGAATAGATCTGTCTGCTGTTTCTCCACACACACACACACACACACACACACACACACACACACATACACACACACACACACACACACACACACTGTGCAAACTGCCATTTTTATGTTGTCTTCCCATGCAGGCTGCAGTGTCTTTAAAGTGTCAGCCCAGCCATCACTCACCCTCTAGGCTCACCCAGTTCTGAGTCAAATGATGTTTAAAGGTCCAGGCTCTAAGTCCACTGGTTTTAAAAATTGACAGAATTTGGGGCGCCTGGGTGGCGCAGTCGGTTAAGCCTCCGACTTCAGCCAGGTCACGATCTCGCGGTCCGTGAGTTCGAGCCCCGCGTCGGGCTCGGGGCTGATGGCTCAGAGCCTGGAGCCTGTTTCTGATTCTGTGTCTCCCTCTCTCTCTGCCCCTCCCCCGTTCATGCTCTGTATCTCTCTGTCCCAAAAATAAATAAACATTGAAAAAAAAATTTAAAAAAAAAAATAATAAAAAAAAAAAATTCACAGAATTCAGCCCCTTTGGTATTTATTTTTTTTTAATGTTTATTTATTTTTGAGAGAGAGAAAGAGACAGAGCTCGAGCATGGGAAGGGCAGAGAGGGGGACACAGAATCAAGAGCAGGCTCCAGGCTCTGGGCTGATAGCACAGAGCCCGATGTGGGGCTTGAACCCACAAACCATGAGATCATGACCTGAACCAAAGTCGGTCACTTAACCGACTTAGCTACCCAAGTGCCCCAGCCTTTCTGGTTTTTAAAACCAAACATTATGGGGATTAATCTTCCTCATGTGAGCTCCCTGGTATGAGGGCCTGTTTCTCTGTTCTTTCCCTGCATGCAGCTTCCTCCCTCCTGCAGGCAGCCTCCCTCCACCTTTCTGACCATTCCAGTCTTTTAGATGCAGCTTCTTATATATATTTAGTTTTGGAACTTGTTCAGTCAGTCCTCAGGTCTCTCTCTGGTTTACTGAATTGGATGTGTAGGATATCTAGTTGTAAACATGGGACAGGGAGAGCTCAGCTTCCTCTTTGAAGTTTTTTCTGCTAATTCCAAACTCTGAGATCCCTCAGATACATCTTCTGTTTACCACTTTTTTTCTCGTGTATGGTCATATTTTTCTTTCTCTGGATTTTATATAATTTCTTTTTGAAAATAAGCCATATGATAATATGTTAAAATGACTATTAATTTGGAATTATTCCCTCCTGTCCCCCTATCTCAAATTCGTGTTTCTCTTTATTTATTTATTTTTTTGTGTACATTTAATCATGTATCCAGGCTTGATCGTGCAGCCTGTCTTCCCTGAATTGTTAAGCTGCTGATGTTTCTCTTGAATTTTCTTAGTTTTCTTTTTCTTTCTTTCTTCTTTCTTTCTTTCTTCCTTCCTTCCTTCCTTCCTTCCTTCCTTCCTTCCTTCCTTCCTTCCTT
>NW_024412411.1:13160574-13183105 GCF_014898765.1 Herpailurus yagouaroundi | reverse complement strand
CTTCCTTCCTTCCTTCCTTCCTTCCTTCCTTCCTTCCTTCCTTCCTTTCAATCCTGGCTTCCTACGATTGACTCTAGATCAGCATAGCTTACTGGTGAGCCAAGTTTTGGTCAGGGGTTATATTTAAACACTTTGTGTCAAGGAGGCACAGTTGCCACTGGATTTGTATGTGGGTTGGGAAATGTGTTCAAATCCAAGCAATATACAAATCTGTTTGAACTTTTATTTTTCAATAGACCTTTATAACTCCTCTGTATATGTGAAGGTCTCACATTCAGCCAGGAATATGCAGATGACTGGGATTTTCTTCAGTTTCTACAGAGTTTATGAATGACCTTGCACATTCACTCAGTTTTCCAGTTTGGCAGTGATATGTTAGAACTATCAAGACCTGTCATGACTAATTCCACAAGTTCCCCTGTTAAATTTCTAGCTAGTCTAGATAGTCTGTATTTTTCAACAGCCAGTATTGCTACCATGAGCTACTGCAGTGTTCAGTTTTCCTGATATTTACCACCAAAGTCACTATCATGTTCAACATCTCTGAGCATGAGGTTTTCACATGTGCTGCTCCAAATGAAGTTGGCCCTCTCCAGTGGCAGCAAAGCTGCTGATTGTGTGGCATTAGATTCATGGAAAGGGAGAAGAGTCATGGAAGGTTTTTTAGAAGGCTTTTTGGAAGGATAAATAGAAATTACACAGAGAAGACATGGCAAGCAAGGACATTCTAGGTAGGGTCACTAAGAAAAGTGATAGTATGGTGAAATGTGATTTTAATTTCCTTTTGCATCTTCTCCCTTACCTACCAACTAAGATTCTTCATGCTTTGCACCCAAGATTTATTGTCTGATTAATATTTGTTAACTCTTCTTAAAGTATTCATGGAATTTTTTAAATTTAATGTAACTGAGAGTTCATGCCAACACCTTTTTGAATCTGTCTTCCTCTTACAAGAGGATACTAAAACTATATTGATCTATGGTTAATCATGAAATTTTTGGAGCTTATACTACCACACTTGAAAGACTTAAAGGCTTGGCAGACAGGTGTCCAGAGATAAAGAGATTTAGTACATCTAATTTGTAGCCCAGAGCTCTCTGGTATGACTAGCTGTTGTCATGGCCACAACTTAGTATGCATGACCCTTTTTAAACTTCAGAATGTAGTCTCATAAGCACTGATATAATAAAGAAGCTTGAGCTTTTATTATTTCTTTGAAAAATATAGTTTGTATTTTTTTCACTGTAGATTTGTATTTGATATAAGTTAATTGAATCTAACAGTAGAAAATGGAGGTAACTCAAGTCTTCTGTAGGAATATGGAACACACTGCATGTTGATTCTTATAAAATTCCTACAAACATTAGCCATTAATCTCCCACCCACCATTACTCACACCCTCCATGCACACATGCACACACTGGTTTCTCCTTAGAAAGATGAATAGGCAGATTTTAAATATGCGAATAGTATACCAAGGAAAAATTTTAAAACAATTGTAGTTAATTTTTTAAAGATTCACTAGGTGCTGAACACTAGACCGCAACAAAACTACATCATTCAATCCTTATACCACCCGATACTATTATAATCCATTTTGTAAATAAAGACAAGTTTCAGAGAAATTAAGTAACTTACCCAAATTTCTGTAACTAGAGAATGGGAGAATCATGTTGTAAACTCAGGCAATCTGAATCCAGAATCCTACCTCCTAACCATCATGCTCAGTTATTTTATACTGTCAGATTGAACCATGCAGAATTGCCATTTTGTAAGTCAAAACAGTTAAATATCAGTAATTTTTATACAATCCAATCGTAGACTATCTCTTATGTTTAAGAATAACATACATGTGCAGCAAAATGTAGTGGGAGCAGCTCTAAATTTAAAGTCCAAACAATCTAGATTCAAATCAAAGCACAAAACATTAGCTGAGCAATTCTGAGCAAATAATTTACCATCTCTGAGTTCTTTACTCATATGTAAAATTGAGTAACAATATTATCTACCCGAATGGAATTGTTATGAGGAGCAATAAAATAATCTAGAAACAGTATGTAAGTGATAAATATTGTTGCTAGTATAATCTGAAAAAAGATACATATAAATACATCTTGAAACCTTACAATGTCCATATTTTATCAACTGGCGAGAGAGAAGGGTTGGAAACAGAATTAATTTTGTTCCTTGCCACGATACTATGGTACTTCAAGAAAGGTGAAATAAGTAGCAGAATGCTTTCTTTAGCATCTGATCTGGAAAGGTTGATCTGACCTTTGTTGTAACAAGCAGATCAAAGCATTTTTCCAGAATCACACAACTTAAAAAACTTCTTCATGTGATCCTGATGAAATAGCAGATGAATTAACAGGGCAATATACCTTTATAGCTCATTTCTAAGGTTGTGAAGATAGTGATGTGCTTTTTAAAACCAGAATAAAAAAAAGATCATACGAGCTAGAAAAGAAGGTGGAGATTGTCAATAAATATTTGTTGATTGATGAATTGATCTTGAAGGCTGCTGAAAAGGTGACATAAATTCAGATGAAAAGGGACACAGTTTATTGTTAGCAAGAATTGAAGTAAAATGATGAGAAGGAAATTAAGGCAGTTCACTCATTTGGAAACTGGCAGTTGGGAGGAGGACTTTTGAATACAGGGGGATTTGAAAGATTAACAGCAAATAAAAATCCCTTAACATAAGGTTCAATTGATTTATTTCTTCAGTAGCTATTCACAGAATGTCTCTATGGCAAGTCATTATGATAGGTGCTACAAGAGAAAAAGACAAAAGATAATGTCTCATGTAAGAGAACTGTGTATCAAGAAAGATAAAATACAATATAAGGAGCCGACCTTGAGGAAGACCACAACTACGGTATGAGAGGGACTATGTTATGTATGATTAGGGAAAAGGATTAGTGTTTAACTATTAGACTTCCCTTTTTCAAGTGTTAGATACTTGCATTCTTGCCTTCCTCCTTATAGGCACTCATTCTTTAATTTTGTTCAACAAATTTGTATTGAGCATATACTTCCCATCACTAAGTGATGAGAAGGATGAACAAGACAGTCCTCATTTCATGTTATTTCCAGTTGTATAACTTTGGAGAAATCACTTAACTTTAAAAACTTGGCTTTCTTTTTTGTTTTAAAGTTTGTTCATTTATTTTGAGAGAAAGGGTGGGGAGGGCAGAGAGAGAGAGAGAGAGAGAGAGAGAGAGAGAGAGAGAGAGAGAAAATCCCAGTCAGTCTCTGCACCATTAGCGCAGGACACAACACAGGGCTTGACCTCACAAACCGCAAGATCAGGACCTGAACTGAAATCAAGAGTCTGACACTTAACTGATTAAGCCACCCAGGTACCACAAAAACTTGTCTTCCTTAATATTATAATTAACATTAAAATGTCTCACTCCCAGGGTTATTTAATTTTTAGATCAACTTATGGTAGTGCCTGGCATGTAGTAGATACTTAACAGAAGGTGGTGGTGGTGGTGGAGGAGGAAGATAATAGTAGTAGTAATTAGTGTTATTTGCCTTTTTGAGGGGGTAATTTAGAGACTAGGGTGATAATTTCCAGGAGATGGTTAAGAAAAATATTTTTGACTTTGCGGAACAGCTTTATGTTGACAGTAATAGAAACTTCCCACATCCCCACGTAGAATGTAGCTCTATGAGGGCAGAGGCTTTGTTTACTTTGCTATCATATTCCTAGGACCGAAGAACACACTACCATAGTACCTGGGAAATTTTAGTCATTCAAATATATATTTCCCAAGTAATTGGGATTTTAATAAGCATAGATTAAAATAAAGACATTTAGTGTGTACTATATGACATTAATGAAGATACCAAAGAGAAAAGTTGCTTTATATAAGCTTCAGCACAGGGGCACCTGGGTAGCACAGTTGGTTGAGCATCCACCTCTTGGTTTGGGCTCAGGTCATTCATGATCTCCCAGTTCATGGGATCAAGCCTTGCATTGGGCTCTGTTCTGTCAGCCCAGAACTTGGATTCTCTCTCCCCATGTCTCTCTCTGTCCCTTCCCTGCTCATTGTGCACACTCTGTCTCTCTCAAAATAAATAAGCATCAAGAAAAGAGATGACTATATAAGCTTCAGCACAATTACTTGACTCAAAAATGTTTTCAGAGATAAGACGTAAAGTTTGTATCTAGAAAAGTAGATTGAGAACAGCTGGTGGATGTTCTGAAGTGTTCTTTAAGGATAAAGAAAAATTACTTAAAGCTACTTGTACAGCATAATTACATGATAAAAACATTGTTTTTGTAGAAAGATAACTCTCAAAGGATGTGAAGAATCAATTGATACTGTAATATGATACAGACAGAAATATTTTTAGGAAATTATGTTGTTGATCGTAAGAAAGTAATAGTTTATGACTTGAAATGGGATGTTGGTTAGGTATTGATAACAAATATAAGGGACATATATGAAAAAGAGAATTCCCTTAAAGATACAGAGAATAGACTGGAGGAAAAATTAGGCATGATTAGTCCTGTCTCAAACTTATTAAGACTAGGGTGACACTAGGGCATTTACTTAGGAAATAAAAGTTGAGTGAGATTGTGTAACAAAAAGGGACAGACCTTGGCAAATGCTCATATCTGGCAAAAAGAAAGCAAACAGATAAATGGAGTGGACAGAGCAGTAGTGAGGAAACCAGGAAGGATATCAACCACTTGACACAAGAAAAGGGGAGTTTCAAGTGGTGGTCACTCCAGAGTGTCAAATATTGCAGCAAAGCAGAGAGGATGAAGAACTGGGAAAAGATAATTGTATTCAAATGTGGGAAAGTGTTTGTGGATTCTCTACTTTTGTATGATGGTGGAATACATAGAAGATGGCAAGATTGAGGAGAGAAATTGAGGATAAAGAACTGGGTGAATTGGTATTCTGCCTTTTACTATAGTTGGATTATACCTAAGAGAAAGAGAAAATAGTCTTTGCTATCTGCTCACATTATCAGCTTTGTGAAGTCTCAACTTACAGTTCAGGACTCTCTATTTGTTTCTCTAAATCTTTTGGCATATGCTTTGAGCTCTTGATTCTCTTGGACATTGCTTATAGTTGACCAAGTGGTTTATATATGGGGATAATAAAGTGAGCTTGATGGAACAAAAACCTGGTATATCATAATGACTTTATAACCATTGATCGATTGTGTTCTTAACACCATTTACTGCTCTCAAAGAGCATGTTTTAACTTATAGGATATTTAAACCTCCAAAAACAAAACAGTATTCATTAAATTGGATCAAAGTGAAAGCATTAAAATCACCTATTGCTACTCCATTCAGCATATGGTGCAAAGCAAGGGAGCAAAGCTGAGAAGAAATGTGCCATTTCCAAATCAGAGGTAAATCCAGTTCTGAACTTACTAAGTATTATTTTTCCTTCATTTCCTTCATTACAGAACACAACGTTTTATAGATATAGATAGATAGATATAGATATAGATATAGATATAGATATAGATATAGATATAGATGCATGTACATACACACACATACACACATATATATACTTTTCATAAATGTAAGAACCCTAGATATTTTCCTTAACTTCTTTTCACAAAAATACCGGGAAAGTTTATAACATTTTTTTACAGATAATAAGGTATTTAATAATAATAATTTTCAAAAACCTGTGGTTTCTAATTAAATGAAAAACACACAGTAATTATTGAATGTAAGATCACTTTTCTAGACTCAAAGTTCTGTATTATAAAAGATTAATAAAAAAGGCAGAGGAGATAACAAAAACAAAGGAAAAAATTTTTAAGAATGGAACATATAGGATACTGATTTTTTTTCAATTTGGTGGATGTTATGATTTAGCAGTTCACTGAGCTCATAAATTTAATTAAGATTAGAAGTTTTAACATGAAAACACGGTTAACTGATAGAATACATTCAGGTAACTAATAGGAATAGTGGTCTTACCAAAATTAGAATCTTGACTAAGAATATCAATAATTATTTTTACAGCCTATGTTTATTAAAAGTAAGAATTACTATGATTCACCTCTTTTCAAAATGTTTTTTTTAAACTGTTCTCATTATAATTGAATAGTATTTCTAAAATAACCAGGCCCACACCTTAGATTAAAACAGATGCTCTACATAGCTTAAAAAATTGCTTACTAAGTTTTTAACCGATATTGACACTTACACAAGTGTGTATAACATGAAAAAAGATGAATTCTAACAGCCTGTAAGTGGCAAAACTGGTTAGAATTCAAGTCTTTTGGATCCCAGAATCAGAGCTTTTTATTTCTATGTGATAATTCCTCTTAATATAAATGGAGGGCACACTTTGAAACAGTGGAGATAGTATAGGAGAAGGAATATTAGTTAAAGGAAGTAATGGACAGCTTAGTTGTGTGCCACTGTGTCTAATGATGTTCTTATTCTGGTTAGAGCTTCCATGTTGGTAGATGGACTCTCACTTTTTCAGTACTTGATTGTTTTTCATCCATTCAGCAGAGACACTTAAAGTCAAATGTGATGAAAAGATGCAGATGGTTCTTTCTTTTAGATTGAGGTGGAACAAAACTCCTTCATCTTGTCCCCCATTTTCAAAGAGAAAAAGCTATGTTTTATTTCTTCCAAAAGTCTCAGGGTCTTTGAGGAGAAGAAATGGGAAGGTTCTGATGGTAACAGTCTTGAATAGATCTAAGTAGAGCTGATGATACTACCATTTAGTTTCCTCCCTGATGGGGAACCTTACAGGTTAAGGAGAAAGGACATGGCAGGGATACATGGAGGTCAGACAGCAATCAGCTGGTAGGATTATAGGTTGCCAATTGGGATCTTCAAAGTAGAGAGTAATCGAAAAACCCATATTAAAGTTTGTCAGGTACACCTTGCCCAAAGTGACAGAAAGGAATATGACTAGAGAGTAAAGTCCTGATGCTAGGTGGTCAGAGCAGGGAGGAACCTCAGGGATCATTTGTCTGCATGAGAAAATTCAAGCACCATGACCTGCTCAGGGTTACTCAGCATGTTAAATCAGAATCAAGACTGTAATACAGGTCTTTTGACTCTGAGTACAGTGCAGTCTCCAGAAGAGCACTCTGAAGAAGTGGTCCATCTGGCTCCCTCTTCCTTGGTAAACCCATCTCTTCCCTATTCATTCTCATGACACTTACCTGTTAACACATTCAGTTAATACCACCTCCTCTATGAAGTCTTTTCTGATTCCCTCCAGGTGCAATTGCCTGGTCCCTCCTCTATGCCACCTCTGCTGCTACAGTCTACTGGCATCTACACAGCAGCCATATCACTGTGTTGCATGTTAGTATTCATCTCCCTCTACCAGAGAGAGGTCTTTGAGGCAGGAGCCATGTATCATCCATCTTTGTATCTCTAGGGCATATCATCATGCCCAGCACACAATGGGTTGTGTCAGATTATGTTTTAATTCATGTGTACAGTATTTAAATTAGAAATTAGCAATGCATGTATATTAAAAATTTCCTGAGATAGAGAGGTAAATGAAAGCCATATTTTATAGGAAAATAAAGTATGTGTTAAGGGCTCCCTATATTTACTTAAAGATGGAGAAGCGTTCAATGACTGTTCAGTTTTCAGAGTTCTCAGGTGACTTGGTTCTAGAGTTTTCTGGAGACCAACTATGAATAAGGCATGATGCCAGAAGCTACAGTGGTGCAATCATGAGTAAGATATCATTGGTATCCTAATGAACATGGCTCTGTAAGGGATACCATGGGAAAGCCTTAGGAAAGTGAATGCCAACAGCAGAGTAATGTAAAGATCAAGACTGAGCAAGACAATGTTAAAAAGAAAATGCAAGAGGGAGCAGACACAGATTGGAAGAAAGTCCAGTTCAGGTAATATTCTGAGTGAAGGCTACAATGACCTGATCTGAGAGGGAAAGCTAAGATGATTCTTCTCCTCAAGACAGTACATCTTAGATGGGTTCAGGAAAGAGATGTTTACGTTAAAAAAGCTTTTAGTGGATTTTGTAGAAGAAAACACGTTTATTTGCTTATTAAATTATATTTTATATTACTTGGGGAAATTAACAAACATTCAATAATTGATCATATAAATCTTGTGAATCTTGTAGATTATTAATCCACAGCTAGGTAAAATAGCTCTCACTACTGAATACCTACCAAAGACCTACCATTAACGTGTGTAATCTTATTTATTGCTCCCAACAACTTCATGAAGAGAATTGTATGGTATTATAGCTAAGTATAATTTCTTTATCACTTAAGATATGTGTCAAGCATTTTACATTAATTATCTAATTTAATATTCACAATAATCATATTAGGGAAGTACTTGTTAGTACCATTCTACACGGGGGTATTAAGGGTTAGAGAGATCAAGGAAATTGGCTATATTCACATATCTCATTAATACTGGAACTAGGATTCAAAGAGGTGTCTTTTTCTTCCCCCACTCTTGAAATCATGATCTTACCTACTGAAAATAATAGAAGGTACATAGGAGATTCAAGTGTAAGGAGCCATAAAGCATTGTGACATGTTTGCTGCAGCTGCAGATGAAGCAAAGTGACTGGGGCTCTGTCTTGCTCTGGGAATGGCAAGAGGGCATGAAAACCAGCTGCCCTAGTCTCCCATGATCGTCACATCCTCTCCCAAAGCAACAGCTTTATATGCAAAACCATAATACTTAGATATGTCTTGCTTACTATGTCATAATTATTTTTAATAAAGGGCAGAATTAGTTCATCATCCATCACATTATATCCTACTAAGAAATCAAATCTATATAAACAGCAAACAGCCCTCACATGTGGCAAGAGTGGAGCTGTGGTTCTAGTCCACCTTTATGTTTCATATATTGGATATCACACTTCTCTGGGGCCTTAGTATGTTTGGTGCCACTTTAAGGACCGTGTGTTTATTGAGAATAGGAATCATATTTTAAATCTCTATTTTTTTCAATACCTGTCACAGCACTTGGCACATGACACATGCTCAAGTATTTTTTATTATGTGGAATTATGTTTAGTTTTTAAGAAGCCAACACTTTGATATTACTCTGTAAGCACTTTTTATAATATGTGATATGGGGTTGTATAAAACTTTACTTATCCCAGATTTTAATATGTTGTTAGCTTTAATTAAATTACACATGTGGCAAGAAACAAAATAATTGGAGAAATCATTTCTTAAGGTACAAATTAAATCGCATTAAAATGTGGAATAGTTCATGTGTGTTATTCATGAAAGACCTCTTTTCAGAAGATTAAAAAAACACCTCATTTAAATTATCTGATCATGTGGGCAGTTGGTTGAAGTAGCACTGAAGGGGGAAAAGGGCAGTGAGAGAGCATTCAAAGTTTATGAAATTATAACTTTAAATACCAAGTTTGAATTTGAATGGGTCACTCTCTTCTGTGTGATGCCAAGAAGGCTACATGCCCGGATCAGTCAGGACAATGTGTGGCATCAATTTGATTTTCTAGCCCCCATAGAAACCTACCAGCTGTCACCACAGAACCATTAGGTTCAGGAAAATGAAATACCTGAAAAAAAACAAAACAGATTTTTCAAAATAGCGAAATTGCCTCTATATCTACAAAAGTGCCAATCCTCTCCCTTTCCTAGTCTTCAAGGTGAGAGGAGACTTTAAGTGATGGTCAGTGCCAGAACCCAATCTATGTAGCTGTCCAGGCCCTGAACTATCAGGTACATAAAACATAACCTGGGTGCTTAAATATCACAGGAAGTATTACCGGTCAAGAATAGCAACAACAAAAAAATGCATGTAACAGAATTCTTTCCAGGAAGAGAGTTTTATGAATTGAAAGACATATATTGGTAAACTGACTGGGCAGAGAGGGAGACCACCAATGCAAGTTCCGACAATAAATTGTCTTTAAGCTCCTCCAGAGGATAATGGAAGCCCATTCACAGCATAGTTTTTTGTTCATTTGTTTTGTTTTTTCCTGGGAATACATAAAATTATGGATGGGAGAAATTACTGTTTATACTTCTTGTCTCTTTAGCAAGCAACCACTCCTCTAAATAAATGTGGAAAAAAATGTTTAAAAATACTGTATTGGTGCATGCATTTGAAAAGTTGCTACATTTTCACGAATGTCACAACCCACTCTTACGTACCTTTGATTACAATGGAAGTATACTTAGTTGTGCCTTCTATCCTTTACCCCAAGGTCTTTGTCAAGTGAAATTGTGGGATTTCTTGTCTCAGGGGTCTTGAAGCAGAACATAGATCACACTCTTCTAGTGATGAGAAAATAGACACCTCTTAATGGCTTTCCTGAACTCCCCACACTAGCTCTTATGATAACATGTCTTAAATGTTCTCCATTCATGGTGGAAATACAGCCTCAGCTCTTCCAAAAACCTTTCATTCCTTTATAATTTTACCAAATCCTGTTAGAGTCATAAGATGTTTCTTTGCTTTTTTTGAAAATAGTTGAAACACAATGTTACATTCGTTTCAGGTGTACAACATAATAATTCAACAACTCTCTGTTATGCTATGCTCGCCACAGGTGTAGCTACCATCTGTTACCATACAGTGCTATTATAATACCTTTGACTGTATTCTCTGTGCTGTACCTTTTATCCCCATAATTTATTCATTTCATAACTGGAAGCTTGTATCTCCCACTTCCCTTCATGCACTTGGCCCATCCTTTCCCCTCCCTTTCTCTCTGGCAGCCATCAGTCTATTGTCTGTATTTATAGCTTTCATTCTTCTTTTTGTTTGTTCATTTGTTTTGATTTTTAGATTTCACATATGAGTGAAATCATATGGTATTCTTTTAAAAGCAAGTTGACATCCCAATCTAGATGGCATCATCTCTTCTTATGAAGACATATGGATACCAGTGAATTAAGCAAATTACATTATTTTCTTGGGTTGAAAACTGAAGACCCATAGAGTCTTTAAGCCTCCAAAAGTTCATCTCGCTGACCAGGGATCTTTTGAATAGCAGTTAGGATAGGTATCTATAGTGAATGTTGGAACTAAAATCAGCATACAGGATCACAGAATTGTTAGGCAAATATTCTGGTAGACTATGAATGACTAGGCACTGTTATGCCACTAAAGGATTTTTGTCTTTTAAGTACTTCCTAACAGAATTTCTTTCAGCCTGAGCCTTTAGATTGTATTATCAGAGACTTGTTTTCCTTTCTTTGAAGTTTTTTTTTTCTCCTCACTTTGCAGCACTTTGATAATGTGAAGGGCTTCACTCTAGAGAAGTCACTGAAGCAAAGAAAAGCTTCACAGAGCCATACTGAGAGAATTAAAACATATCACATTAATTCATCCTTCCTTTCTGTCTTCCATCAACTAAAGAAAGTTATAAAAACAAACAAAAAAAGAATTAATACGGAAATACACACATATAGGGAGCTGGAGTTTTATTTTATACTTTTGCACATGAAAAACAAAAACCTCCATAAAGCTGCAAAAGCTTTCTAGCATCATCAAGTCCTCTTCAATGAGTCATTAACTTGCTGAAGCCCAGAAAATCAAATTTGCTTTAAGGCTGTTTGATAATGTAGTAACACAGTAAAATGTGATTCACCAATTAGCTCATGTAATTAGAAAATCAACAACATGCTCTAAGTGGCTGGTGGACATACATAAGTAAAGTCTATTGTCGTTCTTTATACTTGCTGATTATAACCACACCTTCAGTTGATGACACTGCATCCAAATTCCTTATGGAAAAGAATCCACAAATATCTGTGTTTACAAATAAGATTAAATAAATTAATACTTAGTTCAGTCGGTCATTCTGTCACTCCTTTTTTGTTGTTTGTTTGTTTGTTTTCTCCCTTCATCAATTCTTTCTTTCCAGGCTCTGTTAACCAATAGTGCTTCTGGTCCTTATCGTTATAGAGCTCTCAGTCTGCAAGAACTATGTTAAACTCTTCTAAGGAAGGAAAGTCAACTGGTTAAAACCCTGCCAAAATGATGGTTTAAAATCATTGTAGTTAAAAATTAGTCTTTCTAGACAATCCCTAAATACTAATGATGTTGCCGAGACACATGTAAGAAAAAAGACACAGCCAGCTGAGAATTTTCTCATGCAGAGGTTTTTGCCTGGCTGAAAAGGATTCTGTGATAACAATGGCAATTGAATATCTGTTAGATTATTTTAAAGCAACTCTTCATCTATTGTTTATACACACCTGTTGATGCATAAGGCATATATTATACATTGCTATGTTTAAGTATTTTTCTTTGTAAATTCATGTCAATGTAAGAGTTTAGATGTTGTTAAAGTTTCTCACTAGGAATTTCACACATTTCCTACTTCATTCTTTTCTTGCTGGTACTAAGGTATATGGGCATAATTACATGGTCCAGGGCTTCCTAATAAATATAATGAGGATAATGGGGATGAATTACCTGAGCTTGAGCCGGTAAAAAAAAAAAAAAAAAAAAAAAGTATTTCTTATCTGATATAGTTATTCTCAATGCTTTTCTTTGGCAAAATATGATATATGGTTATACTGCCTTCTCCACTGACTTTTTAAGGTCGTATTTGAGTGTTCACTCATGTAAATTTTAAAAGGTATTAGGGAATTATTTTCTTGTAACTGTAACATTGCCCCTAGGTTGTTTATTCTTTGTAATCTCACAATGCCTATTTTGTATTGTTCCCTCTGCCGTAAATATCACAAATTCTAAGGAATGCAATAAGCTTTGATTATTTTTGTAGTTTCGCTCATATATTTTATAATAGCTTAGACTATA
The DNA here is from genome assembly GCF_014898765.1 of Herpailurus yagouaroundi. Lineage (NCBI taxonomy): Eukaryota > Metazoa > Chordata > Mammalia > Carnivora > Felidae > Herpailurus > Herpailurus yagouaroundi. The sequence goes on along the minus strand of NW_024412411.1, from coordinate 13,170,336 downwards.
TTTTATTTGGATGAAAACATAAAATCACAGACATTAAGAAAGTGTGGTTTATTCTTAGCCAGTATGAAACTTAACCCCAAACATTATAAAAATACAGCCATCTCCCCCTCAACATGTATTTAACATTCTTTCTTTTTTTCTTATTTACAGGTCAATGGGACAGAAATTGAATATGAGTTTGAAGAAATTACATTGGAAAGGGTAAGAAAAATCCAATAATTGAAAACCTCAGTCTTGCATTCAACATTCTGCATCCTAATGGATTGTTTTGTGAAATCACACAATTGTGTATTTTACCTTGGAAGTTTCCAACAGGACTCAAAACAAAAATATTAATGAAATGCTTGCAGTGGAGGGCACAGGGACAGACCACATCACCAGAATGTTCCATATGTAAATGGCATTGCCAAGATATGGAGAAATTAATGAGAATGACAGAAATATTCAGTGAGCTAGTATAGCACTTTTTCCTATTGTTTCCATTATTAATGTTTTGCTATACATTTTTAGATACATTACAAAAATTTTCATTTATACATTAGTAATGCTATCTCATAACTACCATTACCATGCATTTTTTAGTTTAAAAAAACAAGCAGTGCATTTTAAAACCACCTTCCCCATGGAAAAAAATGCAGCAATCCTTCAGACCTCTGCAAGTTTGTTATTAGGTCCTTGGCAGGATTTGACAAATAAGCAAAATTCTGTGTAACAACCCTAATATATAAAGATAGTTAACAAAACAGTAAGAAGGCCTAAAACCACCTAGAAAAAAAATGACCAAAAGCATTAATAGGACATTCATCAAAAAAGAAAAGACCAATAACATATGAAACTTGTTCAAACTTATTAATAAACAAAGAAAACAATGATGCTAAATGATTTTTGTCTGTCCAGCTGGCAAAATTTTAAAGGAAGGTTAATACTCATTGTCACGGAGTGGGCCTGGAAATTGTTACAACCATTAAAAAAAGCTATTTGGACAAATGGATCAAAAGCTTTAAAATGAGCACCCTTTTTGACTGAGAAATTATAAGAATGCAGAAAGACACAAAGAATATTCATATTGGTATTGTTTATAACATTGCAGATTGAAAAAGACAAGTGTTTAGTAATACATTATTATATGTCCAAATAATAGAAAATTATATTAAATTACATTATAATAGTATTTTTTAAGACTATTTAACTACAAGAATGGAAAGCCTAACTAGGTTATCTTATTAAATTAAAAAAATTACATTTCATAATGGCGTTTAAAGTATAATCCTATAAGCACGAACATGAATAATTTGTGTTCATGAGAATATACATAAAGCCTGGAAGGATATGTGCCAAAATGTTAACTCTTATTAAGGATTTTGGATAATTTTTAGTTTCTTCCTCTTGTTTATATTTTTTCCTACACATTCCACAATAAACATATAATTTGCTTATAATAAAAAATAAAAATGTAAGTATTTTTCTAAGCTTTATCATTCAAGTATTAATTCAGACTCTAGACCTGCACTTAAATTTATATCTTCTTTTAAGTTTACTGATTATGCACTTTCCTGAGTCAGGGAATTTTTCATTCTTAGCCTAATTTTTATTGAGCATGAGTGGTTTCAAAAGGAAATTTACATTAAAAGTTAAGTGTTTGACAGATGTGTTCTTTAAAACTTCCATTATGAACTTTGGTTAAATTTTAATGACATGCTAAATGAAGAAAAATGAGGCTTAAGGAAAATTAACCCAAATGAAAAAAAAGAACACATTTCTCCTACTAAATCACTAATCTTCTCCCTAGGACTGGCTATATAATTTGCAAAGCACAGTGTAAAATGTAAATGTGGAGCCCTTGTTTAAAAATTATTAAGAATTGGGGCGCCTGGGTGGCGCAGTCGGTTAAGCGTCTGACTTCAGCCAGGTCACGATCTCGCGGTCCGTGAGTTCGAGCCCCGCGTCACGCTCTGGGCTGATGGCTCAGAGCCTGGAGCCTGTTTCCGATTCTGTGTCTCCCTCTCTCTCTGCCCCTCCCCCGTTCGTGCTCTGTCTCTCTCTGTCCCAAAAATAAAATAAACGTTGAAAAAAAATTTTTTTTAAATTATTAAGAATCAAAAAAGATAGTAAGAGCCCAACATTAAATGTCATGTGACCCTTCTTAAATGCAGGACCCTGTTTGCAAAGAACTCTCACTCACAGAATCAACCCTTCTCTCTCCCCACACCCCGACACTAAATATGACATCATTTTGTTACCCTGGTTTTATAGGTTAGAAAATCAAAGCTAACTTTGGTGTGAGGTAGAACATTCAGTGGGAGTCAGACAGCTGTGTGTTCTAGTCTACATTTTGACACTTCCTTGCTTCATGACCTAGTGTGTCATCTCATCTCAGTCACTCTGAACCTTGTCACTGCCATTAACAGAACTCCCTCCCAAAAAGCTCTGTCAAGCACTGTCTTCATTGAACACCACCACCTTCTCTCTGTTCTTATCATCTATTCCAATACCCCCAACTCAGAACTTCTTCCAACTCCATTGGGACCTCGAATCATAGATTTTACCTTTCCTCTCCAGTTTTCTCCAGTTTTCATCTTTTGTATGCCCACCCCTACCCCACCTACCATACTCCAAGTCTTCCTGTCACACACTTTTAACATTTCATCTCCTCTCTCCCTTTCTGTGTTCACCCAGCAAAGCCTCAGTCCTCCATTCTCAGCACCTGGGCAAAGAATGGGTCCACAGAAGCACTCCTTCATCTCACTTGAAACATACAGCTATTGATTTCAAGTGAACCTTCAAAGCATCCTAATAATTCCTATACGTTTTTAGAAAAATCACTTTCTCATTCTCTGGGACAATAGGTTCACAACTTACTTGGTCTCCTCAAATCTCAAACACCTCTCCCTCATACTCAGTCTCAGCTGTTGACCTCTCTCCCTGTGTCCTTGAGAAAATCCAAGCAATCAAAGAAGACCACCTTACTTTCCTACCACCAGGTCTGTTAGTGTGCTCTCCCTGTTACAATGGGAGAATGTCCCCTGCTCCTTTACTAGGCCAGCCCTTCGCTTGTGACCTGCACTCCATAACCTCTTGTCCATTGAAGGACTTTGCTTCTATAGTTTTCTCCTCTCTCTCTCCTGCAATATCCGATGCTCTCTCATGTTTTCCTGGATATACATAATACAGACATGATGTAATCTCTCTCATTAAAAGAGAAGAGTCCTCTAGCAATGGAGTCCTAAAAGAAAAAGCAAAACAAAACAAAATGTCACTTTCCCCAATGTTCTCCTTCTATTGCTTCATGATTTTATTTTTCTTTACCAAAAATAGAGGAAAGTTGTCTGTTTTCAATAACTCCAATTCATTATTTCATTTTCCTATTTTAAACTAGTTCATGTTTTCATCCCCTCAGTGGCCCTAAAACCATCTTTATCAAAGTCTTGACAGGTTCCATCTTGTTAAATGCAAGCAGCAGTTCTCTGTCCTGAGTTCTCAGTAGCATCTGATGCAGCTGTCACTGCCTCCTTCCCTCAAGATGATAATTTCTTGCCTTGCAGAATAAAACATTTCTCCTACTTATTCGCCATCTCATTGGTACCCTTAGTCTCCTTGTTAGCTCCTCCTATAAATATTGGAGCATTCCAGAAACCCAGTGGACAGGCCTCTTCTCAATGTCTCCTCATTCCCTAGTGATCTCATCCACATGCATGGCTTTAAATACCAATTGTCAACTGATGATTCCCAAATCTGAGTCATGACCTCTCTCCTGCATTCCAAATGTAAACAGCTAACTGTCCAGTTGGCATCTCTGCTGAATATCAAGAAGGTCTTCTAAATTTAGTATATTCCTAACAGAATTCATGATTTCCCTGCACTCCCTACCCTTGGGGTAAAAACGACTTCTAAACTAATATTCCTCATCTTAGCTAATTGGTTCTATCATTTTCCTTATTATTCAGCCCCCCTCCCCCAATCCTCTAGGAGTCTTGCTTAATTGCTCTTTTTCCCTTGGCATCCAGAGCAAGTCCTACCAGTGCTACCATAAAAATATATTTCAAAATCAATCAAATTTTACCATTGACCCTGCTGAATTCAAGTCCAAACTAATATCATCCCATGCCTGGACCACTTCAGTAGTTTCCACTTTTTCCCACTCCTCCTCAAAGCAGCCAGAGTAATCTTTTTCAAAAAAATAAGCCAGATATACCACTTTTATTCTTACAATTCCACTCATTATCATCACCTGCAAAACCTTATACACTCTGACCCCTGCTTCTCTCTCTGACATTATGCCCTCACCACCAACTCCTATAACATTTCACTGTAGCCATATGTACTTTCTTGTCATTCCTCCCCAAAGTCAGGCTTTTCCTACCTCAAGGTCTTTAAATATGTTATTCTGTCTTCTTGAAATAACCTCCCCTTGGATCTTTACATGACTTGCTTTTTTCACCATTTAAATATGTGCTCAAATGTCTCAGAAAAGTCTTCCTTGCACACCCCATTTAAGTTAGTACCAGCATCCCCCTTACACTTTTTTTCCCATTTTCATAGCTTTATTATTTTTTTAAATGTTTATTTATTTATTATGTGTGTGTGTGTGTGAGGGAGAGAGAGACAGAGAGACAGAGAGAGAGAAAGCACGTGTGCAAGTGGGGTAGGGGGAGAGAGAGAGAGAGAGAGAGAGAGAGAGAGAGAGAGAATTCCAAGCAGGCTCGGCACTATGAAATGCAGAGTCAGACGTGAGGTTCTAACTGTAAGATCATGACCTGAGATGAAATCAAGAGTTGGATGCTTAACCAATTGAGCCACCCATGTGCCCGCTTTATTACTTTTTTAATTGCACTTACCAATATCTGAGATTTATGTTATTACTTTATTGCTCACTTTGTTAATATCTATCCCCCTTCCTAAATATATGCTGTATGCAAATACATAGTCATTTCTGTATCCAATTTGCCTAGAACACTGTCTGGAATATAGTATGTACTCTGAATATTTGATGTATGAATGGATTACGCCAATGCTCTAGCACTGCAAATGCAGTGAAGTAAAGACACATGGCCTGCATTTGAATCTTGGCTCTATCACTTACTGGTTGAGTTACTTTGAGCTGAATACTTAACCTTTCTGGGCTTTAATATTCATACCTGAAAATGAAACTAAAGTGTTTATAATTTTCTCCTAGGGTCTATGTGATGATTAAATGAGTTAATATAAAGGTTTAGGACAGCATGTATAGATGCTATTCTTAGCATTTCCTTTGTGCTAATATGGTAGTTCTCATAAATGTTATTTATTAGGATCAGGAAGGAAGCTTAATAAAAACATAGCCTACTAGTCTCAGTGATCTAACAAGTCTCATTAATAAGAATTTCTCTCATATCAGTTTTTTTCCAGTTACTTTGTTAAATATCAGACATCCAATGATTAAGAAGTTATGGATCTTGCTATAAGAACTTACAGCTTCTACTTTTTCTCCATTTAAATCTAACATTTAATTTAGTAACAAACTAGTCACATTTATGTGACACCTCTATGAAGTGGATACATACATCTCAATGAAGTGGATATTGCCAACTCCATTTTACGTATTAGGACACCGACGCTCCGAAATTAAATAACTTGTTAAAAGTCACAATGTTAGTAAGGGATGGAGGTAGGATTCAGACCTATGGCCAACAGATACCAGAACCTAAACTCATTGCCACTGAGTTAGATTGCCCTCAAAATTAAGTTCAAGTGTCATTTCCTCCAGGAAGCATTTCTTGACTTTCCCTCTTGGGCAAGGTCCCCTTATTATAAATTAATACAACTAGAGAACTTCTCACACTAAATGATGAATAAAATATGTCTTTTCCACTGACCTATGAATTCCTTGATAGGAGGAATTTCATTATAGTGTTCTCTATATTAGCATGATGATTTAAAAAGTAAAAGGGAAGTTACTGAACAATTTCGGGAAAAGTTGATGACTCCTCTTCCTCTATAGCATCATTGTTCAGTGCATTGGCCACTTGCCACACATAGTGAATTCCACAAATGTCTAATGTTCATTTATTTGTCAAGCACAGTCCTGGGCATTGTCCTTGTTTCACAGCATTTTACAGCCTGGTAGAAAACACAAAGAAGTAAATAGGCATAAACCATGAAGAATAGCAGAGTGCTGTGGATACCTGGCCCAGAATGGAGTACTTCCTTGAGGCTTTATACCTGAGCTTACTTAGGAAAGAGGAGAAGAAGCAAGCCATGGAAAAGGGAATGAAAGAAGAAGGTCTCTCAGACAGGGAACAGCAGTTGCAAATGTTCAAGAACCCCTGGAAAAATAACATCCTCAAGGCACTGCAAGTAGTCCAGTCCAGTAGTCCAGTTGAGTCCTCAAGGCACTCACCTTGAGGTAGGGCTTAGAGGGAGAGACCAGGCTGGAGTGTGGGAGAGGCTGAGAACATAGATACTTTAGATAATATACAGAGGGTTTTAAATTTTATCCCAAAGGCACTGGAGAACATTTGAATAATTTTAAACAGAGAAGTAACAAAATCATATTTGTGTTTTAAAAAGATTACTTTGGCTGTGTTGTTGGGTATACATTTCATAGGATGCAGGAGATAATTCAGGAGATAGTGCCATTTAAGACATATAATTTAATGGCTAAATTCTGCCAATGGTGATGAATATGGTGATAACATATTCAAAATATGTGAAGAAGCACCTGGGTGGTTCAGTCAATTAAGCGTCCAACTTCAACTCAGGTCATGATCTCGTGGTCCTTGAGTTTGAGCCCCATGTTGGGCTCTGTGCTGACAGCTCGAACCCTGGAGCCTTCTTCAGATTCTGTGTCTCCCTCTCTCTCTGCCCCTTCCCCGCCTGTGTTCTCTCTCTCTCTCTCTCAAAGATAAATAAACATTTAAAATTTATAAAAAATGTTAACAATGTTAAAAGAACATATTCTAATGCTTTTTAATATGGGAAATGCCAGAAAGAGCAAAAAAATCAAGGATACCTAGATTATAATCCAACAAATTCCTTTCAGTAGTACAATCTGGGTTTCTCAGCTTTGGCCACCTGTGATATTTCATATCTTTCTGACACCATGGGCTCTTACGACAGTATACTCAGCTATAAAAGTAGCTGAGTATAAAGTCTATGCCTCTAAGTGATTTATCCATTATTCATGCATGAAGTTAATAGGTTATGTACCCCCAGTATGACTTCTATCAAGAGAGGCTAGTTTATCCGGCATGGATAATAGATTCATCATGGCTTTATAACCCTAACCATCATGCATAACTACAATTTAGCAGAGATATTGAAGTGACTATATGACTATCTGCCATCTCCTCTGACCCATGCCCCCAGCCTCCAAAAACAAAAAGAAAAGCAATAACAATATCATTTGGAGTACTGTCCTGACAGCCGCAGGATGTATGATCATGGGATATTATTTGCATGTTCCATCTGATGAGTCAGGGATATTCTTTTGCAATTAAAAAGAAATCAAAAGATCTGAGCTATCTTCCTAAATGTACAGCAATTTGTAGGGCAGAGTAAAGTGACTGATTTATTGTACCCTCCAAATTCCTATAGAATTTGGGTATAAGGTGGATAACATGGGGATTCTGAAAACAGTATTTGTGAACTGCTGGGTAAAACCCACTAAGAGTTGTCTAATGGACAACAACTGATGGACCCTCTAGATTCATCCAGGTATCAAATGAATTGGAAAATCATTGGATGTCTGAATCACTTAGGCCAAATAAATTTCTCTCAAATTTTTGAATTTTAATGAAGATGAAGAATACCAAATTCAAACAGAATTAAGGATCTAATTACTTCAAATAACATGGAAGCTGTGGGTTTCTAAATTCCTGATTTTTTTCTGTGTCTCTGCAACTTTCTCCCATTTAACATAACAGGAATAAAAAGCCAGAGTCCCAATGATATTTGTCATCTGTATATATATATAGTCATCTGTAGCATGGTCTTATTGTAGTCTAGTTAAATAATTTTTAATAATAGGTACATTTCTTAAATGAATTACAAATTTTATATATTCAATTATCAGTGTATATTTTAAGTGTGTTTGAAATATAAGGCACAGTGTATACAAATAGTATGTGCATAGAAACCATTTAAACATAAATGTGTATTTAGTTATAAACAAAAATATTTACTTAATATGTATGAATTTTGTTCAGACTTTATTGGCTTGGTGGAAAATACCACAAGATTTATGGAACAGAGTAGGTTTATATAAGCACTGGAAAGGAACAGTCTTTCTACTCAGAACTTACTTTGAATCCAGGATCAGCCACTTTCTATGTGACCTTGAGCAAGTTACTTAACCTATTAAAGCCTCAGTTTTCTCCCTGATGAGTAAGATACTAATATCTATCATATAGCATGTGGTGAAAAATAGAAATAATATATGTATAATGCATAAAAGAGTTAATGGAACATCATAGGTGTTCAATATTATTTGCTATTATAAAATGTGACATGCACACATACACACTTATGTAGGCTTCATTTTTTTTTCTAAATTGTTTGTTTATTTTTGAGAGAGAGAGAGAGACAGAGGGAAAGGGAGACAGAGGATCTGAAGTGGGCTCTGTGCTAACAGTAGAAAGCCGGAATGCAGGGCTTGAATTCATGAACTGTGAGATCATGACCTGAGCCAAATTTGGATGCTTAACCAAGTGAGCCACCCAGATGCCCCCATTTTTTTTTCTAAGATGTCACTGTTCATGTAAGTTCAGGCTATGATTCTGAAGCTAGGTCAAGTGACAAATGCATGCTTCCTCTTTCCCCTGTATGTGTGTGATTGCATTTATGGTAAATGATAAGCTTCTTAAGTGATCCCCCAAATGTACATATATCCAATTATCCATGTATTCTTCAAGCACATCAAGCACATAAATGGAGCCTGCCTTTAAGTTTGCAGCCATAGCTTCCTGTAGAATAACACAGTACTGTTTGTAGCTCAGTTCTTTGTTAACTAACAAGAATTTAGTCCAGGCTAGACAAGCAGTTACAGTGTATTCTTTTGTTTTCAATATCTTCAGATTATGATATTTGCTACAGATGTTTTGATACCTCCACAAAATCTTGCATTCCCATAATCCCCTACTTCCAATCTCTACATGTGATAAAGTGGGCAGCTATTGTTGCATCCAAAAGAGCTGACAGAAGGAACATCTTCCTTTAGGGAAATGGCTCCTTTCCCCATTCTAACCATGTTGTTCTGGGCACAACTGCCAGTTGTCTGGGGACAACTACCACACAGTTGATTGGTCTAGAGCTATGAATTGGAATTACCTGGTAGGCCAGTAAAAAACAAAACTGGTACCTGAGCCCTACCCTAGGCTAAATGAGTAAGAACCTTGGGAGGGTAGAACATGGGACATCTTTATTTTGAAAACATTCTGAGTAATTTCATGCACAGTTGAGGGGTTGACACGTGAACCAAACTGAGCCAATAAATGTGCTCCTCAGGATTTTTCACACTAAAGTGTGGAGTATGAAGGGGTGTGCTGCAGTACAACTGTGGACTAAAGCTGGAAGAGGCAGGAGAGTGGCCAGTTGCCTTCTAGGCTTCCTGCCGTTTAGAGTAGGCTTATCTGAGAAAAGGAGGATTCCTGAGAGAAAGCTAGAGACAGAAGAAAGGGAGAGAGAGAAGGAAGGTAAGAGAGAGAGGAAGAGGGAGAGGGGGCAATAGAGGGAGAAGGAAGGAAGGAAGGAAGGAAGGAAGGAAGGAAGGAAGGAAGGAAGGAAGGA
>NW_024412411.1:13091675-13160564 GCF_014898765.1 Herpailurus yagouaroundi | reverse complement strand
GGAAGGAAGGAAGGAAGGAAGGAAGGAAGGAAGGAAGGAAGGAAGGAGAGAACAAATAAACTGGTAGCCTCCAATTTAGGTGGGTCCTAAAGACAAAGACTCCATTCCCTATCCAATGGCTAACTGAGTCTTCACTTACAGTTCAGCTATCACTGTGCTCAAGTTATTGAGTAGGTCATAGGTCATGGCCTAGGCTCCTCTGGCCATAGCCCATTCTCAAAATAAATATTGCCTTGCTTTCATTCTTTACCTTTTCTAAATTCTAGTCCCGTCTCTCACCACTAAGGTAGAGTCATAAAGCAAAGCTCTCTACTCAAATAGTGCTGGCAGGTTGCAGTAAACCTTAATACCCCAAAGCTTGCACATACCATCTCCTTTAAAGTAACCTATTACTGTGTTCCAACTACCAGAAATAAAAAAGCAATAAAAAAAAGTGGCAGGTAAAAAGAATGGCCAGTGACAGGTCTATGAATTTAGGTTTCTACTCTCTAGAAACTTTTCTGATTTGGGAATGAGTAAGCTTCAGTACATGTGGAAAGTGGTTTGCAGTATTAACTACTGGACTCAGATGTCAGAAAAAAAACTGCTAGAAATATAGTTTACAGACGTTTGAGGGGTCATTAATCTAACTTTTCTTTAAATGTAAGCACCAAAGTCTTGGGATTGAGGAGCTCCTGGTAAACATACCTCAAAGGACTGATTTAGATGAATAGGCACAAACTACATTTAGCTGAAATTCAGCTGCTGACTCCAACCATCTCCATTTTTCTTTATAAACTCCCAGCTGAGTTATCTCCCTTCTTTCACCTCACAAACCTTCTGTGACCAAAGTATTAACAAGTGCTCCCTTCTAGTTCATTAGTCTGGCCTCAGTGCCCTCACATTGTCTAAAATGGCCAATATATTTTCTTCTGTGAACCACTTGTTATGCTATTATTACCCCCCCAATCTTTCTTTGACATGGCCCCTGATTATTATAAGCACATTTAATGCTAGTGTAATGGTACTTCTAAACCTAACATGTTTTACACCGAATCCACAATGGAAAGACTTACACAGAAATGACAAAACTCTATTATTCCCAAGTTTAGTTTTCTAACTGGAGTAGATCCATCTCCAAGACTTGTATCAACAAGATATGGATGGTTAAGAAAATTTTGCAAGGAAAGCTCTCTCTTGGGGTGCCCCAACTGTTCAGGAGTATGGTGGAGGTACTGGAAAGCAAAGGAGCAATACAGGCTACCAGAAATCACACGTGGGTCACTAAATAACAGATCTTGAGAAATGGTAAAAAAAAAAAAACTAGGTCTTATGGTACTCACAACTGAATAAACCCTAACTGATGTAGCTATGGCAGCAACAAATAAAGTATCAGTAGGTCAACTTTTAGGCTAGCAGCAACAATAACCTCAGTCATTCTTAGTGCTTCTCTTCCCAGCCACTTCAGCCATCTCCAGAATTACCCCACAGTTCTATGTCCTTATACAGTGACAAGACAACCTTTAACTACATTAGTCAGTTTTCTGCACAAGTAACTGCTACAACATCCATTACCCTTTTCTGCTCTACCTTTCCAATGTTGGTTGGACATTGGTTGCTCTCCATTTCATTCTCTTTACCTTTTCCATTTTGCTAAATGTCCAGATTTTAGTTCAGATATCTACCTCTGCCACACAGTGCATGTGGTTTGATGGAAGCTAAGGTGAATCTTAACTCCAGGGGTGGATTCTTACTGATGTAAGTGCGTTAGCACATCCTACTGCCCTGGCCTCCATTGGGTGATATGCAGCTTGATGATCCAGTGTGAAGTGAATTCCATGATTCTTACTTAGGATTCTGAGACAGAAACCCACCCTATTCTATGGGCATGAAGTGAGGAAGTCTGTAGCTCAGATAGTAGCATGGAGCCATTTATGGCTATGAGAAGATTCCAGCTTCAGATTGAAAGAGGATTTTAGATGGCAGAGTTGATAAATGGGTAAGTATCAGTATTGGCAACATCTTGAGTCAAACCACCATTGAGGCACCCCTTCTGATTTCAACCCTCCATCTCTTTACCTCACCCTACAATGAAACTTGTTTTAATGGAGAGAAAGCAAAAGGAAAAATACAGGGAGAAGAAACAAAAACACTAGTAATATCTCAAAACAGAGATGCACAGGAGAAAAACTGGTAGTTGAAAAATCTGAGAAATGATTATAACCAGTGGGTTTAAAAGTATATATTTTATCTACTTAGCTTAATGAGCTTGATACATTTTTAAACTTTCAAATGATCTATCCCTTGGAGAAAAGGGATGCATATGCTATAAAAATATTCATAGGCATTGGAACCTCTGCAGTGTATTACCTAGTTTTTAAGCTTAAAATGTTCAGGCTGTATAGACTCTGCATAAATTGAACAATGCACATTTAGTCATTGAGAAGAATGTCGCCTTGCATTTAATTCAGGATCACCAATCAGGCTTTACTGATCCTAAAATTGTTCTTCACTCCCTTACCATTTTTGCTTGACAAGCTCTTCCTAAAAACCCAGCTCATGTATTACCTGCTCTGAAAATCTTTGTCAGATTCTCTCAGTTATAGTTAGCCTACCCATCCTTTTTATCACCTCAGGGCTTTCTCATTATCACCTGTGCTCATATTGTGACTGCCTTCTTTGTAAATTTCAAGGCCCTCAAAGGCTGTAATGTTTCTTGGTTTAATCCTCTTTATTTGGAATCTGGCTGTTTTGAATCACTAGAAAGAACTACTAGACCACTAGTTGAATCATTAGAAGAATTATTTAGTCTTCTGACAAGAGATAGAGGGTAAGGATATGTATCCTTTTTGTGTGTGTGTGTGTGTATATATATATATATATATATATATATATATATATATATATATGGTTTTTTGTGTATATATACATGTACACATACATGGTTTTTGTGTATATATACATGTACACATACATGTTTTTTTATGTGTGTATATATATATATATACAAATATATATAAAAATCTGTACACATACAAGGTTTTTGTATATATATATGTACACACACATGTACATATATACACATACAAGGTTTCTGTATATATATATATATATGTGTGTGTGTGTATCTGTACACATACAAGGTTTTTGTGTATATATATATATATATACACACACACATGTACATATATATACAAAAACCTTGTATGTGTACAGATTTTTATATATATTTTATATTTTACATTATATACTTTATAATATACATTACATATATTTATTTCATGTATTTATGTGTTTATGTTTGTCTGTAGGTAGATAAATAGCATCCTCTTTGTAAGCTGAGGCCAATGCTCAATGCTCTTTCTGGTGCTTGTAGCAATAGCTGCTACAAAAAAATATATCAATTTCTATCATTTATTAAAGTTTGAACCTTACGTGCTAGTCTCTATGTGGTGGTTATGTCATATCCTAACAATTAGGTCATTACATAAGTTTTAGAGCTTCCATTTTGTAATAAGCAGATTGTAGTTCAAAGAAGTTAAGACATTTGTCCATGGTCACAAAGCTAGCATTTGGCAGAGCTGGTTGATATTTCTTCCGTGATATGTGGTGCTACCAAATAGCTTGAAAAATATGGAAGGCTTTCTGGAGTAAAACACATATTCTCTGACCAGCAGTAATATATTCAGACTGCCTTTAAGGCTTATACATTTATCAAAAGGAAACATTTAGCCAAAAGGCAAAAGATCTCAGGTTAGCTCTGAAACCAGCTTCAAGAGAAAGACAAAGACAAAACAGAAGACAAAGTCAGTGATTAGAGATGTATTATTTTTCTTTAGGATTATATCTTAATATTTGAGAAATAAACCAGGCTCATCCCTCCACCCACTCCCTGCATCTGCTTAAACTGCTCAAAACTCTGTAATGCAACCCAATTCTGGGGAAAAACAGCAACAAAAATGACATCATGTCTTGCATATTTAGCCTTCTTCTAATTCAAAAAAAGGAAATCCAGTTCAACCAGTGCTCCACTTGTGTTTTTGAAATCTTCCTCATGAAAATATACCCATGTTTTCTGAAGCTAAAATTGATGAGGTTGTTAGCTCTACTATACATGCAGTATTCTTGCTTCATCATGTGATATAATGTATATATTATAATGCATTTAATGCATGTGGTATGATATAATGAATATATTTTATCATATCTTAATATCACTGTAATTTTCAGAATATTTTTCAGATATTTCATTTCATCCTTCATACTTCTCTGTGAAATAGAAAAAGAAAACATGACACTCCTCATTTGCAAATGAGGAAACAAAGGCTCAGAGAGTGTTTTATAGGTTCCTTAAAGTCACTCACTGCAGAGGAAAGGCCAATCTAAACTTCACATCTTTAACTTCCAGCCCCACTCTTTTTCTTCCATATCTTACTGTTTTGTTTTGGGGTTTGTTTTAATATCAAATCCAAATGATCACCCTCTTCTTCAGGTAGAACAAACTGAAAATATTACAATGTGGTCATTGATTTCTCAAACTAAGCTGAAATCAAAATAAAACTTTTTCTCATACCAAATTAGATTTTAAGTCACCCCAAATCATTTAAACTTGCTTTTGTTTTTTTATATTAAAAAAATTTTTTGACATTTATTTATTTTTGACAGAGCATGAGCAGGGGAGGGGCAGAGAGAGAGAGAGACAGATAGAATCTCAAGCAGGCTCCAGGCTCTGAGCTGTCAGCACAGAGCCTGATGCGGGGCTCAAACCCATGAACTGCGAGATCATGACCTGAGCCGAAGTTGTATGGTTAACCAACTAAGCCACCCAGGTGCCCCGCTTTTATTCTTTTAAACATTTATTTTTTTTTCATGTGTATTTATTTATCCTGAGAGAGAGAGAGAGAGAGAGAGAGAGAGGAAGGGAGGGAGAATGAGCACGGGAGGGGTAGAGAGCAGGAGCGAGAGGATCCCAAGCAGGCTCCACAGTCAGTACAGAGCCCAAATGGGGCTTGATCTCTCGAACCATGACATCATGTCATGAGCCAAAATCAAGAGTCATCAAGAGTCAGATGCTTAATCCACTAAGCCACCAAGGCACCCCTAAAGTTGGTAAAAGTTTAGGCTCTTGAGAAGGATTTCTACATACCAGGTTTTTATCTTTTACCTCCAAGGCAGGAAGGCTTTCACCTTCTAAATTTTGAAGATTATGGAAACATTTCCTACATTGATTTGAATGATCTTCTAGCAATTTCTACTACACTATTGCTACCAGTAGAGCAAAGTATTTCAAGTGTGGATTTTATGGCTATTTAGCCTGAGGGTAAATTGTGGCTTTAACACTTAGGAACTTTGTGAATGTGAGCGAGTCACTTAATCTGTCTGCCCCTCACTATGCTCATCTCAAAACTAGGGGTGATAATAATACCTGCCTCATAAGGTTATTATGAGGACTAAATGAGTTCATAATAAAATAAAGTGCTTGAAACAGTGCCTGTCCCCAATGAGTCCTATACAAGAGTTAGTCATTATTGGGGCGCCTGGGTGGCACAGTTGGTTAAGCATCTGACTTCAGCCAGGTCACGATCTCGCGGTCTGTGAGTTGGAGCCCCGCGTCAGGCTCTGGGCTGATGGCTCAGAGCCTGGAGCCTGTTTCTGATTCTGTGTCTCCCTCTCTCTCTGCCCCTCCCCCATTCATGCTCTGTCTCTCTCTGTCCCAAAAATAAATAAACGTTGAAAAAAAAATTAAAAAAAAAAAAGAGTGAGTCATTATTATTACTGGTCTAGCTCCTCATGTGACAGGCCTTGAATTATTACAAAAAGAAATCAGAGTTCACTTTCTCCCTTAAAACTTTTCTCCTGAAGAATTACCACTACTCCCTTATTCCTTTAATTATTCCTCATATGGTGCCCTTCCTTTGGCAGTGCTCCTAATGAGTATTACCTTTCTTGCTAAAATATTCTCTCATTCAGCAGATATGCATCAACTTCCCACCATGGTGCCTGAGTCCATGTTTTGTTCATTTCACAATCATGAATTGATCTCCTCTTCTGTGATGGGTGTATTAGATATTGTCAATAGGCAGTGAATGAGACAGCCTCTTCTCTCAGAGCTGAGTGGCTAGTAGGAAAGACAGACTTGCTGAATAAGTCATTATTTCAGGGAGATCTACTATCATACAGTGTCATTCAGGCTTGTCATCTTCTTGTTCCGTGACATAAACCTGAAAAACAAAAAAAAAACAAAAAAAAAAGGAAAAGAAAGATGCTCTCCTATTCATTTTGCTATGGTAAAAAGAAAGCCTGGGCTTTTGCATTGGCGACTTTTTCTTAGTCTATGGTATGTTTTTCTGTGTCTGCATTCAATGATAAAATATACAGGCAACTAAATATTTTTTGAGGGCTTGTTATTATTGCTTCAAAATTAAACTCATGTCAGTGTTATTTAACCACCTTCTCTTAAAGCATGTTACTTTAGGGACAGGTGGTCTTGAGCCTGGGATGTTTTGACAAAAACTATGATACATGCTTTTCAGAGTGGTCTGTCATATTTGGCTAAGCCTACAAGGATGTTCTTAGGTGAACTGACCAAATCCTTTGCCAACACTTGACAATGCAGTTGAAATGCAGTATTCTGCTCTCTCTGGACAACCTATGCATCACTCCAAACTGTCTGTTCTTCTGAATAAGAAGAGGATTTTTTTTTCAAATATAAGGGAAAATATTAAGGACATCTGAACTTTGTGATTACATTTATTAATTGCATTACATTTTACAACCCTCCTTGCTCCAACTCTCTGAAGTAATTATCATACTATCTTTCAAACTGAGACACTGGGTGATAAATTGATATGCCCAAGGTTGCATGTGGAGTAAAAATCTGAACTGAAACTGTTCAAATCTAAAATTCCACAAAGAACCACTTGCGCTATAGTTTCAGGGTCTTTCTTTCCACACATTGTCAGGGCTGACTGTGGTGTTTCACATAGCGAGGGGATTTTCTCTTTGGAAAGCTTGGCATTTGAACAGCTGATAGAAGAATTCTTAGCCTCTGGTTCCCAAAGGATATTTCTTAACTTGAGCGTAGAGTCTGCATTTGTGCTCAGTGGGGAAGGAAGAGTAATGACATTAAATGAAGGCAGCACTGACTGTGAAATCAGTTACCTTTTAAATCTCAGGGTTATTGAATTAATGAATTAGTCTTAGAAGGCTGTGTATCATTCTTAGAATCCTGAGAAAGGAAATTGAATATTAACGCAGTTCACATCCATAATGCACAATTTATAGCCACATGCAGACTAAACCATATGGTGGAAACATTCTTTCATTCTTTCAGATTATTTTATGTTGGATGCCCCACATACAGCAGGTCTTTTAACCGACTTGTCGTATATGATCAAAATAATAAAACATCTGTTGACAATAACCTTGAGAACAAATTGGTGCTTCCCAAACTTGCTTGAGCTATAAAATGTCTATTGTAATAAGGAATACAAGATGTGGAGACAGTATTTTAAACACACACACACACACACACACACACACACACACAAACACACACAGTATGGTCACGTCACCTCAAAAGTTATGTCCTCCAACACTGCTGTAACCTCATTCACAGAAAACTCAGCTTCACTGTGAATATGTGGGGCTATTTTTTTAATAGTTACAATGGTTGTGAGTTCTTAAAAAGTCTACAGAAGGAGATTAAATAACCATAGTTAGGCAGTTTCATATGAAGCATGTCAAAGCTGCATAGTTTCAAAACCTCAGGAGAAAATTGAACCTTCTGAGCTTTTATAAGCTACCAATGAATTGCCAGGCCCCAAACCACCACAGAATTTCCTGCTGTCTGGTAAATTGCCACGGACTCACAGTTGTAGCCAAAAACATACTCCATACTGGAAAATCTGTGATTCTCATCACAGTCCCCGCCTTGCATGGCCTAGGACCACAGTCTGGTTAGAAGGAGCCCATGGAATATTTTGTAGTGTTTTTATTTCTGCTGTCCTCCTTCAGTTCTGCCATTGGCATGAGGTTCCCTTGGACAGACCAGAATCCTTAGTAGAATTTCCAAAAGAAGAATGCAGTGAAACATTTCCACCTCCTGCTTTGTATGAACGTAATACATGCTTTAGAACTTTTAGCTCCCAGAAATTTGAAATCTACTGTTTTATTGGGCCTGAATGGAAACAAACTAAGTTTTAACAAGTGTTAGTACCCACTTCCCTTGCCACGTAGAACTCTCCAGAGACCTGGCCTTGACTGCAAACACAAATTAACTTTTAGCCAACTGAGAAGATCCCGACCCAATGTTTCTTAATATACATTGCTGAAAATCTCAGTTCTAGCCAATTGTTTTCTAGTTCTCTTTGCTTCATGAGCTCACTGTGAAAATGTTGTTCATTGTCCTTTCCAAGACTGCATACCACTTCCTTTGCTTCTTAGAAAAAGGTCCACTAAATGAACAGAAGAGTTTATAATATTCCACTTTCTTTAAACACAAATGCCATGATAATAGTAACAATAGTTCCTGAATACTTGAGATGTGCTGCTGAGGCCTCCATTGTTTTATTTAAGCTCTACAACAAACAACCATTTAGCTTTAGTTATCCTCATTTGGGAGATAGGAAAACTGAAGGCTCTAGTACTTAAGTAACTTAGATTTAAAATCATATTTCTGGGGCACCTGGGTGGCTCAGCCAGTTAAGCATCCGACTCTTGATTTTGGCTCAGATCATGATCTCACAGTTCATGAGTTTGAGCCCCACATTGGGCTCTGCACTGAGAGTATGGAGCCTGCTTGAGATTTTCTCTCTCTCTCTCTCTCTCTCTCTCTCTCCACTCTCTCTGCCCCTCCCATACAGCCTCTCTCTCTCTCTCTCTCTCTCTCTCTCTCTCTCTCTCTCTCTCTCCCCCTCTCTCTCAAGATAAATAAACTTTAAAAAATAAAATAAAATCATATTTCCATTAATCAGTGGGACCAGAATTCAGTCCTGGCTATTTTGATTACATCTGTCCAGTCCTGTTTCTTGCTATAAACTTATAATGTGGATGTTATTAAAACTCTTATTCAGATGGAGACTCTGAGGCTAGATAGTTCGGTAACTTACCCAGTGTATAAACCATATGTGAAAAGCCAGGGGGAGAGGGAAGTAATGCAACTGTATATCTCTAGAGCATTCTTCCTCCTCTGATATTCTCACCTTGACATCACCATCTGCTTAATCAGAGAATATCCCTAACTGTTCACACCTAACCAGTCACTGAATCAATTCCACATCTCTAATCCCCCTAAAATCCACCTGTTTTTCCCCCAGACACACTCTGTTCTACAGGTCACCATCACTTCTCACCAGGATTATAGCAGCCCCCTAACTAGTCTTCATGCCCCAGGCTTAAGTCCCTTTCAGCACGTTACTCACACCATGGCCACTGTGGTCTTCCTCAAGATCAATCAAGACTATGGTAGTCTTTACTCCTCATTGGCTTTTAGGTAAAATCCAACCTCCTTGGCTCAACACCTAAGATCTTTTATGTTCTACCTCTCCCTTAAGCCTCCAGCTTATCCCTTACTATTCCCTTCTTGTATCTGGACTCCACCCACATGACATGACTTAGAATTCCTCAAACTCATAGGATTCTTTTTCTCACCTCTTTTCTGTGAGTATACTTCTCCCTGCTCTACCCCCTTTGCCTAATTAATGCTTACTCAAACTCCCTGTGTAAGCTTAGGCATTCTCTCCTTCTAGGAGCTTTCTCTGACACACCCCATAACTATCTCCTCTATCAGCCATTTGAAATCCCTGTGTCAAGAACACTAATGGGCCCTTTTCCAGAACTTAGGAGTTGACTTCCCTTGGTAGCTGCTGAAAAAAGAGTACATACAAAATAAAACCTTGGTTTGCAAGCATAATTCATTCTGGAAACACGCTTGTAATCCAAAGCACTCCTATATCAATGCAAAATTCAAGAACCATTGGTTTAGTTGGGATCATGTGACTTTCGGTATCACATCCTACTCATATAGCAAGACATGGATCATTTATCAAGTTAAAATTTATTAGAAATGTTTCTGCCTCTTGCAGAACACTCACAGAACAAGTTACTCACAATCCAAGGTTTTACTATATTTGATTAAGAAGAAAACAAGTAATGTGTCCTAGTTGCCTCCTCTGCCACAATTACGTAGCCATTCATAAGTGCAAATTTTCCATCCTACCAGAATCTACCTAGAGATACACTCAAGATGTTGAGTTTAGGAGGTAGACTCAAGATGTTGATGTTGGTTTAGCAGCATTCATTCATTCAGCCAGTCATTAAAGATTTTTTGATTGCCTGCTACATGTTATGTTCTGTTTTAGCTTCAGGGCATATAGCAGTAAACTAAACAAATAATCTCTACCCTTGGAGAGCTTATATTCTACTGGAGAAGAGCTCAAATAAACTGAACAAGTAAAAGGAAGAGTATATTAGATGGTAGGAATCTCTGTGGAGAAGATAGAACAGATTTGTATTGACCTTAGTTACCAAAACACATGAAAGTTATTTCATGTTTCCCCCTAAAATAGCAATTTCCATTCAAAATGCTCATTGCCCTTCATACCTTGACTAACATGGGTGAGTGGTGTGGTAACCCCTTCCTTCCTACTTGGTTGGACTTCAGACACCTTTGAAAAAGTGCAAGTATGGAGTTAGCAGATACTGCTCTTATAGAAGAATCAAGGGCATTCCACAAATATATCAGTGGAACAGACTTAAAAAGAGTCACTGTCTCACATTGTGTTCTTTCTCTCTCTACCTCTGTCTCTCTCTCTCTCCTCTCTGCCTCTATCACACACACACACACACACACACACACACACACACCTAACAGGAAAGGTTGTTTTGGATAAGACTATATGTGATAAAGCTCTATTTCTATCTAACAGATGCTACCTTCAAATATTTGTTGCTGGGAATCAGACCTATTTCACTGTTGACTATGACTGTAACAGGCAAAAGGCATTGTGGGTGTGTCCTGGTGGGTATTCAGAAGATAAGAAGCTAATCTTTGAATATGAATGTGGTGCTGAGCATTGTTAAGGCCTGAAATAAGACCTGGTATACTTGGGGTTGGAGTCCCCACCACTCCCCAAGCTAAACTTCCTAGCACATCTCAACCCATATTAAAGCTGCCTCTTTTCTATGGAACTAAGAGAATAGTTCAAGGGAGTGTACTGTGTAGTTGTTGTAAAGCTATAATTGCTAAAGGAATCTCTTCCTCGTCAGGAAGATTCTGTCTACTTCCTTGATTAGATCAGGAACTCTAGGAACTCTAGATGCTATTATAACACCCAGGTACATATCACACTTTATCATGAATCCCTCTTTCCTGGTCAGTCCTCATCCCATCCCTCATCCCTCTGCTGAGCTAATCTTCTGTGAGGGCAGTTTTATTCATTGCTGAATTCCAAGTATCTAGCAGAGTGTAGGTACTTAGTAAGAAATACATGATGGAAGAAAGGAAAAATAGGTTTCTACCAAAATAGGGAATTTATATCATAGAATAAGAAAATATTGGAGCCGGAGAAGGTTTACAGCTAATTCAGCCCTATAATTGATTTTGATAGGTGAGGAAAATGGAGTGTCACAGAGGTGTAAGGATTTACCCAAACAACACAATAAACTATTAGGAAAAAAAAAAAAAATACAACCTGTATTGTTTCTTCCTCTGATAGAAAATTTCTTATTATGATATAAACTGATAAGTCATATGCTCTTTTGAGCATTCAAAACCTAACATGATGAATAAAATGAATAAAATGTGAGGTACTTTTTAAATAAGAAAGTAACACCTCCAGTTTATCTGTATGCATTTTGTAACGCAGTCTTTTTCATGTGTTTTGGACCCAACTACAATGTAAAAGAGAATGCTTGAAATTAAAAGTGCTTAAAATATTCAGCAGGTACAATCTGCAGTAGCCAAAATAGGCTATTCAGTGATGATACTTTCACCAATTTCTTTGTCCCTACCCTAAGAAATCATTTGGCATCAGTGATGCCTCCAGAACTGAAAACATCAAGAATAGAAAATTGAATATTTTCCTCCCTTATTTGCATTGGAATGCTCATTCTGTTCCTTTGAAGATAGTTGACTTTTGAATTTCTCTTGTATTTACATTTTATATATATCTATATATAGAGATATATAAATGCTTCTCATGACTTCATATTATCACTACTTCACAGGAGAAACATTTGAGGTAAAAATATTCCTTCAAACTTCTTTCTTGGTTGTCTGTATGACAGCATGCCAACCTTAGCTAAACTGTTTAAATTTTATTTATTTATTTTTACAGCTTTTCAATATATTTGCAATAACCTTTGGTCAAGGGCAATAATCTTCTGACCTAACTTCTGTAAATATAGCTTTCCTTTAAAGATAATTCTGGTTGTTTCCTCCTGATAATTTTGATTTATTTTCCCCACTTCCTATTTAAGACTCACAGATACTTTCAAGCCTAAAAAATCCAAGATTTAAAAAATGCTAATTCATCAGCTGAAATGCTGTTTCACTCATTTTTTGCCTAGCAACTGCCAGATGTCCTTCAGGTCATGATTTAACTATTGGTTCCTTAAAGGTTTGTCTCTGACCTTCAAATCTAAATTATCCAGCCCCTGTTATTATTTTATCCCATAATAGATGTGAATTTATCTGTACTTACTTATTTCTCTTTTTAACATCTGCCTCTACCATTACATATTAGACTATATGAAAGCAGATAGCATCTTCGTTTTGTTCACCAGTGACTATTTGGCATACAGCACAGTGCCTTATACATGGCAGGTTCTCGGTAAATTAAGGGGCATATTAAAAGAAAACTTTTTATAAGTAGGGAGAGATGAAAATTCTATCTTTCTAATGTACCACTATTTTGGTGCTCGCTCTTATAAGCAATGTGTGTGTTCAGGAATCATTGCCAACTGGGAGAGGAAGAAGCATACAGGAGGGAGTCAAGTAATTTTATCTTGCTTCCTGTGTTCTTTTCTAAGAACGTCTCCATCACCGCCCCTTCACATGGCAGAATTCTGCAAGTACAAGCTCAAAACCACTAAACATCAGATATCCTGATAACACCTTGGTGAATCTTCTCTGCCTACATGAGTAATTCAGTGCAAAATCCCAACACTTAGCAGAGTCTGTGCTTATGCTAAGCTCTTTGATAATCACCTCCAGCCATGTAACTAACAGCCTTGACCAGGGGTTACAGCCAAGACAGAAGCAGTTCATGACCTGTTTTGCTATACACCAGCATCTAGAATGCAGAAAGAATTGGAAACTCTATATGAAATATCAATTAAAGAAGTAATACTGGTATATGTCAGAACAATTATCTTTTTTTTCTTCTTTTTGTTTCTTGATAATGTGTCTCTCAACCCTAATCCTTCTCCTTACCTTTGCCTAGATGGCCCAGTATGATCATGCCTGACTCACCTTTCCATCTGTGTGCATGACTCCTCTACCTCACACCTGCTGGGTTACGTCCAAATATGGTTCATTATTATAATACTAGTGCCTCAGTACTTGTGAGAGCAGACACGTGACAAATAATACATAAATACCACCACATATATGCTTGCCCATTTACAAATACATGTATATGCAGGGTTTTTCTGATTTTAACATTGAGATAGCTGAATGAAGGAAATTTTATGGAACCCAAAAGAAGAGAGTCAAAACCTCAGTGCTTAGAGTAACCATGTGAAAAACTAGACCCCATTTATCTATGTATGTGTGTGTGCATGAGTATCTATTGTATGTACACACACACATACACACACACACACATACATACACACATACACACACAAATCTACTTAAAGGGCTCAGATCTACATTGGGGAATACTAAGGCATATTTATCATAAAGATTGGAACTTTATCTAGGTTTCAATAATATAAGCTGGGTTATTTCCCTCTTCGCTCGCCTCTGTCTTTCCTGCTTCTCTGTGTTAGGCAACTGTTCCTCCATTCCTCAATACACCCATGCTCCCCCCATTGCTTCCTTCTTTCTCTATGGGAACTTCATCCTTTTCCTCTTTCAAACTAAGCTTTGCCACTTATCTTCTCCATGCTATCTTTCCAGCCTAAGTCAAAGAAGACATCCCCAGGTTTAGGCTACCATAATCGGGGACATGTGTTGTACTACAACACATCCTGCCTATTTACAAAGTACATGTATATGCAGCGTTTTCTGATTTCAACATCAGGATTGCACCATCTTGACCCAGTATTTTCTGATATGTTTGTCTTCTGAATGATGACCCTCCCCTTAGCTTTTCTCTTCTCTGTGTGATTTTACTTCTCAGAACATATAGTTCCACTTGAAATCAGAGACACTTCCCTAAAAGCAAATTGAAGAGAAGAATCAGTTGGGCCCATTCTAAGTTTACAAATTTCATGCATTTTATACTCTAGCTTTGGGGGTTTTGTCCATTTCCAAAGAGAGTGTTTTTTTCTGCTGTTATAGCCATTTATGCCACAAGCCGGACACAAATGGAATACTAAAGAAGCTATGGTGCATGGTTGTTTTACCCTAGTAGTTGCTTAAGAGTGATCATTCTAGTAAATATATGTAATGACATTTTTACTTGTACATATCTGATAAGCTATTACATAGTAGAGATTGCCCTGTATAACAACTATGCCCTGTATTTCTTTTTATCCTTGGCAATGCCTAAAATAAATCTTTGCCTATTGTAGGTGTTCGTGAACGTGTGATTTTTCTCTTGTTTCCTAGGGGATTAGTGAGTATTTAACTTGTCTTCCTATGTGGAACAAAAATGTTGCAATGATATTTTTAAGACTGTCATAGGTTGACTCATTTTGAAATATTTTTAAAAATTTAACTTTTGTTTAGAAGAGAATTTTGGATTCATACTCCCCTTCCTTGAGATTGTGATATGTCAGTCTAGTCCTGCTGTTTTGTGTATCATGGAATGTACTCATTCTGTGCTATTTCCAGAACATTTTTTTGGTAATTAATAGAGCTGGGTAATAGCTTTTTAAGCTAGAACTTTTGTGAAATTATGAAGTACTTAGTATAGTGCTAAATGTTATATTAGTACTTTTTGTTAGTACTTGTGAGAGTTGTTAAATATTTAATATAGTACTAAGTTCTGTATTCTGTATGTTAATAATTTTATGAAAGTTCTAAGCTTTGGGATGGAGAAAGACGTTTCTGGGAATATGCTTATTTTTGAGACATAATTCACTGGTTACTCAATTGAAGAAATTTCTTTTGGGGAACAGTACAGAAAGAATGCATAAAACTCATATTTAAGACTCTATGGTCACAAAGTATAGCTCTTATTCCCTTTAATCCTTACACTTAAGGTTGGGATTATCCCCTCAGTGTTTCTGTAGCAGAATGTGAAAAGACCACAAATAATTGTAGGAAAAATGAACTTTGAAGCACAGAGTTTACCTTCTCAGGAAGAGCAACTCTAAACTCCATGTCCTACCATATGCCCATCTACCTGCCATGACTGCTCTGAGTCAGGATGGCAGGCTCACTCCCATCATGCACTCTTTCTTTGTAAATACATCATTTGACAGTGAAATAGTGTGTAGCATTCAAATTCAAAAGGTATTGAGACATATAGCTCAGGATTGGAGTTTGGGATCTGGACAGCTTACATCATTGAAATTGAGACTATCTTGGAAAATTCAGATTGCAGGCTAAAGCCTCTCACAAATGCCCTCCAAGGTACCAGAGTTTCTTCCTTTTGCCATCCTCAAATCCAAAGGACCTTAGAGAAATCACTTCACTCTCTGGGCCTGGATGTCTTAGTCTGTTAATGGGTAGAGGTTCAGTTACACGACCTCTTAGTACTTCCCAGATGTAAAAGTTTTCTTCTGGTCCTGAAGGACTGAGTCTGTTGTATCGTATCTAAATATTTTCTCTTCAGACATCTTGGGGGAAAAAATCCGTTAAAAAAAACCCTGATATTCAGGTCCCTGAAACACTTCCTCATGACCCAGAGGGTATACGTTCTCACTTCATTGTCATCTTCCATAGACTGAATGACTGGTTGAGTTCAGGGTCATTAAGCTAAAATAAAAAGACTGCTTTTAAGAACACTAATTGACAGCTTTTAGAAGTCTCTAGCAGAACATGCCAAAAGGAGGTGAATGATTTTCCAAATCATATGTGGAACTCTGAAGTTGGGAGAAGTACTTCTAAAACCCACACACGTTTGTCCAACTTAAAATACTGCTGCTTGATTTTTTTCCCGTCATGGTTTATGGTTTACTAGCTGCACAGATTCAGCTGATGATTTCAAATGGATATTGCCCTTCAATGCCTGATTGATCCAGTTAGCCGAAAACTAAAATTTCTTAACTCATGGTGCAACTAAGGGGGGAAAACTTGAATATATTAGAGTCAATTCCAGTGCAGACTGATAAAATTAAGAAGGAATCTGATGGAGAAAGAGAAAATGAGAACAGTTGGATTTATCTGGTCATATATAATTATCTATATCTCTGGCAGGAAGAGTTGTTTTTGGTACTAGTAAACCCCTAAATGGTACAGCTGTTTTGAAATCTGTAAGTGGTAATAAATGCATAGACTGAGGGTAAAATATAGAATTGTATGAGAAATCAATAATGTAAAAGTGCCCTATTACTAAACTGCAGTGAATTAGCAGGAGAAATGTTCCAATAAATAAAATACATGTTGACAGCATTTAGCACACAGTAAAGCAAGATAGCTTTTTTATAAGCAGACACAGCTATAACTAACTAGATAGATTTCTAAGTGTATCAATAACACAAGGTCTTCTTTGATCTGGATCTCAACTACTGGCCTAACATTATCTTAAACCCTCCTCCTGCCTATCCAGTTCTCTGCTCCCACCAAATGACTGTAGTTCATTCATTGCACACATTTTTTAAAGTACCTACAGTGTGCTGGCATAGTTTCCTGCTCTGGGGATATAATAGTGAATAAGCAAAATATTCATGTTCCATGGAACAAACATCACAATAAACAAGCAAACAGAGGTGTTACAGTATGTTAGAATATGTTAAGGGTTATTTTGGTTTGAACTGTGTCTCCCTCTTTCCCCAAAAATGATGATGGAGTCCTAAACCTCAATAATTGTGAATGTGACCTCATTTGAAAATAAGGTCTCTGTAGATGATCATGTTAATATGAGGCCATTAAGATAGGCCCTAATTCAATATGAATGGTGTCCTTATAAAAACAGGAAATTTAGATACACACACTTATACACACACAAACACATACAAAGAATACCGTGTGTAGATAAAGACAGAGATTAGGGTGATGCCTCTACAAAACAAGGAATGTGAAGCTAAGAGGTAAGTATGGAATAGATTTTTCCCTCTCAGTCCTCAGAGGGAATCCACCTTGCCAATACCTTGATCTCCAATTTCCAGCCTCCAGAACTATGAGATAATAAATTTCAGTTAAGTCATCCAATTTGTGGTGCTTTGTTATAGCAGCCTTAGCAAACTAGTGTTTAGGAGAAAAGTAAAGTAGGGAAGGGGGGAGGTACAGAATGGGAGAAGTTGAAATTTTTAAGTGAAGTAGTCAGACATCCCTGAAAAGATGCCATTTGAGCAAAGACTTGAAAGAGAATAAGCCCTGCAAATGATCAGAAAGAATAGCACGTGTGAAATAACTGAGGGTCAAGGGAGACCAGCATTTTCTAAGAAGAGAGGAGTGGTCAGAGACTATGCAAGGTGGCAAGTGGTATAAAATGGGACAAGAGAGAAATTAGGAGGTCAGATTGTCTTGGACAAGTAGTACTTCTCAAATACTTGGGTCACAGGACTGCTTAAAATTATTGAAGACACTAAAGAGTTTTTGTTTATGTAGCATATGTCTATTGACATTTCCCAACTTGGAAATTAAAACTAAGAAACTTAAAAACTACTCATTAATCCATATAAAAACAGTGATGAAAGCCTACCATATGTTAACATTATTGCACTTTTATGGGGAAAAAAGCTTTATTTTTCTAAAACAAAGTTAGTGAGAACAGCTTACTCTAAGATGTATGACCTTGGGACAACTTACTTAACCTTCTGTGTCTTTGTGTCCTCATCTGTTAGTAGCTCATAGGATTATTGTGAGGAATCAATGAGATAATGCAGACAAAACACTAAGTGTGACATATAGCATGTATAGAGTGCCATAGCATTGCCTATCACTTTGTGGCCTTTGTTATTGTTATTTATAATTAATGTAATAGTGAAACAATGAGGACATTGGGCACATACTAAGTGCCGGCCACTGCCCTGGGTTGTTGGGAGGAGAAGACATAGCTGATTGGGCACTTGCTTTCCAGGTGCCCATGATCTAATCTGAAAGCACAGATATGTAAAGTAGTGTTTTATGTTAATTCTCTATACCATTTGTACTGTGTCTCTAACTTATATTATGTACATATTTTATATTTTCTGCGAGATAACACAAGATGGCATATGTCAATTTCAAAATAAGTGGCAGGTATAGAATTTTAAGTGTTCAGGAAAGGGAACTGTTGCACAGGATTAGGGAATTACAGTAAGGCTTTTCGGTGGCAATGGAATTTGCTCTATTGTATAAATGGGGTAAGTTGTCAGAACAAAGTAAGGCATTTCAGACCACTGACAGGAGTAAAACCATCAAGAATGGTCAGTTCTGTTATATTCAAGTAATAGTAAATAAAACAATTATTTGAGGGATAAAAGATCACCTAGGGCTTTTTTTATGTTTATTTATTTTTGAGAAAGAGACAAAGCACGATTGGGGGAGGGGCAGAAGGAGAGGGAGACGCAGAGTCTGAAGCAGGATCTAAATTCTGATCTGTCAGCATAGAGCCCAATATGGGGCTCAAACGCATGAACCTTGAGACCATGACCTGAGCTGAAGCCAGACGCTTAACCGACTGAGCCACCCAGGTGCCCCAATCACATAGAGCTTTAGCAGAAGCAGGATTGAAAAGGTTAGTAGTTCAGAGCTAAATGTGAATGGGAACTTTATGGTCACTAGGGAATACAGGAATCTGTATCAGAAGTGGGTACCCTCCTGTGTTCAATCCTAGACTTAAAAACTGGCTTCATCATTTGGAGCTCCTCTGTAAGCCATCAGTGTCATGGTTTGCATACTCCCTGGAGTCAGGCAGTCTAGGTTCAAGTTTCAGCAGCCACTGACTCATCCTCTCTGTGCCTCAGTTTCACCATGTCTAAAATGGGGAGAATAATGATGCCCACTCCAGAGTTCTTATGAAAAGCATAGGAAATCATGCATGTAAAATTGTTAACACCAAGCTCTAACATGGGCCTGGTGCAGCCCTACTGAGACCCAGGGGAAAATATGAGAATTTTTTAGAGTTTTAAGACCCACACCTTTCCATCACTCATTTTCCACTTCCTAGAACCATCCACTGCTATTCATTTACTCCATCATCCATGAACTGAGCAAATGTTTACCATTGTCCCTATTTGTACCATATGTTGCTCAGTGTTCAGACTAGACTCTTACAGTTCCATCAGTAATTAACTAAACCAGAGGCTGTGTGCCCTGTCATTATCTGATCTACAGTATGCATATTTGGTTGGTTACATTGCCTCATCGTCACCACAGGTAGATTTAGACACAAATGAGAGAATGATTTGAACTAGTCCTGCTGCCCTTGAGAACCATCAGACAAAATGAGAAAAGCTGTGGATTTTGTGGAGGAAATGATGTCAGGATTAGAGCAGCAGAAAAATGCAACCTGCCATGCATTTTAGTGGGAAAATGGTGTTCTCCAAACAAAATATCCAAGCCCTGCTTAACAACGTTATTGCCACTTAGATCAGCGCTATCACTGCCACGCTAGAAATATGAATTAAAAACACCTGTGGGTATGCACTAGGTCACTTGTTCTAGAACTGGAAACAGAAATAAAAGTGGTTTATCTTCTGAAAAGGGAAACTTTGTAAACAGAGAGGCTTTATTCTAATGCAAATAGCACAAATGACTTACTACAAAACCAAAATTATTAACTAATAAATGCCATAGGAGGCATAAAAAATACACAATTCTATTTTGAGACTGTAATTAAGTTCTATAATCAATATGAGTATATTACGTTTTTATATATGCCTTAAATCCTTTAGATGAAGATCTAATCAGTTTTAAGTTTGGCTTAAATATACTGTTAGGCTTAAGTAACTTTTGAAAGATAATTCTAAAAACAAATTTTTAAAGAATAGGTAAAAAATGTGTATAGTTCTGTAAATATAAGAAAGCTCTTTGTGTGCAAATGTTGCTAAAGGTGGGAATTAAAATCAGAGTAATTAGGAATGATTTGAGATTTATAAAATAGAGCATCAGCTTTCTTTCCTCCAAACATGGTGAGAAGAAATTTAGTTTGTTTTTTGTTTTTTGTTTTTTTTTTTTTAAGTTCAAAAGAGTTCTGGAAAGAATTCTTAAGCTATTTCAAAAATATTTTTTCATGTTCTATGTAGAAATTTTGAAAAACATGAAAAAAACAAAGAAAATAAAGTCCATATATTATTTTCATTTTATCCATCTAAAGTTGTTTTTAATAGGTTATATCATGTATATTATTTTAAATGTAATTTTCTTATTTAGTGGTATATTTGAGCATTTTTCAAGGCCTTAAAAATGTTTCTAAAATATTAATCCTAATGGTTATTTAGTATATAATTATTTTTATGTAACCATTATTTATTTAATCGGGTATTTATCACTGGTCATTTAAACCATTAACTTATAGTCACAATATAGATAACTCTTTGGTGAGTATCTTCATCCTAAATTATGTAACATATTGATTATTTATTATAGACAAATCCTTAAAATATAATTGCTAATTTGAAGAATATAAAACATTGACCTTTGATAGATATATTCAAGGTTCTCTCCAGGTAGTTTGTACCACTCTCTGCTCCCTTCAGCATAATATGTAAGGGTCTTGCTGCCTCACCAACATTCATTCATTCATTCATTCATTCATTCATTCAATATTTGTTCATTGAGGACCTATCATGTGCCCGGTATTGTACAAAAAATTGAAAATACAAAAGTTAGCTAGACACACTTTTTACCACCTTTTTAAGTATCCAGTTTAGTAGGCCAGTAAGAGACTAAATGACCAGACTAGTTTATTAAATTGTTATAAACTGTTTTAAATGTTATTAAGGAAATAAACAGACAGTCTCATTTTTGTGTTTGCCAATTTAATAGGCATGATTGTTTCTTATTGTTTTAATTTACATTTGATTACTAGGGAGGTTGAACATAGTGTTATAAGTCTATTGATTGAAATGCATTTTTTTCTGAATTATCAGTGTGTCTCTGGCCCATTTTTTAACTCACATGCTGACACATTTTCTTATTGAGTTTTTAAATCCTGTTATATATTAAAACCATGTATATTTTATCTTTTAAATTTTGTATCAGATGATATCTGATGCATACAAGTGGTATGCATACAAGGCCATCTTCTCCCTGAAATCAGATGTGGCCCTGTATTTTTATCCTTTTGTATTTCTCTTGTACATACCCTATCAATTTCCTTCTTTTGTTTGAATTTTCATTCTCTTTCTTGATCTCTCCCGTTAATGTTTAAACATAGTTGGTTATTTACCAACATACTGGAATGCTTTTATCCATACAGCCATGTAACCATCCTAACTCTACAGATCCCTCATGGCCACATTTTTGCTGCTGCCTCCATTACCTCATCTTCTTGTCAACGCCCCCTACTATGGTTTCTATGCCTAGGGAGTCGCACTGAAACTCTTGGTGACATCTCCCTCCACATCATTTATTAAAATGGATTTGTACATCCACAGAGATGGAAAAGTTAAAACACAGTGTTCTTTATTTAAGCAGATGATTTTATTCTGTTTATTGAAAAAAAAGGAAAATCTTATTCTTTCCATTAAAGGTATCTCAGTCTGTTCTACTTCAAAGCAGTCATTTTCAGTATATTATTTAATAAGCATATGGGATAAATAATTGATTTCACAGTGCAAACTTGTTATCAGAGCTATTTCTTAAATATCAATGTATCTCCATGGCCCTTTGGGAAGACCACCTGGAAGTAGAAATTTTACATGTGCTCATGGTGATGAGAACTTGTAGCTACTTTACATGTGGTTACTTGTGCTGTCCTCTGAGACTTTGCTGAATGCTGTGGCTGTTTTGCTGTGTCTCCTGGCCATTGGACATCCTGCTGGCATCTGTGTCTGCAGCTGAAGAACTTGTGGTCTATGTTTCGGGTATTGTGAGAGCCCACTAATCCTCTGTGGTGTACTTGCCCCCATCTTAGAGCTTGCTGACTCCAGAGATCCTCAGCATCATAACCACATCTTCTAAATGATCTTGGCTTAGGTTGTTTATTTAGAAATGCCTGCTTGGGGTCACCTCATTCTTCAGCATGACAGTGCCATAAGAAGTCCACTGGCTCTCCATTGCTTTCCTTTGAAATTCCATTAGAAGCACATGGAAACTTCTGGTTATTTCCCCCACCACGTGAAAGCCATAACCAGGAAACTGTGGGTGGGAGGATAAGTACTGTGGATATGTAGGATAAGTACTGTCTCTGCTCCACTCCCCCTCTGTCTCCATACAACCACTTCCAACTCTCTTGTATAAGAGTCTTCAAGAAGAACCTTTCTCAGAGTACCAAAAGGCTAATGAGACACGATCCCCATTGTTCTGAGATTTTCCCCAAAACCTATGCAGTTGTTTCTGACATATCCCCACTCACTACCACCTCAAGCACCTGGGATTTTGACCTAGAGAAAGGATCAGGGTAATACCTGTTTGATCCTTTGCCCTTCCCTCCTCCTCTTTGTACTTTCCATTCCTGTTTGACAGGATCTTCCCTCATTTGAATCTTGATTTCTTCCTTCCTTTAAGGATATCTTATTTGAGTCATTACCTTTCCCTGAATTACTGATCCAATGGACAAGAAGTCTCAGGTCAGCATTCTTTAAGAAAAATAAAAACTATATCAGTTTAATATTTTTAAATATATTATGCTTGTCATCGACATTTTTTTTGGTCTCTTACACTGCTTATTACTTCCCTATCTTGAAATAATGTATTTTGTCTTTCTTGATAGTAGCCTTTCTTGGTTTACATGAATCTATTTGGTCAGTTTTCTTAGTCGACCTTATCTGTTCCTCTTTACCCAACTTCCAATAACTGGGATGCTTCAGCCTTAGTCCTGAGTCTTTTTATTCTCCTCTCTCTCCATAGATCATCTTAAGCATTCTTATAGCTTTAAATCCATCTGTAAGCAATTAATTTGCAAATATATATCTTTAGACCAGACATTTTCTTGTGCTCCAGTCTTGTATATCTAATTGACTACTCAACATTTCCATTAGCATGTCTTACAGGGACTCAAATTCAACATCCAGAATTGATCTCTTAATCTGATCCTCTAAACTCACTTTTCTCAGAATTCTCTATCTCAATACATAGACCATACAATTTTATAGGCTGGATTCCTTCGTTGCTGTATCCAAACAATGACCTAATCCTATTTATTTTTACCTTTTAGCATCTCTCAAATCTACTCACTCCCTATATCTGAATTGCCAACAAATTAAGCTAAGCTGCCTCATTTTCTACTAGGCATTAACATAGTAGCCGCCTGATCAGTCTTGTTACTTTCCCTTTTGCTCCATTAACCTTTCCTTCCCATTGTAGCCAGAGTCACTGCAATCCTTTGACTTACTTAATCTTTCTATACTTCAATTCCCTTTTCTGTAAAATAGGGATAATAACAATTCCTACTTCATGTAAGAATTAAATGAGGGGAACCTGCGTGACTTAGTCCATTGAGCATTTGATTCTTGGTTTTGGCTTAGGTGATGATCTAACCGTTTCATAAGTTCAGGTCCTGTGTCTAGTTCTCTGCTGGTAGCACGGGGCCTGCTTGGGATTCTCTGTCTCTTGCTCTGTCTCTGCCCCTCCCCTGCTCATGCTGTCTCTGACTCTCTCAAAATGAATAAGTACACTT
Organism: Herpailurus yagouaroundi; assembly: GCF_014898765.1. Taxonomy (NCBI): domain Eukaryota; kingdom Metazoa; phylum Chordata; class Mammalia; order Carnivora; family Felidae; genus Herpailurus; species Herpailurus yagouaroundi. The sequence goes on along the minus strand of NW_024412411.1, from coordinate 13,136,541 downwards.
AAAATATTTTTAAACAACAACAAAAAAAAAGAATTAAATGAGTTAGCACATGTAATATAGAACATTGCTTGGCACATAGTAAAACTATGTAAGAATTTGCCATTATCATGATCATGATCATCCTTATTATAAAAAACTATTTTATTTAAAAATTTTCCATGGTTTCTTATAATGTTTTGAATTGAGTTCAAAACTCTTAGCATGGCCTATAAGGCCCAGCATGATCTGACCCCTGCCTACCTCTCTAGTCTTATCCATTGCCAAAGTCTGCTTCACTCACTGTGCTCAAGACACTGGGCTGCTCCTTTGGTTCTTTCATCATGCTGACTCCTTCCTGCCTCAGATACCACACACACTGTTCCCCTCTGCTCAGGATGCTCGCCCTCATACTCAAACTAGTCAGTTTCTGCTACTTGATATATCATTTTCTCAAAGAAGACTTTCTTGACTACCAGGGCTTCTTGCTGTTTCCCCATATATTCTCTTCTCCTTTGTAGCACCTAGAGACATGGTAAGTCAAATAATTTGCTATGTAACTAGTTGGTTAATATCTGTTCCTGGTTTCTGCCACTAGAAGATATGAGTGTAGGGACTTGCCCTATTTTGTTTATCATTATTTTCCTAGAATTTAGCATAATTTTTTGCACATAGTAGGTATTCAATAAATATTTATTGAATAATCAAGTGTAGTGAATATCATAGAAAACTTTATAGCTTTTTATATTCATGTAAATCCTACTTGTTTCCTATTATTTCTTGGTCCCTATTTAAACTTAAGCTGATACTGTGGATAGGATCGTGTTTAAATATGTTTTCTAACTGGTCACAATTGATACATAGGAAGGTGGTTTGTTTTTTTTTTTTATATTTTTTTTTTCAGTTTACCAAGCTTGCCCTGGGTTCTTTTTTTTTTTTTCTAACTCAGTTATTTCTGTTTTCAGCCTCACAGATAAATTATCTGCAAACTCTATTGTTTCCTCAATACCTGTAATTACTTGTTTTGTCATATTGCTTTGTTAGAAAATTTTGAATAATGGTAAATAATTGTATTGGTAGAGTGAGTTTTGTGTTAGCTTTAGACTGCAAAGTGTATTATATACAATATTTATGAAATCTGTTTTTTAATTAGGAATGGTTGCCAAATTTTGTTAGCCTTCATATGATTTTTCAAGATGGTCATTTAGTTGATATGATAAAGTATATTAATATTGATCTAACTTTATATTCTTAGAATAAGTTCTACTTGGTAATGGTATATTATTCTTTTAGTGTACTGATTCCCAAGTGTACATAAAAGCATATATACATACCATGTGTATGTCTGTGTATATGCCTATGTATGTATATGTATGTATATACATAATATATATGTATACAAATACATATACATATTTCTAGAAGCCTAACAAAATTAAAATTTCATTGGAGATAAAACCACACAACTAACTCAAACATCAATTTCCTTTGTTTCTGCCTCTAATTCTGCCAACCCATTGTGATCACACTGGTTATCTTAGGCTAACCAGAAGCCTCGATTGGCACTTATATACATATTGTACTAATTGAAAGTGAAAATAAATTATTTTTCAATAAATAATATTTCCTAGGAGGAACATCAAAGTGGTATTTAGGTACCATTTCTAGACGAAATCAAGGTTGTTTGTTTGGAACATTGAATCTTTCAAAATAGGACATCCTTCAGAGGCTAAGTAATCAAGGAGTTCCTTGGCCATGAAAGTCTAGGACCTTTTCAATGGATATTCCTTGGGTCTGCTACTGTCAGGTTTATGGTAGAGCTAGGGAGAAGATGAAAGGAAAAAGATCTTCACTTAATATTTGTTAAGTACCTACCATGCAGAAACCTTTGTTCCACAATAAGAATCTAGAGATGAATAAAAATTATTTTCTACCTTACTAGAGATATTAATGAGGGAAACACATTCAACAAATAAGTTATTTTTCTCATGTAGCTACCAATAGGATAAAAGTATCTGAATGAGTTTCTGTAGAATCTCAGTGGAGGCAGTCTTACAGCCTGTGAGTTAAGGGGATCTTCCTGGAGATAACACATTTGAGGACTTTCCCTAGCCTGTTGTTCTTCATTGCCAGGGGAAAATGACAACTCATAGGGAGACCTATTTCATCAGAGGACATGGAAGTTATATTTTATATCCTCTCTATATGCCATTCTTGAACAAAACAGCCTTTCTGGCTAAACCTATAACAAAGGGGACATAACATGCACTAAGAATGGTTAGTATGTTTTGAAGATATGCTCCGGAACCATGCCACCCAGACAGGCTTTGGAGCCCTAACCATACTGTATATCATCTGAGGTTCACAGTGAAATATTTTTCATTAAACGAATTTTTTAGGAGAGAGTTCTTTTGAATGATAGTTTGCTAAATTCAATATTGTGAAATAATCCTAAAGTAGAATTTCTTTTTATATTCATGAGTCACAAAACATAATGTTGGCAATTCCTGGCTTGCTTTTCAATGAGTAGAATACATTTTCAGAACCATGTTGTGAACTTTACACTAATTAGAATGCATGCCTCAACTTCAGAAAATAATTTCTCAAATATCTAATGATGTAGTAAGTAAACCGCTTAGGGAGTGTTCACAGTAATAATCAGGAAAGATATAGTAAGATGTAAATTAGCCTCTCTCTCTGTATCCACTTAGTTCCCTGTTGGGCCTCTATTTCAGGCAAGAGAAGAGCTTTAGATATTGGTAGCTTAATACATTTTAGACTTACCTGAAATAGGAGGCCAGCATTCATACCGGAGCCTCTGAACACCTAGTAACTGCACGGTTGGATTGATTCTAAGCAGGGTCCTTACTGTACCCCAAATTCAGGACCTTAGGGCCCAAACTTCCTAAAAGGACTAAATTTAAAGTGGCTTAATCTGCAGGAGAAGCCTTATAGCATGATTCCAGGGTCTAGCTCTGGACGACCCAGGGTTGATAAGGGATCACAAGTGATCATGTGGGATTTTCCAGAGCAATGTAGACAAGACTTAAAATGGACTTTTACCTTAGTGTTCTATGGAGAAAACACGTGGTATAAGAACATCTTATACCAAGATCTGATAACTCAAGGCAATGTTTCTTTCACTTACTGTATGAAGTTATTAATATAAAACAGGTATAATTTATTGCATGCCTACTATGTGAAGTGCCTGTTGCAGATACTTTATGTATTTTAACTATTTTTAATCATTACAAAAACTCTGTGAGATAGGTACTATTACATATAGCCATTTTACACATGTCAGAACTGACTCAGGAGCAAGTAAATATCTTACCAATGATACATTTAGTAAGAAGTAAAAAAGAGTGCAAAGTCTGACACCAAAAATCATATTCTTTATTACAGAGAGCACCTAGTACAATCCATGTCCCATAGTCTTATCCCAGAAAATGTTACCTTTTCCTTTCACTATCCCATTTCTTTCTTTTTTTCATCATTGTCTTTTTTTTTAATAACCTTTTTCAAAGTGCCTAGACTTGACAACCATAATTCTTCTTCTCTCCTTACGTACATAAATTAATTGCTTTCTCCTCCTTACAAATTAACATGTGTGTGGGTGTGTTTAGTCTCTGTGTCTCCCACAAAATTATAAAATACCCTCAATTTAATTTAGGGTTAATGCTACCTCATTTAAGCAATACATCAGAGAACTGCTTTGGTGAAAAGAAGAGTCGTTATTTTTTGCTCACAAACAAGCGCCTAATATGTGCTTAAAATTAGTTCTGTATGTCCCAGAATACAGTCTTGAAATCTATTGTAGTTGTCCTGGTATCATAGGGTTTCAATGTATACTGTCTGGTATACAGTGGATTTAGAGTTGTGAACTCTTGGATCACATGGTTCTTTGGACAAAATTAAGAGCAAAAAAATTAGGAGCAAAAATCTCAGTGAACAGAAGCATCCCTGGTCATCAGTTGATTTATGAGTCTCTAGCTTTACAGGACATTGCAATGTCCTCTCTTTAGATGTTCTTCTTGTACCAAATTTCCAATGAGAAAATTTTGGCTCAAGAGTTATTTTTACTACTGATTGACTATTTTAGTTTGAATAAAGTCAACCTCTCCAAGTTTCTACATCTTCATTGGAAAATGGAGCTAATAAGTCCCACTCTATATCTCAGTATTATTTAAAGATATAATATGGAAATTTGCACAAGTGGTCTTTAAAAATAAGGGCAGAAGAGTGGGAGGCCAGATAAACAGAAGTTGTCACACTTACTGCTGAAAACATCTACAACAGGAGGAGAAACAATATTCATAATATTAGCTACCATTGAATGTGCCCCACTGTTTAAGTGATCAGTATCTTCATCCTTTGCTGCATACACTGACTCTGTAAGGAACATATAGTGCCCACTATATGCCAAGCAGTTAGGGTATGCAACTTTGAGTAAGACACAAACACAATAGCCCTACAAGGAAGATATCATTAAACCCACCCTAGGGAGAAGGAAACTGTGACTCAGAGAAGTTAAGTAACTTCCCTAAGATTATAGCTGTGAATCACTTTCACCCATAAATTTTTTTTTGATTGATGAGGGCCCCATGAAGTTGGAATGTTCCTATACATCTAGCACATCACCTTTTGCCAAAGAGTAGATACTCAGTATTTGTTAAACAAATAAGTTAGTAAGTGAATAAATGAATGAACAAGAGTTCAGGTGGAGTAGAAGCAAACATAAGAAGCCAGAGGAATATTGATAATTGAAATTCATTGTTGCCATGTGCATCCCTAACTGACCACCAGCACCACACAGGTAGCAACCAAATGTGATGATGTAATTATTTGGAAGACTGGGAACTGCATACTAATAAAGGATGTATGTTATGCTTTTAAACACAGTGCAAAATTTTTAATTCGGCATCTGCATAGCATGACTATCTTAACTTCCTTTTTATGCCTTTAGCTCTATTTTAATGACTGTCCATAATAAAAACTTGCCAGCTAAGTGCAAAATACTGACCTAATACCAGCCACCCAGTCTGGACTCTTCGATTAATTGTTAATGAAGGAAACATATTTGATCTTTGTAGCCTAAAAGGTTTCAGGCTCAGTATCTGTCATCCAGCATTCTTACCCACCTCTCTTGTGGACCTGCCTTGTGAGCCTGTTTATACCACCAATTAATTTAACTGGACCTTTTTTTTTTTCCTTATCTTTGATGTAGAGATATGGTACAAACATTTCTCAGAGCCATTATGAGGAACTACTTTAAAGAATGGGTATTAAGTTATTACCTACATAGCCCTAGTCACATAATCAAATACTCTCTATCTTTTTTCCCCTCATAGGATTAAAGGAAATAAATGATTTTACAAAATTAGCAGCTTTCTGGAGTCATTGAAGTGTCCACTCCTATTTCATTTGGTAATACTCAGTTTACCTATTTTCAAGTTGCATTCTGATATGTGAGTGTGAAAATCTTTTAACATAGTGAAATTTATGGGCAGTGGAGAAGGTTTTATAGTTTACAAATAGCAGAGAGATAGTCAGGTAAGCCTGTAGATATTAGGCACATTTGAAAATTATTTACTTTTTCAAGGAATAAAAAGGAATCCACCTCCCCCAAAGACTGGGCAATTCTTGCCTTTGTCTTTAGATGAATTGAAATTGAAATGAATTCAGGCATCAAGCCAATTCTCTTCCTAGTCCTCCGCTGCCAGCCAAAAAAAAAAAAAAAAAAAAAAAAAAAAAAGCAGTCAGTGGAAATTATGCTGCCTGTATCCTACTCACAAAAGGAAACAAATGTTCCAGTACAAAGTCAGTAGGAGGTTTTTGATACCAGATGAATTCTCTTTTCTTTCATTGCACTTGGATTTGTCCATAACCACACCCACAGTTTTCAATAAATGATCCTTTAGGTTCTAAGTAAAGCCTTGTTAAAAGGTGAACTTCTAAGATGTTTTAAGCAAAATGTAAAAAGATTCATATACTGCTCCTGAGCATTTTTAAGAAGTGAAAGGCTTATAGTTTGTTCTAGTAAAATTATTTTATTAAACTTGTTATATGCGTTTGTTTGAGCTGGGTAAAAATTAAGTAAAAATAGAGCGTATCTTCAAAAAAAAGATTTTTTTGTGTGTAACTTCTTTAATAGTTCTTAAATTAATTCTAGATATGACCATCAGCTAAATACAAATACAACCCTGCTTTATGGTCAAAGTTCAGTATTGTTAAATGAGCAAATGGAAGAATGAATGAATGTTCTAGCCTACAATTGAGAATCTGTTTTTCATACAGATGTTGTCCTGGACACTGTGGCCTACAAATGGGAACTGTCCAGACTTGCCATGAGAAGTGATTATAGGAAAATGTTTCACTTATGTAAAAAAACTCCACTAGTGCCTTTTGGGGGAAGTCTTCTAAGATGTCCCAAGGTGTCATTTCAATGGGTTATTCATGAGACTGTATTTCACTGTGGTTTGTGTGTATGTATTTCACTGTGATTTGTGTACATGCGTGTGTATAATACATATATACATGCATACATATATGTGAATATATATGTGTGTTTATGTGAAATTTATGAAATGAATATGAATTCATACATTACATATATAATTTGGTAGTAACATCCTAAAACTTTTATCTGCATATGGCCTTAACTGCCCCTGCTCTGCCATGGTAGTTAAAATCATTTTCCTCATCCTAGGATGAGAGCAATATACCATTAGGCAGACAGGCATACCACCCATCCAACATTAAATGCTGTGAAATGATGGCATTTGGATAATAATGTTCTCTCTAAAATGCTGTGCTGTGCTTTGTTATCAGAGATTTGTGCCCTGACCTTCTAAAGAAGCTGCTGTTTTCAACTCAGCTTTCATTTTTTTCTGAGGTTGTCACTTTTGCCATCTGCTAGATGTATCTTCTGGGAGACAGGAGCTGTGTGCACACAAACTTTCAAGGAAGCATTATTGCATAATTTGCTTGAGGTCAAAGCCAATATTCTGGAAGTTGGTTCATCATTTATTGTGATGTGGCAGATATTAGAGGACTTTATAAACACGTTGTGCTTTTGGAGTATATTCACAAAGTATTGAACGTAGCAGAATGTGACAAGTAATATTTATGCCTCAATGAGAATTATTAATCTGCCCAAAGTACAACGATAGACCAACGTTTGTTTGTTTGTTTGTTTTGTCAGCTCTACTTACCCTTGGACTTTAGTTTCTGAAAAATATTTTTGGGGAATCAGAGAAGTGAATGGAAAGTAACTTTTTGTTGCCAAATCATAAAATTAAAATTTATTTCCACTGCAAAATAGGAGAAAGTAAACACCCTATCTTTCGGCTTCTGCTTTTAAAAGAATAAGAACCAAAGAGATTGTTTTATATTCTAGTTAAGTACCTTCTAAAAGAAATATATACCTCCCTGTTGCACTCCAATTTATTTACTTTACCTTCAGATGTAGATATATTCTAGAATTGATACTGAGAATTAAATATTTTATATTGTGTTCTTAAATTATTAGTCAAATATGAGCTCTTTAGAGAAAAATGATTTAGGCAGAACTTCACTCTAATAGATGAGAACAGACTCTAAGAGGAATATGAAGTAGATTTCAAGCCTCATTTTCTTTTAAAGTCTGATTGGATTCTGCCTGTGATTAGGGAGTTATGGGGAAACCAGGGAGGTGAATTAGTTCCTTCAGGCTTCTGTTGTGCAAACTATTATTCTATTGCACATCTCGATACAGCAGGAGGCTGAATGAGTTTTTTCTTCTTCTTCTTCAAAAGGTAAACTGCCTAATCTTTTGTGACTGGTATAATACATAAAATAAACATATATTTAAATAGTCCATTTTAAGGCATAACTAAGATAAAGCCCATAAAGTGCTTAACATAGTAATGATCAATAAAAATAAAGCTCTCATTCATTCACTTATTCAACAAATACTTACTGCATATTTACCTCGTGTCCATGAGTAAAATTAATGTAGTTTCCTCCCTATGAACCCAGTGTTTATGATACAGTGTTATAACTGTGGCAGCAGAAATAAGATTAATGTGCTCTGGGAGCACAAGAAAAGCCTACCACCTAAACCCAACTTGTGAGTCACACAAGATTTACAGGAAGGATGATGCTTGAGCTGAGTTTAGATGAATAGGGGCCAGAGGAAGGCATGGAGATGGAAAAGGCCTGGTTGTATTTGGGAGAGTATAAGAATAAAGGGAGAGAGGAGGAATGGAGGGAGATGGGACGAGAAGAAATTAAGGACAGATCATAAAGGGTTTCTGTGGGCAGAGTAAAGAAGGTTAAACATTATTCAAAAGCTAAGGAGAACCATTATGTTCAGCACTTTGTAATACAGGACTTGGTTCTCAAAAAGCTCTGATCAAAGCAATATTGTTACAGTAAAAGTTATGAGGGATGCCTGGGTGGCTCAGTCAGTTAAATATCCCACTCCTGATTTCGTCTCAGGTCGTGATCTCACAATTTGTGAGTTCACGCCCCAAGTTGGACTCTGTGCTGACTTTGTGGAGACTGCTTGGGATTCTCTCCTCCTCCCCTTCTCTTTCTCTCTCTCTCTCTCTCTCAAAATAATTAAATAAACTTTAAAAACAAAGAGTAAAAATTATTAAACAACCTGGCCAATAAAAGGTAATGTGTGATTACACCATGCAAATAGTGTACTTTTGTGTAATTTTAGTGGACTTTTCCATGCCAGCATGAGTATTATACTTTAAGAGCTTTTTCAACTCAGTGCTCCAGGAAGGCTTCATAGTCCATTGGGATTGGCACAAGATATAAAAACAATTTGCCATCGCTAATCTATAGCACTGTAAAACAGACATAATCTAAGTGGAAGAGCACAGTCTTAAAATGAAGGACCCCAGTAGAAAACAGAGTCTTCCACTTCTTTTTTCTTCATTTTAAATTCAATCATTCATTTATCTCACTATAACTATTTTGGAGGCATTTATGATGTGGGATGACAAAGATAAACCAGAAACAAGTGCTGACCTCATGTTCATGAAGGTGAGGCTAACAAATAAGTATATGTATGTATGTGTGTGTGTGTGTCTATATATATAACATACATATGTATATATATATACACATACATATGTATATAGCACATATATATGTGTGTTATATATATATACATATGTATATAGCACATATATATATATATGTGTGATATATATATATATATATATATATATATATATATAAAACAAATATGTACACACACACACATACACACATTGCAAACTCAAAGTAGGGAGTGGAAAGTGCCTAAGGAGGGGGTAACCACCTGCTCTGGGACCTTAGAAGAGGGAACAGTTGCTTCCAATTGTGAGGAGTGGATTGGTGTGAGATCAGTCCCAGAGCAAGTAACAATTGCTCCAGGCCCTGGGTTGGCAGAATTTAAATATAAGGACAGGGAGGGCCAGCAGGCAAAGCTACAAGGTTTCTCACGACCATCCATACAAAGCAAACTGAGCAATAGAGTTGATCAGGATGGTTCCTAACTGGAAGACAATAGTGAGAAATGAGGGTTGAAAAGCAAGATAGAGTCCAGTCATGAAATGCCATGAATCCTATGCTAAACGAAGTTGGCCTTTATTGTCCAGGCAGTAGGGAGCCAATGGAAGTTGCTTTTTTCCTTCTGGTATTCCTTTGCTACTTAACATACACTGACATTCAGTGTCATTTTATGTCTGTATATCCTATTTCCCCACAAGACTGTAAAATCTGTGGTGTCAAGGACTTAAACATTACTTGTCTTGCACGCAGCAAGTATCCAGATTGGGTGGGAAGGGATATAATTTTTATTGAGTACACTTTATGTATCAAACAATAGTGGATGCCTTTACACATGAAAACATTCTTTGCACCAGTCTAACAGTCACTGTTTTGAAATGAGGAAACTAAAACCCAGAGGAATTACAGAACTAGCCCAAAGTTGCACACTTAGTAAATAAAGTCAGGAGATCAACCAGGTCTATCAGCTCTAAAACTTGTACTCTTCCCACTGTATTACAATGTTTGATCGTTTGTTTGAATTACTCATTTCTTTTTTTTTAAGTGTGTTTGTTTGTTTTTGAGAGAAAGAGGGGAAAAGCACACACGTGAGCAGGGGGAGGGACAGAGAGAGAGAATCCAAAGCAGGCTCTGAGCTGTCAACACAGAGCCTGACACAGGGCACTAGTTCACAGACCATGAGACTATGACCTGATCTGAATCAAGAGTCTGACACTTAACCAACTGAGTCACCCAAGTGCCCCAGTTACTCGTTTCTTGAACATATATTTCTTTTTTTTTTTTTAATTTTTTTTCAACGTTTATTTTTTATTTTTGGGACAGAGAGAGACAGAGCATGAATGGGGGAGGGGCAGAGAGAGAGGGAGACAGAGAATCGGAAACAGGCTCCAGGCTCTGAGCCATCAGCCCAGAGCCTGACGCGGGGCTCGAACTCTCGGACCGCGAGATCGTGACCTGGCTGAAGTCGGACGCTTAACAGACTGCGCCACCCAGGCGCCCCATTGAACATATATTTCTTGAATGGTTGTGTATGTGCCTGGCCCTATTCTAGGAACTGAGAATACAGAATAGTGGTGAACACAACAGAAGAGTCCCTGCCTTCTACAGCTTATACTCTAGTTGGCGAGCCAAACAATTAATAAATAACAAAATGAATTCAGATGGTGGTAATTGTTATGAAGAAAGCAGGGTGATAGATGGAGAATGCTATATAGTGGTGGTGGCGAGGAGTTTATTAGTGGTCAAGGAAGGCTCCTTTGAGGTAGTAACATGTAAACTGACTTCTGAAGAATAACAAAGATGTAAGAATCCTGGAAGGAAATATGAAAGCAAACACAAAACCCCCAAGGAAGAAATGAAATTGAATTTGAAACTTTATGGTTGGGAGAATGAAAGTAAAAGAATGTATCAAGAGGAAACAAGTATTCATGACTTAAGATTATTTTGCCCCCTACAAAAGCTATAGTATTTAGATATTAACCCGGCTAATACTTAACTGAGCACCCAGTGTCTGATAGGCTTATTGGCAATTTTGGAGCCCTTATAGTGTACCATGTTAAGTTCTTTGTGAGAATTATCTCATGGACTGTTTACAACAGCAGTTCTTTTTTAAAAAAAATATAATTTATTGCCAAGTTGGCTAACATACATTGTATATAGTGTGTTCTTTTGGGGGTAGATTCCCATGATTCATCGCTTACATCCAACACCCAGTGCTCATCCCAACAAGTGCCCACCTCAATGCCTATCACCCATTTCCCCCTCTCCCCCAAGCCCTTCCATGACCCTCAGTTTGTTCTCTGTATTTAAGAGTTTTTATGGTTTGCCTCCATCTCTGTTTGAAACTCTTTTTCCCCCTTCCCTTCCCCCATGGTCTGTTAAGTTTCTCAAGTTTTACATATGACTGAAAACATACGATATGTCTTTCTCTGACTGACTTATTTCACTTAGCATAATACCCTCCATTTCCATCCACATAGTTACAAATGGCAGTATTTCATTCTTTCTCATTACCAACTGGTATTCCATTGCATATGTAAACCACATCTTCTTTATCCATTCATCAGTTGATGGACATTTGCTCTTTTCATAATTTGGCTACTGTTGAAAGTGCTGCTTTAGACATTGGGGTACATGTGCCCCTATGAATTAGCACTCCTGTATCCTTTGGATAAATTCCTAGTAGTGCTATTGCTGAGTCGTAGGGTAGATCCATTTTTAATTTTTTGAGGAACCTCCACACTGTTTTCTGGAGTGGCTGCACCAGTTTGCATTCCCACCAACAGTGTACAACAGCAGTTCTTAATAAATGTTTTGTTTTATGACCCCTTTCACTGGAGTTGGTGACTCCTATATTGTTTATATACATTTTAACTATCAATATGTATTATATTAGACATTAAAACTGAAAATTTTTAAATATATATTAGGTAATTTATAAGTAATAACATGTTACATGTAAACATAGTAGCTTTTTATTAAAAATAGCCATGTTTTTCAAAGCAAAAAGAATTAGGAAGGAAGATTAGCATTATTTTACACTTTTCAAATTTCTTTTATATCTGGCTTAATCTAACATCTATATTCTGTTATCTTTCATCTGTGTTTAATCGATATGCATATTGTTTTAGTTGAAGTAAATGAGGAAAATGTGATTTCACAGATATATGAATGGAGAAAAGTGAAATGTTTTTATAGCCTTTTCAAATAATTGTGGATATTCTTTGACACTACACTAAGACTTGGCAAAGGAAAATTTTTTAAAGGTTAATTTCAATGTGGAATCTGAAACCATTTTGATAAACTTTTTGTACAATGTTGTTCTGAAATTTATTCATCTGTCTTATACTTTAAATAGACCTTTTACCACAAATATGGGTTTATAATGTCATATTCATACAGACCCTCCAAATGTTGACTTTTTTCATTATGCAATATCAAAAGAATCCTATTTGTTAATATTAACACCCATCTCATCAGAAAAGTCTTTGATGTTTGGAAAGTTGTCATGCTCATGGTGATGGACGCAAGGTTTCCAAATTCTAATACTTGCTTGAAAAGTTGAATTTTACTGTTGACAACAAATACCATCAGATGTTTCCCTGAAGAAACAAGGTCACTTCCTTAGTTTTGAAAACATTTTGCCAAATATCCAAGACTAAATAATCATAGCTTGTTTATCAGTTATTCTCTCAAGTAAACATGGTATTCAATGAAAATGTGGTTAGCTTACTTGCAACTTAAATACATCATACAATCTTTTTTTTCCCCTGGGAAAACTATATGCAACACACCACAGAGGCATCTCTCTCATTTCATCATGCAGAATATCACAACTGTATGCACTCAAAACTCAAGATCTTTAAAAATAAATTAATAATAATAATAATAATTTGCACTGTTTCATCAAAGATATTCTTAATTAAAACTAACAATTTTTGTTATGAGCGTACAGTTAAGAAAGAATTCAATGATTACTAGTACATTTTGGTGCCACTGCCTTAATTTGTGCTAAGGCATGAATGATTTTACCCCCATTGCTTTTGCACCATCAGTGCAAAGTAAACACATGGAGAAAGGAAAATAACATTTTATTATTGTAAAAATGTTTTTAATCTTGAGAACATTTGAGTATTCCTAGTTTATAACCAGTCCAAAGGTATTATTATTCCTTTTTTTCTAGTGAATAATATAAATGAGAGAACTTCAGAGAATTGCTCAGGATGACAGGTAAGAAGTGGCAGAACTAGGATCTAAACATATCAGGAATGATTCTAGAGCTTGTTTTCTTAATCTATTGCAAGACAGTGATGCCCATAGATGATAGCAAGTGCTCATTTCCATCCCTCTTGACCTCGTCAAGATTGGTACAGGTAGAGGTAGGGGTATAGGTTAAAGGCTTGTTTTGTCAGAGTCACAATCAGTTATTTCCAAGATTATTTCAAAGGAGAGTTATATGGCTGTAACAAGTGAGCACCTACCATACTGCCAGGAAATACTAGACACTATATATATATATATATATATATATATATATATATATATCACTCTATGTATATATATCACTATATATCGCTCTCTATATATCTATATCTATCTATATATATTGATATATATCAGCCTTTTAACATTTTAACAAAAAATGCTCATTATTCAGTAAAGAATGAAAAGAATAAGATTGTTTTCAAAGATGTGGAATAGAAAAAAGTAGAACATGCAAATTGTTGATTTCAGAGAAAATGGGAGAATTGCACTTTTGAAGTACAATGAATCAAAAGAAATGGTGTATAAAGTGATCATTCATGGCATTTTGCAATATTCTGGAAAATAGGAAATGAGGAAATTAACTAGGATAGATGCAGTGGGACTAGAAATAAAAGGTGAAAATAAAAGATACTCAAGAGATAGAATCAACAGAACTTGGAAAATGATTGTTGACAACGTTCAGGGAGAAAAGGGACAAAGACAAATTTGAAATATTGTGCCACACTCACACTGTTGTTGTGTATGTGGCACATCTCCCCAACTAGACTGTAAGCTCTTTGAAAACAAGGATTGCATCTTTGTTGTTGTTGTTGTTGTTGTTGTTGTTGTTATCACAATCTGACACAATGTTGAGCACATTGTAGGCATTCAAATACCAGAATTAATCAGGCACCTCAACCTTTAGCCCTCTTACATTAAAACCAAATAACCCCTTTCGTCTAACCTTTCCTTATTAGCTCATTCATACAAATTATTTTAAGTATTCTTCCATTTTGTTTAACTCAGTAGTCATGTATTGAGCATTTGCTGTCACGAGGAATTGGATTAAGAGCTAGATGCAAATATAGTGTGGCCCCTGTCCTCCAGATGCTAAGAATTTAGAGGAAGATAGACACATATATAAATAACTCTATGGTCTTACTCACAATTTGAATGAAGTCATGTGGAATCACAGAGGAAAGGGCAATCACATCTGCCTGAAGCAATTGGAGAAAATATCAGATAGGATTTGAGATGAATTTTGATGTTTCAATGGCAATTCAACAAGAGAAGAAGAGAAGTGTTTTTGGCAGAGGAAGCAGGTCAGTTTAGTTCATGCAAAAATTTATTCAATTCTTTTCACATATAGGTACTATATTATTTTGGCACAGGAATTGAATAACTTAGTTTTAATACTTTGAATTGGTGCTCAAAGTAGAACCGGGAAGGTAAACATGTAAACAAGTATAATATAGTGTGCTATGTGTAATAATAAAATTGTGACCCAGGCACAGAATAATACAGAGGAGGATGAAGAGGATAGTGGGGACCTACTTCCAGGCATTTTGCTTTATATGCTTCCAAGGGGTATATAAGACTATATAGAAACAAGTAGTGAACAATTTAAAAAGCAGTTACCCTTAGATCATCTCTCTCATTTGTGTATATATTCCTTTAGTCACTGGGTTGAACTGTGTGACAACTATGGAATGTGCCTCACGAACTGCCAATTATAGGGAGCATAATTGATCCAGACCTATATATATGTATTTCAATTTAATTCTCTAACATTTAAAATTTGATATTTCACTTAAGAAAATTTGATTCCTGATTTCTGTAAGGAGGGGAGAACAATCTTTCAACGTTAGACCCCCATTCTAGAATGGCAGAAATTCAAGAGCTAAAGAGAACCTCTTCCCTTTAGGTAAAATATATGCTCATTCCCCACTTCTTATTTTATTCCCAGTATGGAGATCAGTTGCCATTTAACCACACTCTTGCTGTATTGTTTTACCTCTCCTGGGCCCATTTCACTCTCCTATATATGTTGTCTGCCTTAATAGCTATTTGAATTTGAGATCTGCTATTTTGAGCACATTTTACCATGAAAATAGTGTGAAATTAGTTAGGCCTGGAAAACAGGAGAGCAATGAGGACAACAAATGAAATTCTAAGCTGGGACAGTGATAATAGAAACTGGGAGGAACTGGATGGATTTGAGGATATTTTAGGGGTAGAATCAACAAGACATGATATTTAATAAAATATAAGGACTGATGAGCAGGCAGGAGTCAAGGATGACTCTCAGATTCCTTGACGTGGTAAACAAGTGACTCATGAGCTACATTTCTTTCTGGGAGCTGTTGAGGAGTGCATATTAGCTTCTAATGGCATTTCAGCTAGATATGATTGCGGGGCACAAGAGACATGATACTTGGCAGTTTTGTAGGTGAGTGTAACTGACAACATTCTAAATCATATCTTAAGAATTCATAGCTTGAATATTGTATTTGATCCCAAATTACTCTCCTTGCTTTCTGACTCATTCTACCAAGCCTATTTTTAACTTAGCCTGTTCACCGTCCTTGAATTAATCATGGTAAAATATCATATTTATCTGATCATTCCTTATTAAGAATACCTGCTTTCTCTAAGAAAGCCCATACTCCTAGGTCTGGCATTCACAAAACATATGCATATACCCTTAAAGAGTTGTTATGGGGACCAAAGGAATTAACTGTGCCTGGAACTTATTCCTGATATTCCTATAGTTACTTCCCTTATTTTCTTCCCAGTATCTTAACTATCCATAAAAGGGGAGTTGTAAGGTCTAGTACAGTGCCTGACATGTAGAAAGCACTCAGTGAGTGCTAACAATTACCATCATTGTTTCTCCAGACCTCAGTATTTTTTTTCTGCCACTTCAGTGACATCAACAGATCTCTCAAACTTACAAGGATCCAAATTGAACTCTTGATTTACCTCTTGCAATCTAGTTCCCCTAGCCACATCACAGTCTCTACATCTCATATATGGCATCTCTGTCCAGAATCTTTGATTCTTCTCTTTCCTTGAATATTCCAACCAACATTAAATCCTGTCAATTCTACCTCCAGATCATGTCTCAAATCTTGCCATCCCTACTGCTTCCAGCCTATCTAGCCACCATCAATTTATGACCTGGGCTGTTTTAACCGGTCTTTCTGTCACCACCTTTTGCTCTCTCCAAAGTTTTCAGACAGCAATTAGTGTAATCTTTGACTAAATAAGACCATGTTACTCCACTGTTTTAAATTTTCATGACCCACAAAACCTACACCATCCTATTGAGCCCCCTGTGTCTGACCCCTGCTACCCTCTCTAACCTCTTCTCCCCCTTTCTTACCTAATTAGTTTACAGATATTTCATTTTAGTTCCTTGAACAAGTTAAGCACTTTCTTCTTCTTAGGACTTGGTGCATCTCGTTCTTCTACTTGTAATTCTTGTAACTGCCATACTGCTTCACATTCTACCTGTCTTCTTATCTCTACCTTAGGTCTTTGCTCACTTTCACTGAACATTTTTGGCCATTTTTTTTTCTTCTCTCTTCTTGTCTCTGTTTGTATTCCAAGGAGACTTCAGTATCAGCCACAAAGTACTCTGACTTGATCATCACTTTAATTCATTCATGGGACCTTTACTACACTCACATGACTATCAGGGAGTGCCAGTTGATCTCTGAAATCTTGAGTCCTGAAATCCCAGTGTCCACAGACTACTGTTCCCTCTTGTATCCTCTGTTCTCCTAAATCTGTACTTTGACCTTGTCATGATCTCATTCTTTTTTACCCACTTCTCTTCTTCCAGGCTGAATGTATTCCTTGATTCTCTTCCTTTTCTATCTTTTCTGATTTGCATTCCTCATTCCCTTGAGAGTTAACTACATTTGCTTTTCAAATCTCAGCCCTAGAGCAACCAAACCTTTCCTTTTCACTGTTCATGATTACTAATCCCTGTGGGAGAAAATCCCATAATCATGCTGATTATGCCCCACCTCAGTGCTGCTCAGCAGACCTCTACTCATCCTAAGGTGTTTCTCCTGCCTCACAGGTGCAATTCCAACCCTTTACTGTTTTATGTAAGTCATCGAATTCATTCTAGACTTTCCCTTTGGTATCCTGACATATAAATGTATCAGCAAAGACATTATCAGTTAAGACCACCTTCAGCTTTTTACTCCTCCACCTTAAAATAACCCTATAACTCTTCTGCCTTAAAATAATACTTTGTAAGAATTTAGTCCTTCTTATCCCAGATAGAAAATTATCCCTCCCCCTACACAAGGCTGAGGTATGCTATCTCAAAAAAACAAACTCATCTGTTCTTTGGTTAATCACATTTTGTGAGTATAAAAGCGCGTGTGTGAGTGTGTGTGTTTTTGTTTATAGTAAGATATATTTATAAGGAAAATTAAAGATGGACTGCTCAAAATGACAAAGTCCAAAGATCTATAATTCTGACATCATTGAAAACTTTAATATATTGGTGAATATACTTTCAAACTTTTCTATCCATATATATTATAAAATGTAAATCTTTTTTAATGTTCATTTATTTATTTGAGAGAGCAAGTGTGTGTGTGCGTGGGGGAGGGGCAGACAGAGAGGGAGACACAGAATCTGAAGCAGGCTCCAGGCTCTAAGCTGTCAGCACAGAGCCCAACGCAGGGCTCAAACCCACAAACTGTGAGATCATGACCTGAGCTGAAGTCGGATGCCTAGCCAATGGAGCCACCCAGACACCCCATAAAATGTAAATCTTATATTGTATTCTACTTTACCTGAATATGTATTGTAAATATATATTCATCTCATGATACCATTGTATTCCTTGCTGTGGTTTTACCAACATGTATTTAACCAGTATCTATGGTAGGGACTCAAGAATCTGGACTCTAGACCCTATTCTCCTCCTTCATCAGGATTTTGCTTCCCATGGACTCCCTTTCTCTTTCATACCTTCAATCTCTAGTTCCAGGGGCTTCATCCCCTTAGCTCCCAGAGGTGCTTGAGTCCTCTCCCTGTCATCCTCTAAAACCTTGCCTCTTCCCTGCCTCCTTCTCATGAGACTCTACCACATGTCTCTCCTAAGAACAAAACTCTTTCACAAAAATAGTAATCACCCTTTAACTTATCATGAGTTCTCGGGCCTATTTTAAACTGGCATTTTCTTTATACCTATTTATTGAAACCACTTTCTCTCTACAGTCCCCCAACCCCTGAAAACACTTTCCTACAGTTACCAGTCCCCAAACACAGACCTCTGGTAGCTCCTTGGCAGCAAATACTAAATGCAACTCCTAGAAGTTTTAAGTAAGTGAAAACAGGAATCTCTTATTCCTAGACTAAGAATGATATTCAAAAACACATGGATTGTTGGGTGACATGTTTAAAAAGATTTTTTTTGGTGGGAGATCTTTATGTAGCTAACTGTAAGCAACAATAGTTAGAAATGTCTGAATTACACTTATATCTTTATACCCTAAGAATAGGCCTATGGAAATGAGAAAGACTTTGAATGATTTTCAACAAGTAATGTCTATGAGAAAAAGACATCTTTTTATTCCTTGTGCCATTTCAGATTTACTGCCTAAAATAAAATATCATCCAGGACAATTTAGAAGATATTTGCTAACTCATGTATCTTTCTATCAAGTGACATTTTTACTTCTGGTATCTAGCTTGAGGATTATTTTAATTTGCTATTGTCTGTTTTAGACTTTTTTGTGCCCCAGCTATATATATATATATATATATATATATATATATATATATATATATATAATTTTGCTGTATAACTGATATTAAATAAAAATAAACAAATGTCTTTGCTGGAGTAGCTGTGCAGAAAATAGACTTGGATATTGATGATTCTGGGCAGAGAGTTAAAAGAACATATAGATTCTTCCTAGAATGAAGGGGATGTACAGGACTCTTGGAGTTGGTAACAGATTATGTAAAATTTCAGTATTATTCAACACAGGACATGGTTTTTAAAGGTTAAAAGAGTTTTACAGGGCACCTGCATGGCTCTGTCAGTTAAGCATCTGACTTCCACTCAGGTCATGATCTCACAGTTTGTGAGTTTGAGCCCTGAGTCAGAGTCTGTGCTGACAGTGCAGGGCCTAGAGCCTGTTTTGGATTCTGTGTCTCCTTCTCTCTCTGCCCCTTCCCCACTTGTGCTCTGTGCAAAAATAAAATAAACATTAAAAAGTAAATTTCAAATATAAAATAAAATAAACATTTAAAAAATTAAATAGAAAATAAAAGTTAAAAGAGTTTGAGTCTTTATCTAGTTTTTATTTATATCACAATTTTGACTACTGCAACCTAAGCATCCCTTTCCCCACATTCAGAATTTTTAGCTAAATTATCTTTACCAAAAGAAGAGTGGTTTAGACTTTTTAAAAAATCTAGAAAATGGTTATCATTATCATTTTTTATTACTTACCTACCATCAAATTAATTTTTTTTAACCCAGGAAAGGCAATGTGATATAATGGAAAGAAGATCCGATTTGGAGCCTAACAAATATGACTTGAATCTGAATTCTACTGTTGACTTGTTTTCTGTGTTTAGAATGTTATCTCACTCTTCTTAGCCTCAGTTTTTCATTTGTTTGTTTGGTTTTTTGTTGTTGTTTTTTAATGTATAAAAAGAGGGAAATGGTATGTACTGAATGGGGGATTATAAAACACCTAGGTCAGTGTGTAGCACCGAATAAATATGCAATAAATACCAGTTCCCTTGAGGGAATTTTTAGTATTTATGTAAGTTTTGTATATTATTAGGAGTTTATAATTTTTTTAAAGTCTCCTTCTTAGGTAGTTTGAATTATTAAGTACGTTTACTATTGCTAATTAGTAATTAATTTCTTGTTAAAAACAAGTCATTTTCTTTGAATATTTTTAGTTGTGATCATAGTATAATTAAAATTCCATAAACATTTTGTTTCCTCTCACATTTATATACTGAGCATTTCCTGTTTTCATTATCACATTTAATGGCTCCAAAATAGTCCCACATTCAGATACATATACCCCAGTATTTTTAACCATTTCTCTATTGTTTGGATGTTTGTTTCCAGTTGTGAGTTGTTCTTTGTTTTGTTTTGTTTTTAACATTAAAAACATAATACTGTCATGAAGCTTTGAATACAAATCTTTGCACACATCTCTGATTATTCCTTTAGGATGAATGCCTAGAATTGAATTACCAGATCGCACAATACTGTAAAGTAGGAACTTCTAAAAAATCAAAGTAATTCTTTGTAAATAGAACATTCTGTAAATGCATATGATTACGATATAATTTTATTTTTCTCTTTTTTGTAACCCCATTTTGGGAGTAATTTTCATGTAAAGAATAACTTCAAATGAACGAGGAGCTTTTCTAAGGGTATAGTATTTATATTTGCAACCATCAGTTAATTGATAAAGTGTCTTTCCTCTTTGTTGATTCTTTTTCTGAGAGGAGATGGAGTATAGTACATGATGGAGGAAGTGCCATTTGGCTAGGCAATGGGCTTGTGCTCCTGGGGGAGAGTCAACAAATGTGGAGGTTTGGGAACCAGGAGAAAGAAAGGTTTGTGCCAACCACATTCATCAATCATGGAATCTGTCCAATTGAAAGGGAACAGCAGCCCACCCAGAGTCCTATACAGGGACTGCCCTCACCAGCATGGCACCTCACGGTTGCCATTGACTGGGTCAAGTATCAACACTCGGTTAATTAGCCACAATTCTCAGGATCTAAGGATGTCAGCCAGGGGTCTGCCTGTTCACATGGAGAGATTGCTGCTCAGAAAAGATAGGTTCTGGGGTCTGCCCCTGCAGCTGGCTGGCTCTGTGATGATTATCAGGGGGCTGGAGTGATTCAGCCATGGAGAACAGCAGGCAGTAATTTCACTGCTGGTTTTTATCTGTCCCTCTCTCCACTCAATGCTGGCTGGTGGCAAAGGCCTGAAAAGGACGGCTGAGAGAGAACAATAAGGGGAAATGGAAAACACTTTAAATAATTTCCTTAGCTGAATTCAGATGAACATCCTCTAAAAAACCAAGGGGACTGGCCAGGCCCAGCTGGCAGACTGGTTTTAACTGAAACACAAAATTTGCTTTTGGAAATCCTTGAGACTGGGTACACAGGTCCAGTTACACTCTGCCTCTACCTACCTCTTTTCATGGTGGATTCCCTGACCCATTCTTTTCCTCAAAGTAGATTTGAGGGCAGGAAAATGTATATTAATAGATGCCAAAGCCACCATATTCTCCATATTAGAGTCAATTCCAAAAACAGTAGTTAAATGTTTCTAGATTGTCATCATAGCTATTACTTCAAAGATCTATTGATTAATAATGGAAGTTTTAAAAATGCAACAGTGATCAACTTTCACCTTTAAAGTATTCCTTTTTCTTTGTTGCCAAGAGTAGTTTTCCTACAAATCTAGCCAAAGAGCCAGAAGAATCCTTTAAAGTCATTCAGTTTAACCTCTCAGAAGATGCTCAGGTCCCTCATGGTCAGTGACTAAGCAGCTGCTCTGTAGGAGAAGGCCCCTACCTCCCTTCCAATAAAATAAATAATTTTATTTTTTATCCCCTGCTCGGTTTTGACAAAGTTTGGACAGTTTTGTCTCATCATTTGTCCTTCAGCTAAGCCACAATTTGAATACCTGAGTTTCCATTTTTATTCTTGTAGCTACATGGAATAAAATGGCTTATACTTTTATATTGTATTTCTTAACACAGTGTGGACTTTCACCGTGTCTTTTCTGAGTCTTTAACTCTTGAATATGGTCAGTAAGTTTATTTGTTGATTCATTCATCAATTATTTATTGAATAATACTATGTGCCAGAGAAAGAACCAAGAAACAAGGATGAATGCTACACAGTTCCTGTCTTCTACAAGCTTAGTTTGAAAAAAGAATAGACTCATAAGTATATAACATCAAAATAACATAATGCATGGTGTAGATAAGCACAGAAAACACAAAAGAGTACTAAATTACCCAGAGACGTGGATTTGGGATGAACATTTAATATTTTCTACGCACTTGCGTTCTCAGTCTTATCTTTTCCTTTTCATCTGTTGTGTTTCTTAAATTCTACATATGAGTGAAATCTTATGATATTTGTCTTTCTCTGATTGACTTATTTTGCTTAGCATATACATTCTAGTTTTATCCACATTGTTGCAAATGGCAAGATTTCATTCTTTTTGATCACCAAGTAGTATTGCATTTTATGTATATACCACATCTTCTTTATCCAGTCGATGGACATTTGGGCTCTTTCCATCATTTGGCTAAGGTTGATAGTGCTACTATAAACATTGGGGTGCATGTGAGCCTTATCTTAGATAATGGAAAGAATTGGGCCAGGGAGATAGAAAATTTCTGGTAGAGAAAACAGCATGAGTAAAGGTCAGGAGACAAGTCATAGTGTGGACTCTGCAGGAAAGAGCCAGCAGCTCAGTTCAGCATTCCTGGCGGTAAAAGTGTAAAGCTAGAAATAAAGAAGATTGGGTTAAGAGCCAGATAGTGAATATTTTTTCTCAAGTGGCAAAGTTTTGAATGCCCTCTCCAAAAATATGTATACTCTCAGGAGTAAGCATTTGAGTACCTCCAAGTCTGTGCTTGCCTCTTTCCCTATCCCCTTACTCAAGAAATTATCTCTGAGGTGCCAACTCTTGTAAAACCAATACACCCCAACTGATGTTCTTGGAACTAGACCCACATTGCATTGAAGATACTCATCTCCCTTTCTTTTCTTCCCAAACCCCAAGATCTTAGAGAAACTGCCTCATAAGTCATCTAAATACTGTCCTGGTAACCATATACATGACGATGTAGTTGACATTGCAGTGAAAATGTATTGATTACCAGATGCCAGCTTATCACTGCCTTTTCTGTTCTTCCTTAAATTCCATCAAGGGAGAAATCTTCTGGTTTTTTCCCTGTAGCCTTAGTTTCCCTGTAGCCTTAAAGTCACATAATACGTACTCTAACAAAACTGATAGACTCATCTGGCATCAATAGGTACCTAAAATCAAGAATAGAGTTACTTGCATTCATGGTAAATACTTACCTCATCCGGTTCATTTTGCTATCTTCATTTGAGAATTCTTGTCTGTGTCTTGGAACTAGTGTACCATTTCTCACCTCAGAGATTTTACATATGTTCTTCCTTTGTCTGGAACCTTCTGTCCTCATCCCCAGTTCCCATTCTGACCCCTTCAAAAGTTGCTAACTGCTCTTCACCTTCAGGGAAAGTTCCTGTGTTTTGTTCTTTTGTTAGCCACTTCTACACCCTGAACTTATGCTTCGTGTGCCTCATAAACTGAGATGTTCACTGCTATAGTTCCAGGACTTAGTCCAATGCCAGACACAGAGCTGGTGTTTAAAGAATATTAAGTAAATTTATGACCACATGACTGCTACTGAGTAATATCTCTGTTAAATGAGATTTGGATTTTTTTGAAGAAAACCAGAATTAGAGAACTGCCAGAAGTATAAAGACATGGGATTTCAGTTGTTATGGTTGAATTATTAATTTCTGCCTTTCAACATAAATGTACAATTGTGTAAACAACCTTTTGGAATTTTTATTATTTAAGTCAATAAAAATTGCTAAACATTACCTTGACATTTGCAGTGATATAACAGGTTACAGCTGATCTTATCTTGACATTGAACTTTTCTGACTAATTGAATGTCCTAATTAATTTTTCTGGATAACTACTAAATTCTTAGTCCTCATCATTTTTTATCCAAGAGCAGAAATTAATCAAGTATTAGTAACTTTAGGAAGCTGTATTGGTTGTAGAGAAATTAAATATCCAGTGACAGAGGGCTGGTTAAATACATGCTAATATATGACCTTGATGAAATATTTAGCCATTTAAAATGGATAATTATAAACACTACCTACGTATATGAATATGGCTTAAAATATAATGTGAAAACATAATATTAAGACATAATGTAGCCAGGGAGATGGAGATTAAAAAATTATTAAAAATAATAAATAAGTAAGATGGTTTGTGAATTTGGGGAAGACTTTTAATTACGTCTTACATACAGATTTTAGAAAGTTACATGTATATTGGATGTCAATTGCTATAATCTGCATGAGTAAGTATGAAAGCTTTATTAGAATATAAATTATCAAATTTATATTCTGCAGTAGTAATGCATTCCTTGCCTATGTCTATTGCAAATTAAAACCTGTTTATTACTGGAAAGTATCTCACATTTATTATAACTGTAGAAGAGAGACCTGCCTTCTGAAGTCAACATTTCCTGTTACATAGGAACACATTTATTTGATGCATAACGGTGCTGGAAATAACAAAATTAAAACAGCCAAATTCACTACTCTACCAAATCAATTTTCATGTAACTGGTTTCCTTCCATTCTTTTCCATATGTATGTATAATTTTTACAACTGACACTAATGTTTTTGCAGTTTTGCATATAACACAATTTGTAAGCTTGTATTTCCTACTGTGTAATGATCATTTTAATTGCTATGTAACAGAAACATTTCTTAAAAGCGAAAATATGAGGTCCTTTGTAGAAACAAAAATATAAGACCCCTTAGACCTCTTGCAATGCGGAGACAAACTTGAGTGTTTTTCCTGACCTTCCTTTGTCTGCTGACAGTGCACTTCATAGCTTTGCATAGAAGACTGTTATCACCTGATTTCCATTTGAGTAGTAAGATGATAACACAGGATGCAAGGGGAACTAGGTTTAGGTGACAGCCATATCATTTAATGTCTACTTATTGTTTCTCCAGGGGAATTCTGGCCTGGGATTCAGTATTGCTGGAGGGACAGATAATCCCCACATTGGAGATGACCCTGGCATATTTATTACGAAGATTATACCGGGTGGTGCTGCAGCAGAGGATGGCAGACTCAGGTAAAGCTCTGAAACGTTAGAATTATTTGGAAAGTAAATCTGCCACATCAATGAGACACATTTATACCTTTGCAGAATAATAATTTTACAAGGCTGTACTTGAAAGACACAGCTGTCACAGCAAGCTTTCTGTAATGACTTTGCAGATTTCTTATTACTTACTAAATTTCAAGTAGTATTTAATTTGTGTTTGTTGAAGGGCACTACATTCAACATTCAGCGTGGCACCATGAGGAGGGTATGCAGATAAATCTCTTGTTCCATGGGGCCTTCAGTCTAGTTGGAAGGAAGAATACTCAGAGCTGATGAGCAAATAATAAAATGTATAGAAAACAATATACTGTAAGTAGTATTAGCAGATAGGGCAATGGTATAGACACTGTATGTATTCATAGATTTATTTTTTTTAGTCCATTTATAAGGGCTTTCTGTAGGAGTTTGAACAGAGAATCTAAAAACTATTCCATAGGAAGATTCTATTCTGGGTCTAAAAATAATTAAGATTTCAGTAACCCCACAAATCTGAATTAGAACATAGAAGGAGAAAGAACAAGTTATCCCAACCAAGAGAGAAACCAACTGGATGAGGTTGACTGGATGAGGACCACAAGGTGAGCTTGAGTAGGCAGATGGAGTGGAGTCACATAATGCACAGGATAGACTAATAGCTGTTTGAATCAGGACCCTTGCTCTTTAAAGAACCGAAGATTATTGGGGCAACTAAGAGGCACACAGGACAATCAGTAAATAATATGAAATTCTATCAGAGATCAAAGCACTAGCTAACAGGCATTGTAGATTGGAACAATTAAAAGAGATTTCCCTGGGGAGAAAAACATATCCCAGTGTTAATTTCATGCTTCTACTAGACTGTGAATCCCCTCAGGCCAAGAAGTTACAAATAGAAGTGAACCAACAAATTCTTGCTGAACGAATGAGTGAGTTTTTGAATTAATGAATTCATTAAAGGAGATGGAAAAAGAAGTTAAACTAATGAGTAGGGGGAGAGAAGGTAGCACAAGCAAAGTCTTATAGGTAAGAACGACTTTAGCTTATGGGGCACCTGGGTGGCTTAGTCAGTTAAGTGTCTGACTTTGGTTCAGGTCATGATCTCATAGTTTGTGAGTTCGAACCCCACATCGGGCTCTGTGCTGACAGCTCAGAGCCTGGATCCTGCTTCGGATTCTGTGCCTCCCTCTCTCTCTGCTCCTTTCCCACTCCCACTCTGTCTCTTTCTCTCAAAAATAAATAAATGTTGAAAAAATTAAAAAAAAAAAAAAGAATGACTTTAGCTTGCATGGGGCCACAATGAGGACTGTGACCTAAGTATCATACATGTAAGCCATGTAGCCTTTCCTTGTCTGTTTTTTTCATTAAACATAAGTAAGCTAGTTTACTATTTTTCTTATAAAGCAGCCAAGGACACTCTGTTCCCTATCCGCTTGTTTCAATGCAGTGATTACTTACGACAGCTTGTGGAAGAGAATCACAGGCTTTTTTTTTTTTTTTCAGGTGCATCTGCATCTCCTTTCAAGACCAAAAAACATGAGTGACACTCCCACAGGAAACACATGCTTTTTGACAATAGAATTTTCAGGCTGAATTGATGAGATTAATTTCAGAGTACAGAAATATCCATGCTACAGAGTGAACAATTTGAAATAGATACTGTGTAATTCTCATGAGTCATAGTGGGGACTGGGTTTGCTAATACTGGATGCTGGTGAAGTGCCATTTTCAAAGTTTAAGAACAGTTGTTGGACGATGGTTCTGAAATTGATAGCCCACAATCATTATCTCATACTACTTTGCCTAGAAATAGGGGAATTTCCATCTCTTAGCCAAATTCTGACTCTAAGGTTTGGAATACAATAGACTTTATGTTGAGTGCCTGTCCCCACTGTTAGGAATGAAAAGTGACGTGCTACCACTGATTGACGGCAAATATAGGGAACAATCTCATGCCTGCAGAGGTAAAAGGAAATTCTGCTAGAAGCAGCATTGAATAATTGTTAATAGAATAATCATAATGCTAGCTAAAATTTGTTGAGATTTTATTGTGTGGGGAATTGTGCTTAGATAAATAGATGATAGATCAAAAGATAGATAGATGAAAGAAAGAAGGAAAAGAGAAAGAAAGGAAGGAAGGAAGGAAGGAAGGAAGGAAGGAAGGAAGGAAGGAAGGAAGGAAGGAAGGAAGGAAGGAAGGAATAGAATATATGCAATCATCTTTATACTTGCAGCAGCCATATGAGGTAGATACCATTATTTGGCCATAATATCAACTCATGAAATTAAGCCTTCACAACTCGGATGATCATCAAGCTAGCTTTGAATACATCCAAAAATTAATCCTGAATATCACTTATGTACTCTCTGAAGTTCTAATTCAAGAGTAGAATCTTCTACCTCATGTGGTTCCTTCATAAAAACTCCTAAAGGCAAAATTTTTCACAATGTTAAGGGGCAACTCTAAACATTACAAAGTTTGTTATTTTTCTATTGAGTCACATTTTTTTTTTTTTTATTCTGTCCTCTACCCATGGGTCTTGTTCTGGCTTCCTGGAGCCAGGGCTACAGCCTATGACTGCATATGTAAATACTGCCTCTTAAGGTTGTGTAGTGGTAACTGAATAGTGGTCCTAACTTGAGCAACTAAAAATACCTACTCTCCAATCCACATTGCAGCCTTTTGCTATGTGAAGACAGCTATTGATTGGATCTCTATTTCACTTCAATAAATCCTTGCTACTCCCACGGAGATTGTTTCCCCCCTTACTGCTTCCTGCCCTGAACTGGAATGGCCGGGAGACATCTAAGAGATCAAGAATAATTGATTGAAACCTGGCAGCATGACATTAAGTGTAGATTTTTAGAATTTGGCAATCTATTTATTTCAAAGCCTTTATTTTACAGAGGAAACTGAGGCTCAGTAGGATGACTTATCCTGAGGTATAAATCTTTGGAAGCTCTACTTTAAATAGAATCCAAATGTTTTGACTCAAGTAATTAACACCATAAGGTAGTGTTAAGGGATAGTAACACCCAAGCCCACCTAACAGGCACACTGTTCAGAGATGGACCAACAAGCTGTGATGAATACTTTCAATCTCACCATTAGTCCTTTGGACAAGAGAGCAGAATGTTACAATGAGCTCTGGGAAGATGTAGGTTCTAATGTGTATAAGAACATAATTGGTCTTGGAAAATTAGACTCTTTCAGTCACTCTTTTCTTTTCTGTAAAATGATGACAATAATACTGACTCCACTGAGTTGTTCTGTGGATTCAGTGAGAAAACCTATGTCCCTAGCTAAATCAGACATATATTAGATGCCCAATAAATTTTATCAGTGTCTTCCCCTTTTCCTTACCTGCCCTCTCTATCTCTCAGTGGTCTTTCCTCTGCTCTTGCCTGTTTTTTTCTCTTTCTCATTGGTTTTCTATTACCTTTCATCTCATTCCTTCTATATTTCTTTCAGTCTCTTTTCAGCTTCCACATCTTTCCCTAAACTTCCTATTCCCATCTGCTTGTACTCCTTTTGTTCCTAGTTATTACATGGAATTAGAGCCCATTTAGAAACAGGTATGGTACCAAAAAAGTTTCTATGTTTCTGTTCTTGAGTTTATAATATAGTCAACTGAATCTGCTATGTTTCCCTCACTTAAAAAATAAGTTTACAAACTAAACGTGGTTATCTTTTATTTGAAAAATCTTTGTTCTTTCATGTGAGTTAAACACTTTTTTTAAGTGTGTTTTTCCATATTATGAATTATATTTTTAACAAATAACACTAAAACTTATAGAGAAGGTGGCATAGAGAAAAGTGCAGTAATGGGTCTGCTCCTCGAAGGGTAGAAATCTAGATTCTACATTAGTGGATATATTATAATCATATCAACAATAATAATAGCAAAGGCCCACATAGTGCTTCAGTGTGCTAAGTACTCTTCTGGCACATTAACTCATTTAAAGTGTACAACAACTCATTGAAACCCACACTTTTATTACCTCCATTTTTCAGAGAATTAAATCAAAGAACTGAGAGATTGAGTAACTTGCACAATATTGCATGACTAGGAAATGTTGGAGCCAGAATTTGAACCCAGGAAGTCTGGCTCCAATGTCCATGGCTTTACATTCTAAGTTATTCTCAGGGGAACGGGGAGACACTTAAAGATACACTGTAGGAGGTAACGTTCTGAAAATGCCACTCCTTAGCATTCCACACCGTAATCCATAGAGCCTGTGACTATCATATCACTCCTGTCATTATGTTATGTTATATGGCACAGTTGACCTTAATATAGGGAGACTATTCAAGTGAGCCTGATCTAATCATGAGTTTTAAGAGTGGAGAACTTTCTCTGACCATTGGCAAAAGTCAGAGATTCAAAATGGGTGAAGTACTTGAGACTGTTGCCGGTTGGAAGACAGAGGCAGGAGGCCATGTGAGAAAGAATGGGAGTGGCCTCTAGAAGCAGAGGGTCTTCAAGTGGACAGCCAATAAGGAAGCAGGGACTTCCATCCCACACTTGCAAGGAACGGAGTCCTACAACGACCGTGTGAGCTTGGAAAAAGTCCCTAAGCCCCCAGATGAGACTGTTGGTGGGCTGATATCTGTATTTCAGCCTGTGAGAACCTGAGCATTCCAGCCACACTGCACCAGACTTTTGATCTATGAAAAGAGTGAGCTAATAAATGCATGTTGTTTTATGCTGTTAAATTTTTGGTAATCATCTAAGGAGCAATGGAACACTAACATATACATCATTCTAGGAATTCTAGGTTCATGGTTACAAAATCTTCCTGCATGAGCTCAGTCACACTCAGTATGAAGTGAGTGTGCAGGCTTGAGACACAGATGAAATAAGAGGTGATTCTCTGCCTCGTGAGATTAGACTCCAAATTGAGCTCAGGTCTCAGGGGTTACCCCAGAAGAGAGATGTAGGAGAAAGAACATACTATTTGGAGTTGGAGGACCTGGGTTTCAAGTTCTGCCTTTCTAGCTGTGTGACCGTGGGAATCTTTTTAAGCTCTCTGGGCTCCAGTTCCCTTACTGATAAATTGGAGATAGGAACATAGATCTCAGGAAGCTGTGGTAAGGATTAAATGAAACATTGAATGTGAAGGAATCATGTAAAATTCAAGGTCCTCAACACAGCTCGTTCTGCCGAGCCAGCCATTTAACAGCATCCTGAACTTGAGCCATAAGTCTGTGACATCCAGGAAGGAACACTTTTGGTAGAAGTCTAAAATAACTCCCAGTGACCTGCATCCTATGTAGTCGCTTCCCCTTGAGTGTGGGCAGAATCTGTGAGTATGATGGGATTTCACTTCCATGATAATACTGCTGTATGTGACAGAAGAGATTTCACAAATGTAATTGAGGCCCCTAATCAGTTGACTTTGAAGTAATCAAAAGAGAGATTATATCATGTCTGCCTGACCTCATTATATGAGTACTTTAAAAGCCAAGAGACTGTACTGCCACCTGGACAAAGAAAATTCCATGTTGTATAAGGATCTTTGGAAGAGGTCATGTGGCAAGTAACTGAGGGCAGCTGATAGGAGTTGAGAGTGGTCCCTGGCCTATAGCTAGCGAAAGGGACGATTTCAGGAATGTGGCTGAATTCTGACAATAGATACATGAGCCTGGAAGAGAACCCCATGGTCCTGAAAGGGATGACATCCAGATGACAAAATAAACAAAGCAGACCTTGACACCTTGACTGCAACCTTGGGGGACCCAGAGCCCATGACTTCACTAAGCTGTACTCAGACTCCTGACCCCCTGGAGCCTGAGATAATAAATGTATGTTGTTTTCAACTTCAAAAGTTGTGGTAATTTATTACACAGCAATAGAAAACTGATAGGAATGCTCTGGAATTCTGGACTCTGAAATTCCCTTGTGGCAGGGCTGCAGAGTGGCTTGCCCATGGCAGGCCTCTGCCAGCAAGACCCCACTCTGAACTCCAGAAACACTGATCAGGCCTCATAGCTTGCCTCAGGCTCTTCCCACCCCTGGAGGCAAGAGGCAAAAGGCACAATGAGAAACAAGGGATGAATGGAGATCAGAAATGGGGAAGAAACCAGTCCCCCAAGGGAAGAGACAGCAGAAATCTGTTTCCTCTGATGGCTGGAGATGTGCCTCTGAGCTGGAGTGAGAGGGAGAGAGTCAGAGCTATGGGGAAAATGGGGAATGAGAGCTAAGAGGCAATGCAAGAGAGCACGTAGTGGTTTAGATTAATTTCTGTGGACAATGATCTTTTCCCCATGAAATTTCTTTTTAAATATAACTTATAGTGTATATGTGTTTATGGATAAGATAGCTGTCCTTTGTGGAATATGTATAAAATGCAGAAGAGTAGACAAAAATTAAAACAGCACACTCACTTTTACACAACACAAAGTCAATTACTGTTAACATGTTTTATACATTTATTTCTGGGTTGTTTTTTGTGTTTTTTTTTTAATTTTGTTCAGATCATGCTCTATATATTTAGCATTTAACTTCACATAACCTTCTTTCATAAACCTCTCCCTAGATAATTTTTAAAAACCTTTACAAATATTTTAATTTCTATTTAATAATATATTTATCCTGCACATTATTAAGAATTGATTTTCAGTTTCTCAGCATTTTAAACAACTGGAAATCTTTTAGAAGACATTGTTGACCTTGTTTTTTATACTTTCCTTAGGATGTATTTCTAGTAGAATTTCAGGACCAAAAACTTATGAGCATTTTAAAGAATTTTGACACATATTGCTAAATTTCTTTCCAGAGAGATTGTACTAAATTTTACTTCTACCAGCAACGTTGAAGAAGGCCTATTTTATGATATGTTGTTGGTATTGTATGCGCTTACACATATATAATTCTGGGCTGTTTGCCAAGGCAAACAATGGTATATTTGCTTGCTTTACTTTGCCTTTATTTGACAGTTAACAGTAAGATTGAACTTTTCAAAAATGTTATTAGTCATTTGTATTTTTTCTTCTAGAAGTAGTGATTCAAATTGGATAACATTACTTATCTTTAAAGTAAGAATATTTTAGAAAGAACATTAAGTTTTCTTCCAGAGAAAAATAAATATATCTCCATGCTTTGAAGAATGATTTTTATTTCTACTTTTGTTTCTGAACCATAAATATGCCCTTTGTGTGGCTTCAAGTCCCTGGATTGCTGCAGACCAATATTGATCTGTCATCCTAGGGAAGAACTATCACATGACAGCCACCGTTTGGCGATGCAGCAATGACATTTTACACAACAGTGCATTTATTAAACCCATCTACAGCACAAAAGCAGCATGTAGTAGCTGGAAGAAAGGATGGCTGCTTGCCAGTTTCATTACAAGTGACACAATTTAATCTCTCAGCCCTTAGCACAATAATTCCTATTCCCAGACAAGATGAAAAAAAAAAAAGTTTTCTTTAAATCATTTCTTCATTTGTTCCTTCCATGTCTGTTTTTTGCTAAGGTTGGCTTTGTCTTTATAAAATCCAAGACAACATATGTGCTGATTTCAAGAAAGAATAATATTGATCACATTGAGGTTTGACTATATTGACCAAAGTTCAGAGGTTGAGGATCAGTGTTTCAAGAATACAACTCCTGTGTATAAACTACAGCATTGTCCTTTTGGCTGTCATTTGGTAATTTACTCTCTGATTTTTTTCATTAATTCATATCCATTAACTCACTGGTGATTTTAAAATAAGCAAATGAGAAAGAGAGAGGAAAGGGAAGAAAGGAGCAAAGGGAAGGAAAAAAAAAGAAAAAGAAAAAAAAAATGGTGATCACCAGGAGCTGAGGACAACATATAACCCTGTAAGTGAAAAAGACAAAGCTAAACTTAATTTCTGTGCAATTGAAAAACACCAAGCAGAAGAAAGAGAGCAACCTCCAAGCATAATTACACCCAAGACCCACTTTTAGATTAAGGAAATAGAAGACTTCAAATGAGTAAAACTGCATAAGAGATTGCTAAATTTTTAGAGTACCAGTGAACTTTCAGGATTTTGGATGATTGCAGATTAAGACCTCATGCAGTCCACCATCAATTCCCACCACCACATAACCCAATTGATTATTGCATGCAATGACTATGACGAAGCTACATTTTTCAAAGACAAAGATTCTCAGTGTCTTCAAAACTATATAAACTCTTCTTTCATTATTGCTTTGGGGGTAAAGCAGGACATAAGTCCAACTGTTACCCTGAACATCTTCATCAGAAGAAAAGCATCATTATTTAGTCCAAATGACACCAGCACCC
Source organism: Herpailurus yagouaroundi (assembly GCF_014898765.1). Taxonomy (NCBI): domain Eukaryota; kingdom Metazoa; phylum Chordata; class Mammalia; order Carnivora; family Felidae; genus Herpailurus; species Herpailurus yagouaroundi. Next base: position 13,103,025 of record NW_024412411.1, on the reverse strand, counting down.
TCCTTAGAAAGAAATATGGGGGGAAGAAGACCTCAGTGGACTCATTTTTATGGATTATTTCCTTTCATATCTTCCTGTAGGAATAAATAGGTGTGAGATGCAACATCCCTGTGTCCTTTAACTTTATCGATATTATCAGCCCTGAATGTGTTTTGACAACCTGCTTAGACAATAAAAAAAAAAAAAAAAATCACCTAGCAAATGGTTCCATGGTGACTGGTAATGACAAGTCCCCAACAATTTAGAACTACACAGGAACATTTCTAAGCAAGAATAATTTTAGCTACATAATTGGTTGAACACCAGGTACCCATATATAGTCTTTCATAGCTGGAACAGCATCTCCAACAATTTTCCTGTTTTGGTCAACTGTTATGTAATCTAATAAGAGAAATCCTTCAATTGGCTAAATGAAATGGTTTTATGGTAAACATACCTCTCCCACTTTTTTTTTAAACAAATTGTGCCAAGTCTTCTAGCTATCCACAAGCAAAAGAATTAAGTTGGACCCCTACCTTATACCACACATAAAAATTAACACTATGTGGATCACAAGAGTAAATATTAATGGGTGACCTTGAATTAGGCAGTGGTTTCTTAATATGATAACAAAAGCAACTTAAAAAAAAAACAGATAAGTTGGATTTCATCAATATTAAAAACTTTTGTGCTTCAAAGAACATCATCAAAAAACCCATAGAATGAGAAAAATATTTGTAGTAGTACATTTGATAAGGGATTTGTATCCAGAATATATGAAGAAATTTTATGTCAACAATAGACAAATAACCTAATAAAAAATCAGTAAAGAATTTTGTGTTAGTTTCCCATTCCTTTTTTTTTAATGTTTATTTATTATTGAGAGAGAGAGACAGAGCATGAGTGGAGGAGGGGCAGGGAGAGAAGGAGACAGAATCTGAAGCAGGCTTCAGACTCTGAGCTGTCAGCACAGAGCCCGATGTGGGGCTCAAACTCACGGACTGCGAGATCATGACCTGAGCCAAAGTCAGATGCTTAACCCACTGAGCCACCCAGGTGCCCCCTCCTATTTCTGCTCTAACAGATTATCATAAACTTAGTATCTTAAAATAACGCAAATTTACTATATTACAGTGCTGGAGGTCAGATATCCAAAATCAGACTCACTGAAATAAACTCAAGGTGTTGCAGGGAAGCTCCAGAGGATAATTGGGAGAATCCATTTTCTTGTCTTTTCCCACCTTTTTAAGGTCCATGGCTCTTAACATGTTCCTCCATCTTCTAAGAGCATCAGTCCAGTCTTTGCTTTTGTCATCATATATCTCTTGTCTAACACTACTGCCTCCGTCGTATAAGAACTCTTGTGATCACATTCGATTCACCCAGATAATCCAACATAATCTCCCTGTCTTAAGATCCTTAACTGAATCAAATCTGTAAGTTTCTTTGATCTATAACAATGCATTCCCAGTTAAGATATTAGGTCTTGAACTTTTTTATGGGGAATGGGGAGGGATTATTCTGCCTACCATAAATTTGAACAGATTATTTCTTTAAAGAAGATATACAAATGGCAAATGAGCACATAAAAAGATGTGAAACATTCATTAGGGAACTGCAAATCAGAACTACAGTGAGATACCACTTTACACCCAGTAGAATGGCTATAATCCAAAAAGATAGATAATAACACATGTTAGCCAGGATACAGAGAAATCAGAACCCCCGTGCACTGTGGGTAAGAAGGCAAAATGGTACAGCCACTTTGGAAAATAGTCTGTCAGTTCCTCAAAAGTTAACAGTTACCACATGAATGGCAATTCTACTCCTAAGTATATATCTGAAAAGAATTGAAATTTATGTCCACACAAAAACCTTTTTTATAATATTCATAAAGTATAAACAACTCAAATATCTAGTACTAAATGATAGAGAAATAAGTTTGGTATACCCATGCAAGGGATATTATTCTGCCACGATGAGGAATAAAGTACTGTTACATACCATATCATAGATGAAACTGGAAAACAGTATTCTGTGTGAAGGAAGCCTGATACCAAAGGCCACATATTGGACACTTTTTATTTCTATGAAGTGTAGAGAATAGAGAAATTGATATAGGTAGAAAGTAGATTAATGATTGCCAGGGGCTGATATGGGATTTTTGGGGCATGATGAAAATGTTTTAAAATTAGATAGTGCTAATAATTGTACAACTATATGATTATACTGAAAATCAGTGAATTGTACACTTTAAAAAGCCATATTTTAAAATATGGGGATTATATCTCAATAAAGTTTTTACTTAAAATATCCAGTCCTTATTTTCTAGCATAAAATATCTATTATTTACAAATATGAAGTTTTTTTCTTCTAGTTTTAGCAAGCTCACAACTTCTTCACATTGCTATCAAGATACAGAAATAATTCATTTGAGGTTCCATGATTTAGGAAAGATCTTTTAGGAAATAATCTCTTCACCAAAGAGAGAGTACCTGTGGTTTGGGCTCCATGCCTGTATGGTCAAAGTAATCTCTAAAATAGGCAAATATCACACCATGTTTCCATTTCCTAACAAAACTAACCGATATTTGACCTTCTGTGCCAGCTGCTAAAACATCAACACTTCCGAAAAATTATGTGACAAATAAAGGTTTTATTTTCAGAAGCCACAAACAAATCACTAAGTGCTTTAAAATTTAGGAGGATTAATTTAGACTGAGTTTTATAAAGTTCAGTTATCCAAATATACTTTTGGAAGAAAAAACCTTATTGATCCTGGCAAAGGAACAATAGGATTGTTAAAACATAGATGTGATGGTTCACATCCCTTAAGACTAGCTCCATGAGGCTCTAAATATTCTGATGTAATTCTAGTCCCTGCTTTGTTTATAGAAAGCAATTTCTGGCACTGTTTGTAGATCTAGACTCAAACTCCCAGTTCAGACTGAAAGTTAACAAGATGCACTGCTCTAGTGAAGGACAGAGACAGACCTGGGGATCTCTGCCACTAACTTGCTGGGAGACCTTGAGAATGGTACATAATCTTCATGATCTCAGCATCTTTCTCCCTTAAACTAGTATAATAGAAGCTCTTTGGGAATTTTCTGTTTCAAAGTCAAATTCTTATCGTTTGACTTGTGTTGACTGAGACATTCAAAATGCTGTTATAATGGTCAGAAAATCAACCCTTTGTTTTGATTAAATCTGTAGATCTGAGAACATGCAATCTTTATTACATTCTGAAAGCCAAGAGCTGGTCACAACTTTAAATGCTTATAAAGTACTTGTTATTATTTATTCCTCATAGTCTCCCAAGAAGGCGTGTTGTCATTCTAATATTCGGAAACTATATTTGATATTGATTTTAGTAAATAGCTATTTGGGATCTAGACCAAAACAAAATAGTTTAGGGTGAGGTGGGCAAGGCCTCCAACTAACCCCTCGTTCCTAGTACAGCAGTAATTTTCAAGAATAGTTTTTCTGAACAGTTACAAATTACATTATTCGGAAAGGCCTAATAATGTGGTAAGCTTTTGCAAGCATCAAGTTATTACACATTAGATTAACAATTAGATGTCAAAGTCATTAAGATGTTAGAGCTGCTTAATATTCATTCAGCTCCTATGCAGGAAATATGGTAACAGTCAAATGGAGATGTATGTATCGTCACCCGAGTGAGGTTTATTTCTCCAGCTCTGCAGTCCACGCTGGGCAACATATACTGACAAGATATCCCTCCACGTTCCCACCCCCTCCATCTACCCACCTCTGCACATTTTAGTTTCCCAGAGGAAGCTGGGAAGCCAGGTTAGAGTTTAGAATGTAAGACTCAGAGTTCTGCCCCAGGAAATCCACATAGGGCAAGCAGGCCCCAGTTTGAAGCCCCTCACTGGCCTTTTCTCTTCCTGCTACCAGCTCCTGCTATACCAAAAGGAAGGTGGGGATATGTCTGTGACACTACACTTTGCACATCCAAGCTTCATCCACATCTCCTGCAAATAGTCATCCTTCCACCGCTTTTCGGTCTAAGGTTGTGCACAAAGCCTATACCATCAGTCCTTAGGAACTTGAACTTGGAAAGCGATTTCTGCAGCCACTCTAAAGTGGGCTGGAGTCAAGGAATTCTAGGGTATGTCTCTTGTGGGAGAAGGGGAGTCTATCCTAAGTGGTCGCCTTCCCTAGGCCTTATGAACTCCCCATGAGGTGATCATTAGTGGATGTTAATTTCTTTAAAGTTAGTTGGCAGATACAATAATGGAAACATGTTACTGAATTTTGGGGCCCAGTAAAAATAAAATGAACAGGATATGTATATTGGTAGAGTTCTTGGCTTTTAGGATATCTCATATGAAGTTTTTTAGAAGTGACTGTTGCCACCGCCCCATTTTACAGAGAATATGTTTTGCTTTGTCTTAATGATAGCACATTTATTTGCTTTAGATGACTTAGTTATTTTCTTGATAACTAGATTTGAAAAAAGAAAACATGGGAATCTCTAAACCACCTTAAAATCCCACCCTTCTATATGTCTGAAATTTCATGTTACCTATTCAATGTTCAGTTTCCTATTACATCTAACACTATCCCTTACCCATAATAAACACTTGGAACTAATAAGGGCTGCCATTTATTAAGCCTATTCCATGAGCTTATGTAGGCTCAAAGAGATTAAGTTACAAGTGGCCAAGCCAAAATTCTAACAGTCTGTCCTCCAAAATCCATGTTCTTCCTTCCACAGCACATGACTGCAATTATCTGCAGATGAAAAACTGAACATATCGTTAAGAGTTTATGAACACAGAGCCATTCAATATCCTATTAGTTATAGTGTCAAAAGTTAAAAGTGCAAACATACCTAAGTGACACCCAGATTCTTTAGGCTCTTCAGAAAATGGCTGATTGGATTGGATTGGAGGTCTAGTCATTATGCAATTCTTTATAAAAGGAACATGGTAAAGATGAAATAATTTTTATTTTGAAGATAATGTAGTTCTCTGATTTGGAAATAATGCATGCTTACAATAGAAAATTTGGGAAATATAGATATTTATAAAATAAATTAGAGTCATTCATAATCCTATCACCAAAAGGAACAATTTTTTATATTCCTTCATATTCAGTACATACTTTTATATAGTTGAACTTTTTATCCCTCCTTTTTCATTTACTATCATAACATAGACATTTCCTTGCATAAAAATATACTTTACAAACATTATTTTAAATAGGTGCATAGTTTCATGCCATATACGTGTAATATTATGTTATTTTTACCCTGTTTTGGATATTTAAATTGTTTATTACATTGTAATGAACATCCTTGCAGAAGGGAATTAAAAATCTGGCAGATATTAGAAAAAAACAGGTTAACTATTCTTAGGTTCATAGTTATCACACATTTCTGGGTTTGAAATGTTTGAAAACTGGCTCTAGTATTCCTTATTATAGTTTTGTTTTGTTTTGTTTTTTTGTTTTAAATCATATACCAGAAGTTTTCTTTTACATTATTGCTGAGTGAGTTAGGAACAACAGTTTTTTTGGGTAAAACCAAGCTTCTGGAGAGGTTTTAACATCCAGCTTCAGTATCACTGTAATACTCTGAGCTAAGACAATTTACAAGTCAACCTCAGGTGACCTTGAATTGATTGGTAAAGACCCAGGATTTGGGCCCAAATCATTTTGAATTATGCAAGTTAGTCTGGTATTTAGAACACAGACATCAGGGACATAATTTATAATCTATAATACCCTGTTACTAATTAAAATGTTGGTATTATTTCCCTTTTATTCCTACCCTCCATTAACTCCTTTAAATATTACAGTGTAATTTAGTAGTAAATTACTAAAGAGAAAGGCAGGACCATTAGGGGGCAAAAAAGAAAAAAGTCAATTCTTCCTTTCAGAAAACAATAAATTAAAGAAGGAATTGTTAGCTGGTTCCTTTGTTTATGTCTTTGCTAAAACATAAATGAACTTTAATATTCATTATCCCAGGTATGTATTATTATAAAATTACATATATTTTCAAGCTTCATTGGAAGGTACCCTAGTGACTAATTTGTTGTGCTAGGTGTGAGAACAGCATAGTTGATTCATGTGCCATAAACTCATGTCCTTTCATTCCCAGTTCTCTGACATTCAGATTGGGCCACCCAACATGCAGATCTGAGTTAGAAAAGAAGGTAGGCAGAGCCATTTTTGTATGAATGTGGGGAATGGGAGGAGATAGCCTCCAGATTTTCAGTGTAGGGGAGTAAGGGATCTTGAGTGAGCTGCTAACCACTGTCATCAACTCCAATGACACTCACTGAAGTTGGGAAATTGAGTGAAGTGACTAATGTAAGGAGTAAAGCAAATATTTATTACACTGACACTGAGCCTTCCATTTTACTCCCAGGCTTTTGTTATCTGCTTGTCCTTATAAGTATTTACTGAGTACTCTGCTATATATCAGACACTTGGAGCTGGGATAAAGCAGGAAACAAGAAAAGCAGGATCTGTGCTTTCGGTACTCTATCACAGTAAACATAGAGCCAAAATTAAGTGTTATTATAGGGACGTTCATAAGCTTGAAAGGCTGTAGTGGCATATGACTTAACATAGTCTAGGGTATCCAGTGGAAGCCTTGCAGAGATGAGGTATGTAATCCGAGACTTGACAAGTGAGTGCTAGCCAAGATAGAAGAAGTAGAGTCTTCAGGCAGAGAGAACAGGTCCATGTCCAAAGGCCTGAAGGGGAACAGGTAGAGGGCACTGGCACTAGAGCTGGTGAGAGAGGGAAGACAGGCCCAAGATGAAAATAAAGAAGTGCACATGAGAAATCAGGCAGATAGAGCCTTGATGCCTTAGTAATTTGTTCTTATCCTTCTAAAAGCATCATGAAACTTTGAATGTTTTGATGAGACAATGGCTGAACTAAATTGTTAGCTATAACCATTACTCTGATTGCTCAGGAGGTCTGGCTCGGCTGACAAGAGTACATGCAGGGAGAACAGCTTAGGAAGCTATTACAGTAATTCAGGTGATGAATGGTAAGAGTTTGGACTAAGATGCTCACAAAAAGAGCAAAGTAGATAGATTCTGAAATATACTTAAGGAGTAAATTTGATAAAGCTTAATGACTAATTGGAGTTGGATGTGAGAAAAAACTCTATTCCTTCAAAATAAATCAAAAGTGCCTTCTCTGTCTGGGACCCCATATCATGTGCTGTGTGCACAGCATCCTTATTTTCATTAAGTTTACCATCTAGTAGAATTATTGGAATGACTTTGAGGTAGGGAACCCGAGAATTGGTAAAGACTAGTGGAGAGGCAAAGTTGGAAGATACATTTAATATTTCCATTTTGAACAGTATTACATTTAAGATGCCTACGGGGAATTCCAGTCGACATATCACATAGACAGTTGAACATACAGATTGGAAACTCTGAGAGATCTGGCTGGGAACATTAACTGTGAATCTTTGAGACCAAGGAATTAAGAGATTGCCTTGAATATGTACAGAATGACAAAATGTAACCACCTAGGAAGTAGCCTGCTACTTCACACTGATTCTTTGTTACCACCTTTCCATTTATAATTGCTCTTTTACTATTTTACAAAAGAAAGGTCTATGTCTTACCCATCGCCAATCCTACTTTGGCTCTATTTACTATTTAGTACTATTTCACTACTAATTTAACAGTATTAATTTACTGCTAGATATAAAGAAACAATCTGAAATATTGTTGCTCAGGATGAGGAAATCAATGACTTTAATCAATGAAGTTAATAATTGGGTCATTAATTATGTAAGGTATGTGGTTTCCCATTTTTTTCTCTTAATGAAATTGAAAGGGGATTGTTATCTGACAGATTATTAAAATAGTTTTAATGATAGATTAAGGATTTGAGGTATTTTACTTGAAAGGAATTCAAAGTTCTCATTCCATTCCCATCTACTTGTTCTTGTGAGCAAGTTTTCTCGGCACTTAAATTCTTAGAAATGAAAAATAGGAAAACTGAATCTTGTCTTATTCTACCATTAATTTATATTCATCAATGGAAACATGAGGTGATTTTAAAGTGCTTCATTTACTCCATCAAGAGATGAATCCCAAGTACAACTGCATTTTTATCAATTTTAGATTTGTACATTGAAATTTCAGAATCTATTTTGGTTATTTTCTTTACTTGTTGTTGTTGTTGTTGTTACTATTTTATTTTAGAGTGAGAACACACAAGAGGCGAGGGAGACAGAGACAATCTCAAGCAGGCTCCATGTTCAATGTGGAGCCCAATGAGGGGCTTGATCCCATGATGCTGGCATCGTGACCTGAGCCACAATCAGGAATTAGACATTCAAACAACTGAGCCATCCAGGAGCCCCTATATTTAGGTTATTTTTATCAATTGTTTATTATTAATAATAATCATTATAAACTCAGAATTATTTTAACATTTAGAGGCTTATATCACAAGAAGTTTGAAAAAAAACATAGGATTTATAGGTGTACATGCATTTTTGTTTTATATAAGTATGTTAGGGTGATCCACATAAGATGCTCTAACATAGAATATAATAGGATAAAATTTGGGGGACGTGAAATGAAAGCATCAGTTCAAGGGGAAAAAAAGAGAGAAAATGTACAACTTCTCCAAAAGTGCATATAAATTTATATTTTAAATTTGTGATCATGGATCTCAAATTAGTATATATTTACAATCCACTATATAAATTTGAAGTAATGATGTCACAGTTGAAAATAAAAGTTTACAATTCAAAATAAGCCAGAAATTAAATCATTTGCTATTATTTAAACTTATGAAAAAATTAGATATCAACTTAGAGCATGCATGCAAAACAGAGCATAATTATGTTTTTGCTTTTGTTTTCCATGTATACAGATCTATAGATTGGAAGAGAACTAAAATGAGGATGTAAAAAGGGGTGATCAGAGTGGCAGGGAAATAAGCAGGAGGGTCACAGAAAACAGGAGAAGAATATTTCAAGGAAGGAGTAAGCAACTGGCTTCAACACTGGTGTAAGATCAACTAAAATCAGGACTAAAGAGATTGTATTATATTTGGCGAAAAACAGATGACTTGTGAATTTAGTAGGAATATTTTCTGTTTTTCTTGGTAAGGGCATTGCAAGGAGACTAGATTTGAATAAAGAAAGAATGGGAATAAAGAACGAATGGGAAGGAAGAAATAGAGAATATATGTAAACAGCTCATTTGATAAATTTGGTTTGTAAAGAGGAAAGAGGAGAGTAGCCAAGTTAAGATATCAAGTTAATGAAAACATTTTCAAAAGATAGGAGATACCAGAACATTTTGAATGTTCAGAGAATGGGTTAGATATAGAGATAGGGTTTTTAAGGATACAGGATATAAAAAGATTAAATGATCAGGTGAGATCTTTAAAAAAAACAAGTGAATTGATGGACCTTTGGTATCAGAAAGGAACTTTCTCCACTGTAATAGGAAGAGACAGAAGAACATGGCCTTGCATGTAGTAAAGCAGGTAAATTCGGAATCATAAATTGAGGAACTTTTCATCAGATAGTTTCTTTTTCTCTCTTGGAAGTATCAAACAAACTTAGGTGCTGGAAGTGACAGAAGAGAAAAAAAAAAGTTCGGGGATGATCATTACACAACAAGGGATAGCAAGCTGACCAGGGTGTTTGGAAATCATGAAGGTATAGTGATTCATGTCATTCATTGATTTTCTTCAGCACTTCCGTGTTCAGCTGCTCTGGAAGAGGCAATGAGGGAGATGGAGGGTTGGGTTCAATCAGGATTGGAGTTTTGCCAGACAGTTGTAACAGAAGGACCAAGTGACAGCAGCATAAACAGGAGTGATAAATAGCAAGGAAATAAGACCAGCAGCCATAAGATGAATGTATAATTTTTATTTCCATATTTTATCTACTGTGTGAATTTGAGTAAGGTTACTTAACTTGCCTAAGCCTTAGCTTTTCCACTTGAAAATGTAGAAATATTTGCATGGCATATTTCCAGGCTTTAAGAATAAAAACAGGTAATATTGTTGAAATGCTTTATAAACACTGTTTCTGGAGGTTACTACATCTGTTGTCATAGGAGTCCCAGAAAATGTGTAGTTTTGCTTTTAGGTCTCTTTCTGGTCTCCTTCATCTTCTGGAAGCTCCTCTTCTCTGCTGCCCTGGTGGCTATGGTCTCCTTCAATAAATTCTTCCATGAAATTACCCCTCATAAAGTCCCTTAGTCTTCCTGTGCTCTAAGTCCCATTTTCTGCATGGAGAGTCATGCATAATGATAGATAGCAGTTGGTTTACTTGTATTTTAAAAGAGAAAATTATGAATTCAAATGAAACCCACTTACTGAAAGAGAGAAGATATCTGCCAGCAAAGGTACCCTACTCGGTGCCCTTAGCCCTTCTGGTTGCCATCCCAAGCCTCTGAGTTTGACCTTCCTAGGTGAGAACAAGTATAAGGACTAAGCATACCATTTGCAAACATACCAATTCAACCATTAAATCAGGGAGTGCTATTTCTGGTTTATGGGATCACAGAATAATACCAGTCTCAAAATGTGTCATTAGTTTTCATCACAAAATTAATTTGAATTTACTTTATGAAATATGATTAATCCTAGGAAGAGATGAGGGGTATGGGTATTATGAAATCATAGAAACAATAACAGCTGATTATTGCAACTTAGAAAAGGTCAAAAACAGCATCACTAATCATCTACCCTCAAAAATTACTACCTCTGAGCAATTTAGCATTATGTGCTATATAGAAAATTGCTCATAGCCTTTGCCAGTACTAAATAATTCTGATAATTATGGGTTTGAATTTAAGAAGGTCTTTGAGCTAGAGTTCAAATCTGGATAGCAAGATTATACATATTTTATTGTTGACAAACCCAATCCAAGTTAGGTAGAACTACTGTTTATTCATTCATCCCTTCATTAATTTATTTGTTATTCAACTATTTTTTGAGTGACTGCTAGGGCTTGGCACTGTCCTAAGCATTAAGAATAAAATGGTCAACAAGACAAGGTTCCTGTTCTAAGGAACTTACATTTTTGTCTGTTGGGCAGAAAATAAATAAATATACAATATATCACAAGTAATAAGTGCTATGAAAAGACTAAAGCAGAGTGATGTAGAATGAGTACTACGTGGCTACTTTACATTGGGTGCTCAATGAAGTCTTCTCTAAGAAGATGGCACTTAAGGTAAGATCTTAATGACAAAAAGGAGCTATCCAAGCAACTATGAGGCAAGACTTTCAAAGTTGAAGGAACACTAAGATCAAGTGTCCCAAGGCAGAGTTAAGCTAAGCACATACTAAAAAAAAAAAAAAAAAAAAAAAAAAAAAAATATATATATATATA